>NC_134137.1:318965500-319285000 GCF_033958435.1 Carettochelys insculpta
GTTAGATCTCGGATGCAATTTTATATTAAAATTAAACAAGGGATGGATACACTTTAAGAGGAACGTGCAAGAGTTAAAGCTAGGAAGCATCATCTAACTTTATTAAGCACCATAATGCAAAATTCCAGTTTATTATGCAGAAAGGTATCCCAACTGGTATTTAGTTTAACCAACAAAGACCTGTGAATTGAGTTTGATTTCAAAAGCTCTACAATTTAAGTGCTGGTTAGAGGTCAAGAAACTGTCTAGGATATTGAGTGTTACTTGTGTTCCTTGACATTAGTTTTTTACCTCTGCAAGATTGTTTAAAAAAAAAAAGCTATTATACTCTTTCTTTGATTCTTTACACTTTCACAATAAATCTTTTCCAAAACCTTACCTGTTTGGGTCATTTTTACGACAATTTAAAGCATAAATGACTGTAATTTTGTTCTCTAATGCTTCATATCACTTTCCACTCTTGAGAGATCTCAAACTAGGTGCTGCTTCTACAGTGTTGCCTACAGCAAATATTCTGGTAGGGGCTATGACTGGAGTAACTGTGAGCACCCCTGCAGCCAACGTCAATCAACAATCTTCAACTCCAGGTTAACCAAAAATACTTTAATATACAATATAAGTACTCTCCTAGTTTTTCCTCTTATTTTTCTCATAGGGTCAAGATTTATTGGGAATAAAACTATCTTAATTCTGAAAACAGTTACAAGTGCAGGAATGGAAAAACAATTCATTCTATACAAAGCACATAGCTGCTTTTTTCATCTTTTATGAAGACTTAATGGTTAAACTCCTATTATAGGCAATTAGCCTCATGTGTATGTTAAAAAAATAGCCATATTTATCCATTTTACCATGTTTCTCCTTTTTGTTTTAAACCAAATAATAATAAATAAAATGAAATGCACATGACCTCTTTTGTTTTGCCTTAGAAGAACTCTGACAAGTCCAGGGAGGAGCAACACTTTTGCAGTTCTCAGGAGAAACAAACATCTCAAGAAGCATTTTGGCGCTTTTTCAACATCACTTATCTCTTCTCTCCCCAAGATGCAATTAAGATCAGATTCACAGGGTTTCTAAATTTGGGGATGAAAAATGTTTGGTGATATATATCCAACTGATTAAAAAAAGAGTAACTTTTTGTTGGGTTAGGATTGTAAATTTCACATCACACCACTGCAGTTTCTTTAGAGGCAGTACAGGTGGTGCCACCAGTTCATTGAACTGAAATTCTTTAGAGTGGGTAAATGTGCCAGGGAAGCAGGATTAAAGGCAGAAGTATATTTTACCTTTGACATGGCCTTTTGTACATTTCCAAAATTACCTGTTGCTGATAATGGGAGCATTAAAAGGATCAATTGAACACTGTTTAAATACAGCTGTAACCATTTTCAAGCCATTTTTACCATAGTCTCAGAAACCACAATCTGGCCTATAATTTAGATTTCCAGTTCTTCCATCCATGCACACCATTCTACACCAAAAGGAAAGCTTCTTTATCTTTAAAACCATCTCTGTTTCTTTGCTGAAATAACTATGCTTGGTTGTTGCTGTTGTTGTTGTTTTTGGTCAATTTGTGGTATGGAAAGGGAATGTTGTTTTCCTTCCACAGTCACTAACCTTTCATGAGATACTGGGACTTTTTGTCAAAGACTTCTAACTCCTGTCCTGGGGCCCTGGGAAGGTGCTCATGTTGTGTAGCTTGCATTTGGAAATGCCTACCAGAGTACTGCAGTGGCTTTGTGTGGATGAAGATGTTATGTAGGGTTGTCCTTTAGTGGCTGACCTACAAAGAGAATAAGGAACTCACTTCCACCACCAGTCACTGGTGTTTTTGGGTAGTTGAAGGTTTGAATGCTCCCAGTGCCCATTCTATGTGTGAGACATTAAAATAAAAATGGAATTGTTGATGAAGCCACCAAACCAAGCTGAACCACCAAACTGTACAACAACCATGCTGTATAATCATGGTGATCTTTTTACTATAACCATTGTCTTTCCTTACTATATTACGCTATTGGAGTATGTCTACACTTGCTCTTGATTCATGCCAATATTGTGTTGTATCTAGAATTAGATTGTAAAATCAGTTAGGTAGATGCTATGTCTTGTTACCTATGTCTTACTGTCCCTTGAAGCCCTTAGGTATGTAAAAATAATGAATACTTTAAAAGAGTTTCATTTCTATTTACAGTCATTCAGGCAGGTACTGAGATGCACGTAAATATAATCCTGTAATTAGAAATTCTGCATATCTTGTGTTCTTAGATGATGATTCGCCAGCAATATGTTGCCCACATAGTGTCAATTGGGTTACCTCCCAAATGAAAAAGGGCATACACATTTTTTTCCCTTTATGCTTTAGAGATTTTGTCTTGCAGCTTCACATGGTATCTTGCTGCAAAACTAGATGACATGCTGTGACACAGCGTGGGAGAAAATAAGATAATGCATCAGAAATGAGAAATAAAACTGCTCTGAAACTCGCTATCCCAGTAAAGACAGCATGCGTTCTGTGTGAATATATTGCCTCTGATCTTGTCCAATTGCTTCAAGACTTCCACAAGAAGAATTTACTTTTCCTATTTATTGTTTTTGCCATTTATTCTCCCATCAGTTGTATTTATGTCTCAGGCACATGGGACAAAAGGTTCCTTATCACAAAATCATAGCAATTACAGAAAGAAAGACCAATTAAGTCAGTCAGTCATTTCATTGAGTAGTTTCTTCCATGTGTCATGCTTCAGTTCTTTGTCCAGTGTAAGTGCAAAGCAACTACAGCAGGGTTCCCCACCACAATCCTCAGAAGACTATAGCATGCTCTGAGGGTACGTCTACACTCACACTTTCTCCACAAAGCTTTGTCATTTGCAGGTGCTTAAACTTCCAACCCCCAATCAATGAACCACAAAGTTTTGCCATAGCAAAAGAAAGTGTGAAACACTGCTCTGTCAGCAGAAGAACTCTGCTGTGGATGAAGTGAAACCTCCTTCTCACTTCCACTACCACCTTGTAGGAGATGGAAGCATTTTGTAGGCAAATGTGCCAACAAATAGCATTCACACAAGCTGACTTTTAGCAGCAAGGCAGTGTTGACACAACCTTGTTGCTAAAAGCTATGTAGTGTGGACATACCCCTTTGAGGCATCCTGTTGAAGGCAGTTTTCATGCTTTTTTCAGCTATATCTGCTTTTGCTCATATAATTCTTTTACTCCTCGTTAAATCCTCTTTATTTAAAAACCCCAAACTATGAGGTCTTTTTAATCAAATAGTAAAATAAAATTCATGCAAAGGCTTCTTTTTCCATAAAAATGTATGCTTATTAAGCTAAAAATATTGGACTTTTCTTTCAAATAGTAGAAAAGGCTGAACAAAAGTTATTCAGATATAAAAAAAAAACATTTCTAAAACGAACTGCCACATTAGTAATGATAAAAAAGGATATTTAATGCACATATCTATAAAAGGAATTAAAGACATTTGTTTCCACAGAAAGAAATAAAATGGGAGAGCAAATCCTCATCTTCAATAAGAAATTCATTTCAAATATTTTAGAGAGACAAGGTAGGTGAGATCACTTATTGAACCAATTTTTACCAGCGAGAGAGACATGCTTCTGTGCTGCATAGACCTTAAGAAGAACTCTGTTCAGCTCCGAAGCTTGACTCTTTGACCCATGGGTGGTAGGTAAGGTGGCTGGGTGGCTGGTTTTCAATCCATTGAAAAGGACCCCCCAGTGCTCACAGACCAGGTGAATGTGATCAAGTGAGTGAGGATGGCAGAGAGTGAGTGACAGAGGAACGCGGATGGAGTGAGCATGGTGAGAGTGAGGGTGTTTGGTTGTATTTGGTCAGAAATGAGGACAGTTGACTAAGGAGGAGTATAAACATACGGCTGGAGAATGCCAGGCAGTAATCAGGACAGGGAAAGCACAATTGGAACTGCAGCTGGCAAGGGATGTGAAGAGTAACAAGAAGAGTTTCTACAGCCATGTGAACAATAAACAGGTTATCAGAGAAGGTGTGGGGCCATTACTGGATGAGGGAGGTAACCTGGTGACAGATGATGCAGGAAAAGCTGAAGTACTCAATGCTTTTTTTGCCTCAGTCTTCATGGACAAAGTTAACTTCCCAGTGATGGTCCTAGATGATGCATTATGGGAAGGTGGAGGGCAGCCATCTGTGGGGAAGGAACAAGTTCTGAGCTATCTAGAAAAACTAGATGTGCACAAGCCCATGGGTTGGATTTAATGCACCCCAGGGTACTGAGGGAATTGGCAGAGGTCATTGCTGAACCTTTGGTCATTATCCTTGAAGACTCTTGGAAATCAGGGGAGATACCGGATGACTGGAAGAAGGCAAACGTAGTGCCCAACTTTAAAAAAGGAAAGAAGGACAATCCAGGGAACTATAGACCCGTCAGCCTTACCTCAATCCCTGGGAAAATAATGGAGGGAATCCATTTTGAAGCACGTGGAAGAGGGGAAAGTGACCAAAAGTAGCCAACATGGATTCACCAGGGGCAAGTCCTGCCTCACCAATCTGATCAGCTTCTATGACGAGGTAACAAGCTCTGTGGACATGAGGAAGTCAGTGGATGCGATATACCTTGACTTCAGCACAACATTCTTGTCCATAAGTTAAGGAAATATGGATTGTATCCTTGGACTATAAGATGGATAGAAAGCTGATTTGATGGTTGGGCCCAAGAGGTAGTGGTCAATGGCTCAATATCTGGATGGCAGTCTGTTTCAACCGGGGTGCCGCAAGGCTCAGTTCTGGGGCCTGTGTTATTCAACATCTTTATTAATGACCTGGATGAGGGACTGGGTTGCACCCTCAGCAAGTTTGCGGATGACACAAAACTAGGGGGAGAGGTAGATACGTTGGAGGGTAGAGAGAGAATCCAGAGGGACCTGGATAAATTGGAGGACTGAGCCAAAAGAAATCTGATGCGGTTCAATAAGGAGAAGTGTAGAGTCCTGCACCTGGGGCGGAAGAATCCCAAACATTGTTACAGGCTGGGGACCAACTGGCTCAGCATCAGTACGATGGAAAGGGACCTAGGGGTTATGGTGGGTGAAAGGCTGGGTATGAGTAAACAATGTGCCCTTGTACCTGAGAAAGCTAACGGCATACTGGGGTGCATTATGAGGAGCATTTCAAGCAGATCTAGAGAAGTAGTTATTCCTGTTTGTTTGGCACTGGTGAGGCCACATCTGGAATATTGTGTCCAGTTGTGGGCACCCCAGTATAAAAAGGATGTGGATTTGCTGGAGCAGGTTATGCGAAGGGCAACAAAAATGATTCAGGGTCTGGAGCACAAGACCTATGAGGATAGGCTAAGGGATTTGGGATTGTTTAGTTTACAGAAGAGAAGACTTAGAGGTGATTTAATAGCAGCCTTCAACTTCTTGAAGGTGAGCTCTAAAGAGGAGGGTGAGAAACTGTTCTCAGTGGTGTCAGATGTCAGAACAAGGAGTAATGGTCAGAAGCTGAAGAGGGAAAGGTGTAGTTTAGATATTAGGAAAAACTTCTTCACCAGGCGGGTGGTGAAACATTGGAATGCATTGCCTAGAGAGGTGGTGGATTCTCCATCCCTTGAGGTTTTTAAGTCCCTGCTGGACAAGGTCCTGGCTGGGATGACTTAGTAGGGGTTGATCCTGCTTGAAGCAGGGGGCTGGACGAGATGACCTCCTGAGGTCCGTTCCAGCTCTATGATTCTGTGATTCTGTGAACGTTAGCGATCCAGGTGGGTATCATAGGCTGGGGGGAGGCTGTGCCTCCCTGAGCAGCCTGGTGTGGCCTCACACATGCTCCGCCTTCAGACCACTTTCTGCTGTTGCAGTTCCTCTTCATTCTTCCCACTTGGCACTTCCATAGCCTAGGCTGTCTGGGGCTTGCATCAGTGGGACTCAGGCTGGCTGGTGCTGAGCCCAAGGCTGGACTATCCACTAGGGTGCTGGCTAAGTTCCTTGTAAACTTTATGGCTGTGCAGCCACTGCCTCACATCCAGACCCAATAATTCCGGCCTTCAGCCTGCCACAGCTGTGGTATGGACAGCCTGAAGCCAGCACCAGCCTGAACCTGATGTAGTCGGGGTTCCTCTCCCCTGACCCTACCCAGCTCCAACCTCCTAGGGCAGGAAAGGGGTGTCTATGCTTCTCTCCAGCCCTGACGCTGTCACGGTGGTGGGGGGGTGCTTTTTTCCACAGCTCAGGAGTTGCTGTGGGAAGACAGAGCTGAGGGAGTCCTCTCTCCTCATAATAGCCCCAGATCACCCATGTGTACTTCCAAAGTCTCACAATTGCTGCTAGGGGCCGAGATCCCAACTAAAATCAGGGATCCAAGATGGTAGGCAGTGGATATTTGAATAAAAAGAGGGAGTCTGCAACAAAGAGTTTGTAATGTAGTTTGACAGCGGTGGGATGGGTAGAAATGTATGATATATTGGCTTTTCTCCAATTACTGATCAACAACATTCATTTTAAAAAAATCATTCTTTTTGGAGTTCCCTTCTCTTTTAAAAACTTGTTATGAAATGAATATATAAATATATTATGTACCCAGTTGTTTTGTGCGAAAACCAGCAAAAGAAAGAAAAGTCAAAGAGCTCAGCTGCAAATTTTATTCCAACAGGCATACACACGCGCAACAGTACACACAGCTCCCAACATAAAGACCCTCAGTCTCTTACACACATACACTTAAATACATATAATGCATCCAGGCCCACACCTGCCTGCACAGAGACACCGTTTCATGCAACAGAGAGATGTGTGCCATGACTCTTCAACAGAGGCCTGCTGAGAATTTGTGAGTCCTGCTGGTTCTTCCCCTGTCCTGACTGTCAATGGGAGCTGCGCCTGCTTGCAGGAGAGTAACAATATGCAGAGCCCCTGGAAAGTCCCTCACCTAGCTAGACATGCTGCCTGCATCCTGAGAGCTGTTCAGTGTGAAAGCTGCACTTTCTTTTGGCCCAGTCAGCACTGCCAATACCAGCCAACTCTAGTGCTGCAACCATGCTGCTCAGCTGCCTACAGTTCCAGGACTTGGTGGCTCTGCAGTCACGCCACTTGATTGCCTGGAGCTCCAGAGCTAGGGGTGCTGTGGCCATGCCACCCAGATCTCTGGGGCTGGAAGTGCTGCAACCATGCCACTTGGCCACTCAGACCTCTAAATCTGGAGGCACTGCAGGCACACCACGCAGCCTCTTGGAGCTCTGGGGCTTGGGGAACTCAGGTGGCCTAGGGTGGAGTGAGGGTCAGGAGGGCTGCAGGGGCAGTGCTCTGGACTGGGCTCCTACAAGGGTGGGGAGCAGGAGGTGAGGCTTCTGGCAGAAGTGGAAGGGTTGGGCTAGTCACACCCAACAGCCAGTTTCACTGGCCACCTATCCTCTCACTAACAGGCGTTGGTCCAATAAAGAATATGACCTTACTATCTTGTCTCTCTGTTATCCTGGGTCTAACGCAGCTCTAAAAAAAATTTCAGCCTACAGCTTATGTATTTTTGACATACACAAAAACCTTAAAATCAGTGAAATTACAGGTTATACCTCCCTTGTCCGGCACCCTTGGGACCTCACTGGTCCTGGATGAGGGACTTTGCTGGACAAAGGGAGGTCCCCTGCTTTGGCCACCTGGTCTAACGCTGGCTTCTCTCACCCCACCCCACCCCCTGTACCTTCTGCCTGGACTTTGGCCCCTGCTTGACTGACACCAACCTGGCCACCTTGGGCTGTCAGCCATGGAAGCTGGCTCCAACACCGGCCACACTGCAAGACGTGGCTCAGACCTTGCGGGTGTTGACTTCAGTTGTGGCCATGGACACAGCTCTGTGGCACTGGCCCTGCCCCAAGTGGGCTGCTGTAATATCCCCAAAATGGCTGGCTGTGGCCCCAGACAGGCTGCTGTCACAGCCCAGGCCTTGTGGGTGCCTGGTGCAGCCCCAGCCAAGTTGTCAATGAGGCCCCAGCCCCAGAGGCACAGGGTGCAGCCCTGGGCCCAGAGATGCCAGCTCCAGCCAGCTGTGCCTCTGGCCAGGGACACAGGTCCCTCTGGGCTCCCCTGTGCAAGGCAGTCAGGTTCCCCTTACTGGGACCTTCCACCTCAGTGTCTCTGGTCCAGTAACATCTGTGTTCCAGCAGGACCATGGATGTTGCCAGACCAGAGAATGCCAGCTTTTGGAGTTTAAACCTGTATTACAATTCAAACCAGTGGTTTTCTATTTCAAAGTAAAATAAAGGATTTCCCCCTAGCTGAATAAGGGGAAACAGTGGACCTCTGTGGCTGAAATTCTGAGTGGGGCCTCCAGAATTGTTTAGCATCGGCCTACCTGCTCCCATGGATGTAAAACTTCAATGGAGGCCAGATTAGGCCAATGTTGAACTCTTTTGAAAATCCGCATCCGTAGGGCAGCAAAATGATTTCACTGTTGGCCTTCCCCAGTGCCCATTGAAATAGGTGGGAGCCTGTCCATTGACTTCAGTAGCCATTACTTTGGGCTTTAGGAGGAGAAGTTCAGTATTTTCAGACTTCCAGTTGGCACATGTCAATATGCTGAAAATATAGGGCTTCTGTTGTCCTTCATTTAGCCAGGGTTTCCCTATAGCTATGCTCTCCATGTAAGCCTCCGCTGCATAGGAAAAAATAACTACTAACCAGAATGAAACAGCTGTACTTTGAAAGAATTCCAGTATTTCAGTAAGTTTTTTGTAACTGCTTAAATCATCCTGGAACGTGGAAATACCATATTTCCCTCTTTTATTTTGTTCCCTTGAGGCATAAAAAGGAGGTTCAATTTGACAAATATGATAGCCTCTAAAACCCACCTCGACGTTAGGGGAACCACCTGAGGACAAGGCCATCCACGCAGAAACTTTGTGTCCCTACTCCCTCCCAGGTCTCCTTGTCCCCTTCAGAAGCTACTAGGGTCTAATCTGCTTGGCTGCTGACTAACTGCAACACCACAGAGACTCAACAGAACAACAGCATGTTCCTGAAAGATAATAGTGGCTGACTGTATACTTGCTTTTGCCACTAATCCCCCGGAGATTGAGAGGCCTGCATGATGCATGGAGAGTTCCAGTCACCTGAGAACTAGACCTATCAGCACTGCTGGATCTGAATTATCTCAAAAGGGATTTTGAAGCAAGGTGGACTCTTGGTTCAGGAAAAGTGATTATTGTTTGCATAAAGTCTTTCACTGTGCTTGGGTCCCTGGGTTTGCTACTTTTATGAGCCCCCCCAGTGAAATATTGACGAGTTGGGCTAAATAGGATTGAAGTATGATTTCCCTCCCTTTTATTAGAAAAGTAAATCAAATGATCAATCCTGACACCCTCACGATAACTTGGAACTGAAAAAGGTACAGGCTGAACCTCTCTAAGCTGGAGTTCTCTCATCTGGCAAATTCAGTAATCCGGCATGATTTTAGTTCGCCAGACAACCACTTTTCATGGGTGTGGCCAAGTTTCCCGTGGTCCCATAAAGTTTGTTTCCAGCCACCAGTCCTGGCTCTTAGTGTTCTGTACTGTTACGTAGCTGTAATTTATCCTTAAATGTCTTTGAAGAGCCCAGTAAGCAGTGGAAGAGTTGGTAATGTGCTAGACAATATTGACCTCCTCTCATCTGGCAAATTCTCTCAGCCAACACTGGCCAGGTCCTGAGAGTGCTGGATGACAGAGGTTCAACTTGTATTCTGTTAATTTTAACATTGTGTATTTTTATGATTTAGGGACTGAACTAATTGAATAATTTCAGCAGAAAAATTCTCCAGTGAATTTATTTCTATTTTCAGTTCATGAGTTATTCAAACAGATCATTATTGCTGTGAATTTGTTTGATATTAGAAATTGCTTGACAATTCATATAAGCAATTCCTAGCAAATATTCATTTCATTATTCTGAATTTGTTATTTTGGCTATGTGACTGGTTGCTCACGTCACAAGGTATTGCTTCTCTACCTTCATTGGATAACGTGACCTTCAAAAACGATTGCCACTTCAGCCCCAAACAAATTTTATTTAGCTACAAAATAAATTTTAATTTCACTGCGAAAGGACACACCCACACACCACCAGGGAGTAGGCTATTGAGCACCTACAAGGCACCAGCAGCAAGGATCAGGCCCCTACCAGCAATCACTGGCAGCAGCAGAAAGCAGCATGACTTGGTG
The DNA here is from genome assembly GCF_033958435.1 of Carettochelys insculpta. Taxonomy (NCBI): domain Eukaryota; kingdom Metazoa; phylum Chordata; order Testudines; family Carettochelyidae; genus Carettochelys; species Carettochelys insculpta. The sequence goes on from NC_134137.1 coordinate 318,975,675, forward strand.
GGGAGCCGGGGAAGCAGAGCAAGTTAGAGCTGGGTCACTCCACTTACTTCCACCATTGCCAGTGAATGTGGGGGTGGGGATGTTGACCCCACCTGCTGGCACCACCTTCCCACTTCCCACCCCTGCCCACTAATCCCCATCGCCATGTAACTGACAGGGAGGGTCTTGGGAGAAGAGGTGCAATGTGGGCATGGGGGGGGCAGAGGAGGGGCAGGAGTATTTGGGGCCTGGGATGGAGGGAAAGACAGGTGGGGGTGCAAAGAGGCAGGGCCCTTCCCCAAGCTAGAGGTGACATGAGATGGAGTCACATTGGGAGATGGTCACTTTGCAGGTGCCCTCCCTGTACCTGTCCCCACCAGGCACCACAATGCAGAAGAGAAGGTAAATGATGGACTGTGGGACCTAGAGAACATCTAGAGAATCTTTCCACCACCACGATCGCTCCACGCCTATTCATCCGGTAACAGATTTCATTTCTTCATTACGCACATCTCAGCTTAGCATTAACTTTCCACCAACATTCATCGAATCAAAACCTGGCCTTCAAGAACAATTTGAAACACACGCACACACCAAAAACAAAAACCCTAAAAGTTGCAAATATGGCTCAATCCAGATGTTTAGGAAATCACAAAAATATCAATTTGTACTTTCCCCTCACTCTTCACTCATTTCTATTTGGAGAATACATCCTGCTAAAACATTTATTTTGGTAAGAATTCAGTATTTCTCTGACACGTAAAAGGAAGTTGTTAGTCATTCCTGAGATGATCGTGAATAACTTAAAGAGAACTTGCCTTTTATTGCCATTGCATCAGGAGCTGTTCCACCTCTATTGCTCTAATTATAAGTGAACTTCCTTGTTTACCTCTTCTTGCAAACTCACTGGCATTCCTGAACATTTGAAGGCTCCCAGTTTCGTTGTGCAGTTGCTGTATCACTCACTCAGACCTCTGTGCACACAGACAGTCACCAAACTGGGGAAGGGCAAATTAAAGTTTTATAAATAAGAAAGCCAGGCAACAGCAAATTAACTGCCCATCCAAACAGCCAAGATGGCGGTTGCTTTAGTGGGGTTCATCAGAGATGAAAGAAAGTTTCAGTGACAAATGATATGTGCAATAATGGATGTATGCATTAATCAGAACCGAAAGGAAAAATGAGACTGCTCCCCTGCAAAGATTTTTTAAGTCTAAAGGAACAGTAAATACAGCTGTTATTCATCTACATAAAAACAAAAAGTAATGAAGGCAAAAAGACAGACAAATAGACCTGTTATGGTATGGCAACTAGCAATGTAACTTGTAAAATATAATATGCACTGACACACTCATACATCTTCTCTTCTTTTCAGGAAAAATACACTGCAGCTCAGCTATGAGGCAAAAGAGAACTTCTAGAAGGGACAATCATTTTTTTTAATCTGGAAAGTAATTATATCAGTCAAAATAATAGGGTTCCAGACAAAGTCATGTCTGTCTTTAAGCCTTCAGTAGGACTACTCACATCGTTAAATTTCAGTATATTTGCTGAGTTAGGGCCTCAGTGATCATAATACTTGGACAGTTCTGAACCATTTGGGAGAATTAAACAAAGTGTAATAAATGTAGGTCTTGATTAGGCACTAACCATGTCTCTGTCTGATGGTGCAAGATAACTTGTGGGGATTAAATATTTGCAAGATCATCCCCTAATGGAGTTCCAATAATAACAGGGCTTCAGCTGGGGGAGATTAAATATGGTTATACCATACCTCACTACTCACTGCTGCAGGATGAGCAGAAATTGTTGCATGCTGTGGTTTTTTGAATAGGGAACTTGGAGATATTGTGAATCTAACCCTACTCTCTACCCCACCTGATTCAAGAACTGGGTGGCAGTTTACAAATATTTGAAGTTATGAATTCCAAGAGGGAGATGAGCAGGTTAGAGTTTAAACAGGGAGCATATCACTCAGTGAAGTTAGAAATGTAAATTTTAGGCTAAATGTAAGGCAGGGGAAGGGCCCTATTTTGAACAGACTGTGATATGCTTTCCTTAGAGAAATGGTAGGATTGGGAAATTTAAAATAAGCAAAGACAAGAAGCGTAGAACTGCATCAGCAATGAGAAAACCTAGATGACTTATGGGTCCCCTCCAACTTCAACATTGATGTCCCTGTAGCAGTAATACTAAGGGCATATATACTAGGAAGCTATTCTGAAATAACTAAAATCAAATTAATAACTCCTGAATAACTAAATCCAACTCACGTGTCCACACTATGGGGAAAAATTGAAATAAAGCAGAACTATAAAATAGTGCATCCGCACCGCATGGAACCTGCCTTGGACTTATAGTCCCCAGAAACACTGTGGGGAGGACACCAGGTGGGTGGAAACTTCCTGTGGCCATTGGGTCAGGCAAGCCGCAATACATGCTGCCAGGAACTCCTGTCCATGGCCTCATCTCACAAGCCGCTCTGCCACTGCCTCCCCCTGCTGGACATCAAAGGAATGCAGTGGACCTCACCTCTGCATGCTCTGGTTGCCCTTACAGGCACCAGAACATGCTAGACATGGAGCAAAAGTGGATGCACAGCATTGTTGTCCTCATGGGCCAGGTGCTGCATTTCATGACTCTCTAGGAAACATGGACACCATCATGAATGGCTTCACTTCCATGGGTTTCCCTAACTGTGGGGAGGGCAGGGTGCATAAATGGTGTTCACATCCTGTCCTGGCCCCTGACCACTGGGCCGCAGACTACATCAATAGGAAGGGGTACTTCTCCATGGTGCTGCAGGCCTTCTTGGACCACAAGAGATGCTTCACCAACATCAATGTTGGATGTTCAGGAAAGGCATAAAATTCCCACATCCTCTAGCACTTCTGCCTCTTCTGAAGAATACATGCCATCACTTTCTTCCCCAGCCACACCATCAGAGGCAGGAAGGTGGATGTGCCCATCATCATCCTGGGTGACACAACCTACCTCTTGCTTCCCTGGCTCATCGATCCTTACATGGACAACCTGGACCCCAGCAAGGACCACTTCAACACCGGGCTGAACAGGTGCTGCATGGTGGTAGAATGTGCATTCGGCAATTTGAAGGGGGGGTATAGGTGTCTGCTCACCTTTCTGGACCTAAATGAGCACAACACCCCCTTCGCCTGCCCTGGCTTGTGGCTAGAGAAAGTCATGGAACTCACTTGAGGTGCCCTCACCAGGTTCTTCACACAAAGAAACCTGGGAGACATCTTAGGAGGCGGGGACAGGCTCAAGGGTCCAGAGCAGCTCCTGGCTGGTAGGCATGGTTGCCTGGCTGCCCTCCTCCTCATCTTCCTCCTTGTCATAGTCTGCCAGACCATCCTCCTGCAGACTGGCATCAGGCATTTCCTGGCTGGACTCAGTGATGGTAGGGTAGGCAATCAGACCCCTCTCCCAGGATGACATCAAGCCGGTGGTAATAGTGACAGATGTCTAGTGCCACTTCAGGGCACCTGCTCTGCTCTCTGGCCTTGTGGTAGGCCTGACTCAGCTTCTTTGTTTTGAGCCGGCCCTGCTGTAGAGTCCAGGCATGCCCTTTGTGAGACAGGCCGATGGTGATCCAGCAGTAAATAGCCACACTGCACTTCTTGATCTGGAGGTTTGTCTCCTCTCCGCAGACATGGATGGGCTCCAGGATCTCTACATTTGTCAGTCCGGGGTTCTTCTGTGTCCCTTGGCAGTAGCTCCCATTGGAGTTGCAGGAGTGGTGTCAGGGGATCAGAGGCAGAACTGGGCCCATCATACTGGCCTCGGGTGGTTGTGTCCCACACAGGGCCATCACGGTTGGCCATGGACACCAAGGCCTTCTCCCCATGTGAGTCTTATGTAGCTCCACGTGGGGAAGGGAGCAGTAGAGGTGCCTTGTGTGGCCAGAGTAGTCAGGATGCAGCTGGGAGAGGCCTCTGGAGACCCATTATTTCAAAATAACAGGAATGACCCATGCATACTACTGCTATTTTGGAATAACTATTTCTGAATAGATGTCACTCCTCATGGAAAGCAGGAGTTCCAATTTCAAAATAAGCAACATGTTATTTTGAAATAAAGGGCATGATATTGTGGACAATCACCTTGTTTTTTGAAATATGGAGCTTTATTTCAAAATTAAGCCCTATTGTAGACCAGGTCCCAGAGAAGTCCCATTTTCCAGGGGAATAAGATAAGGGGTATTATGTTTTATGTTTAGTCCAGGGATATTATACTAGCCAATGGCATAAGGCAACTCACCTAATAGTAAAATAAGATTCCTCTCAAAGAAACGTGGGATATTTATGTGAAGCCAAAGATAAAAATAGTTCCAAAGAAATTAGAAATGTTTCTAAAAGTCACACACTAGTGTTTGCCAATCATATACCTGGGCAATAGCTTGGAAAACATTTCTACCTTTTCCTCTACCATACACAAGCAATTATCTGTTTATTCTGTCTGTTATATCCATATGACAGCCACATCTAGCCTCCATCCTTTCTTGAACAGCAATTCCCAGGCCTCAGTGCCTTTTTTTGTGGATGGCCACTGGGGACGTACTTAGTGACATCTATGCTTTAATTCCTGTCACCTAAAATGTCAGTTCCAGGGTGCTCCCTTAATACCCTCCATGCCAATAAACCACAACTGATTGGGAACTAACAACTAGGAAACAGAGTATCTGGAGACAGGGAACAAAATGGACTCTTTTTTGTTTTTGTTTTTGTTTTTTGTTTTTTACAGCAAAGAGAGTTTTAAAAAGAATAAAATAAATAAGCAGTTATTCACACTGGAAAACAGCATCTCTCAGAGGCTGCTGGATATTTACATATTCATCAGAACATTTTAGCTACGCTATATTTTCTTGTTCAGGCTCTTCACGGGTCATGAGAGGTCAACATTTTTGCTCACAAATTCAGCTACTACGCCGTCTTGAGGGGTTCTGACACCAGCTGCTGTAGCAAATTCATTATTTCAGTATGAATACTCCTGGAAGCCCCCAGAGGAAAATTTGATAGGAACAAATGTCTTTTGTCAGCATCCCGTAGCCAGCTGGAGATACAGCTGACTGATCAATAATCTCAGAACAGCAGGAGTTCAGCATTAAAGATCTCTGCTGGAGGTCTTGCTCAAAATGAGGAATTTCTTCATGACCTGCAAAGGAGGGAATTTCCTGGTTTTGATCCCAATAATCTATATGATCAGAGAGAGGGAGCATATCATTAGAGTGTGATGCTTTCGACACATTTGAGTCCCTGCTTGTCCCAGGCAGTAGAGTATATGCCTTTGGGGGCAGTTGTGACCGAGATGGCATTATTTCTCCTAGAAGAAACACAATGGTGGCTCTTTCCTGGGACTCTACAGGTCAGTTGTAGGTGGTGGTGCATGAGATCCACATCAGCACAAGCTACAGAGGTATGTACTGAATCAATGCATCCCCTGAGCAGCTTGGCCAGACCACGTCCCAGCTGCTATCAACTTCTGTGGCTGGGCCAGTGAGCTGCAGATTCTCCAACAAGGTTGTGGTACTTTGTACTTCTGGAAAGATTTTCCATTACTTAGTGCCCTGAGCTATGATATCAGATGCCAGTATAATGGGAGTTCAGTGGACTGACTGTTAATTTTCTCTTAGATGAGTTGCATAAGATATAAGATCATCCTGGCTTAACGAAAGGTAACTTTTCCATGCATTTTGAAAGCAAACTAAATGAGAGGTTCAATAGTTTGAGGTTAGTGTAAATTCAGTAGGGGCACTGGGCATTGGCTGCTTTCACTGCTGCACAATATAAAGTACACGTTTAAAACAAAACATTACTGTAAATGGACAAGAAAGTTAGCTAAGTTGCAAATTCACCTTCTCAAACCTCTCCTGTCCTCTTTTCTTAAAGAAAGCCCTCTCATACTTAACCTACACAGAGCTTTAAAAAAAACACATCCCTGCATGTGTGTCATTTTTCATAAAACATGTGGGTGCCTAAAACTTTCCTCTGTTTTAAACTGGCTGTATTTTAGCCTTCAAATATTTTTGTTTCAGATAATAGAAGTCATTCTTATTTGAGCAGATTTTTTAGATTGCCTGAGTCCTGTACAAATAATAACCAATTGTTTCTCACAACAGCCGTGTAAAGTTGGTAAATATTATCTTTCTTTGACTGTGAGAAACTTGAAAGACAGAAGCTGCAGCTTGCTTGGGACCACACATCAAGTTGTTGGAAGGGCCAAGAGTAGGACTCATGCATTCCTGGATCTCAGCCTAGTGCACAATCCCCAAGACAGTCTGACTGTCTGCAGCATTTTGGAGCTGTTCAGTTTTCGCTTCAGGAGTATGTGATGGTGAAAAATTATATTTTTGCAAACATTTGTGAAATTGTTCCAAAGTAACGTATTGGCATGGCTGTCATCAAATAAAGATTTTAGTGGAAAAATGCAAAAATATCCATCCTGAGTGAAAATTTACCAGAAAACTAAACTAATTTTACTCCTGTGCAAACTCTCATTTGTTTTTACTGAATCAGAAAGAAAATCAAGGAGATAACTTGGGTGGTATTTTTTTCTTTCAAAACCATGGATTTTCATGTCACCACAAAATAAATAATTCATACAATTTTCCTTCACACAATAAGTACTATTACAATGATATCTTTGCTCCCTTTTTCATTCCATAGAATAACAGTATTTTATCAACAGCAGAAATTTCTGCAGCTGCCTTTGGATGGAATACGTCAACTCTTTAACAGTGCACAAAAATACGATAGGTTATAAAATAAAAACAAACATGGCCCAGTAGAAACTGAAATGAAGGTTGGAAGAATGTAATTCTCTAACGTACTCTTCTGTTAAAATCGGAAGCGGGACTTTACTTTTACATATCTCATCAGAAAGTTTCTAATAATAGTCTTATATATCACAACAGTAGGACGTCAGGTCGGTATCACTTCAAAGGACGGTGTCGGCTAGTGAATCACTGATAACATTTCCAACCCTGCTTCACCTAAAAGCACAGGATTTCATCCAAGCATTAAACTGGTTCCACCCGGCTTGTGAGCTGACCCATTAAAATTGTGAGAAATTGTTAGCCATTGGCACCAGCACCCTTAATCTCCTGTATGAAAATTAGATAGCATGTCTTAGCCCAGGGGTGAACAAAGTGAGGGGCAGGTCCCCTCAGGGGCCATGAAATTTCAAAAGGGGGTTCAGCACAATCTGTGTCTCAGGCTTGTCCATCTCATTAAACGTGTTGAAATATGTTGCTTTTTTTATGTATGTGTTTTCATATTTATATACTGATTAATAAAATTCTTACATTCTGCATATTTATGTTCTTACACGGGCTGAAAGGTTTTTTTGTTGTATTTCTTGTTTCATATGAACATAAGACCACATTTAGACAAGTTAGGGGCCCTGCTAATTGCAGGGACGAAAAGTGGGACCCAATGTAAACAGTTTGCTCATTCTTGCTCATTCTGTCTTAGCCGTTACCTAAATAATATAGGTATCTAATTTGAAAGAAATCATTGAAAATAAGGGCTGGTGTTTAAGTACAGTCTCCTCGGCATTCCACACCTCAATCAACATGAGAGGGGAAAAATCCATTAGTACATGAGAAGGAGCAGAGAGGAGATTAAAAAAAGAGAAATATAAATAAAAGCATATTTCTTCACTGAGCTAGCAAGGAAAAGGACAATGCATATGTAGCCTTAGCTCTTTCTTCCTCCCCTGTGATCTACGTCTTCAATGCTCGGGTGGATGAGGATATCTATTTTACTTTCAGCATTCCTTCTAACTGTCATTCCATAGGCTTGATGAGTGACCTGAAGACAATCTCTGTAAGCTCCAAAGCCTGTCTCACCAACTGAGGTTGGTCCAATAAAAAATATTACCTCACCACCCCTCTTGTCTTTTTGATGAGTAGCATCATGCTGAGTTAACACCATACCCACTGGACAATATAGACACATCCTGTACTGTGCTGTTTCATGCTGTTTGCTACATGCTGTTGAAATCTCCAGCTCAAAATTCTGCTTTTTTTACATCATGGCAACTTGTAAGTGAAAGGTATCCTGAGGCACAAACCTAGTGAAGACCAGAGACTTCAATTTGCCCCATGGTAAACTTGCCAAGGTCAACCCCTAGAGGGGATTTAATGCTGCTTATTTTGTGGTATAATTTAGGACTCTGGATTTCTCTGTGTTTTTACCATGTGTTACCCCAAACTAAAAGTTACACCTTTTCTAATCAGTCAAGACAATGTCTTAAGTATTGAGTAAGCCCAGAACACCTGAATTCATATTTTCACCTTTGGTTTTCCCTTCCACCTGAGTCTCCCCATTTTCCCAACCTTTTTACTCTTATAGGCTTTTTCTTCTTACCTTATCCCACCTCAGAAATGACTTTTTCTCTCTATTTAGTATCAGAATTGGGGTGTGAAGGGCAAAATTCCAGCTCCCTGTTAACTCAGCTTTTACTGAATTTGGGAGAGGATGCTTCTAACGCAGGGGTGTCCAACACATTCAACACTTGCCACATGGGGTGGATAGGACACTGCGTTGGGGTGAATATGGGGGGGTGACCAACCCTGAAGCTTTTAAATGTGGCTCCTCGCTGAGAGCCACAGGCAGGAAGTGCTGTCTACCTGCTCTGTGCATGCACCCCACCTCTTGGTGAGAGAAGCGCATCGCGACAGCCCTGGTGGCTCCATTGGGTCACCGGCATTGAATTAGAATGGGGAGGGGGTGGGAGGATTGGGGGTGCCTGGCTCGGGGGGAGACCATTCAGTTAGAGCAGGGGAGGAAGGGGAGGTGAGAGGAGGCAGGGAGGAGCCTGGCTCTGGGGGAGGGGAAGGGCATTTATTTCGAGCGGGAGGCTGGGAGCACCTGGCTCTATAAAGTTTTGTGTAACATGAGCTACGGCTACACGTGAATGCTACATCGAAATAGCTTATTTCAATGTAGCGACATCGAAATAAGCTATTTCAATGAATAATGTCTACACGTCCTCCAGGGCTGGTGCCGTTGACGTTGGGCAGCACCACGTCGAAGTAGGTGCTGCAGGGGAGCGTCTACACACCAAAGTGGCACACATCGAAATAAGGGTGCCAGGAGCAGCTGCAGACAGGGTCACAGGGTGGACTAGCACTTCCGGGGCAACAGCTAGCCACTCCCTTAAAGGGCCCCTCCCAGACACATTCAGCCTGCACAGCACGTGGTTTGCAGAGCCATACGCACGCATACCTTGGCAAAGCGGTTATGGACCCCCTGCAGCAGCAGCAGCCAGAGGTCCACCCAGCCGCCCCTGCAGGACCAGTGCTTGCCATGTTCAATGCCATGCAGGAGGCAGCTGATCACCTTTTAGTCACAGAAGAGGAGCTGCCCCCATGGGAGGAGGAAGCAACCCCAGACCCTGCTGTCCTCCGCCCCCGACCCCCCGACGCACATGCCGCCAGCTGTGGAGCTACCCCATGAGCACTGACTGGTGGGAGCGGCTGGTGCTCAGAGAGTGGGACGACGACCGCTGGTTCCAGAACTTTCGTATGAGCCAGCAGACATTCCTGGAGCTCTGCCAGTGGCTCACCCCAGCACTGAGGCACCAGGACACCACCATGTGGCGTGCCTTCAGCGTGGAAAAATGGGTTGGCATTGCTGTCTGGAAGCTGGCCACTCCAGACAGCTACCGATCCATGGGGCAGCAGTTTGGTGTCGGCAAGGCCACCATCGGGGCTGTCCTCATGGAGGTAAGAGGACCCACGGGGAGAGGGAGGCAGCCCTGGGGGTGGAGGGGAGGGGAGGGAAGCCCTGTGGGGGGAGGGGAGCCCTGGGAGTGGACGGCCAGACACACCCTGCACACCCCTCACTGGTGCTCTCCCATGTCCTTCCTCTGCAGGTCGTTCGCGCCATCAATGCCCTGCTCCTCCACAGGCTCGTGCAGCTTGGGGACCCGGATTCCGCCATAGCAGGCTTTGCCACCCTGGGCTTCCCAAATTGCTTCAGGGCTCTGGATGGGACCCATATCCCCATCCAAGCTCCGGAGCACAGTGGACGATGCTTCCTGAACAGGAAGGGCTACCATTCGGTGGTCCTCCAGGCCTTGGTGGACAGCCGGGCCTCCTTCCTGGACATTTATGTTGGCTGGCCTGACAGCACCCACGACGCCCGGGTATTCAGGAATTCGGGCCTGTGCCGCCGGCTGGAGGCGGGGACCTACATCCCCCAGAAGGAGATCCCTGTGGGGCACACCACCATGCCCCTCTGTGTCATCGCCGATGTGGCGTACCCCTTCCGGCCCTGGCTCACGCACCCTTACACAGGCCATCTGACAGCCAGGGTGGAGCGCTTCAACACGCGCCTGACCCATGTGCTCCAGGTGGTTGAGCGCACATTTGGCCGCCTCAAAGGGCGCTGGAGGTGTCTCCTCACCTGCCTTGATGCGGGCCCCACCAACATCCCCCAGATTGTGGGTGCGTGCAGCGCACTCCACAACCTGGTGTAGAGCAAGGGGGAGGCCTTCTTTCAGGGCTGGGCTGTGGAAGCTGGCAGGGCTGACGTGCAGCCACCCGCTGCCCCCAGTCTCCAGGTGGACCCCGAGGGGACCTGGGTCCAGAAGGCCCTGAGGGCCCATTTTGACCAGGCCACGGGGTGAACGCTGGCAGGCCCCCCACTGCACCCCCACCCATCCTCCACAACACTCCCTGCCCCTACGCCCACACCACAGAGCACCCAAAAGCACACCACCCCACAACTTTTCTTGCAAATAAAAATAGACCTGTTGTTCGTGAAATCACAAAACGGTGAATTCTCTTATTATTACTGCAAATATATTATATATTATATGATAAACAAACAGTGGAACACAAGGAAGGGGAGAACTATTTACATGGGGGGGGCAGGTACCATAAAATAACAGGGGTCTAATACAAACTATATACAACATAATGGGGATATGTACAAAGGGGGAGGGGGGAGCCACGTCCTTGGCCCCACACCCCCTAATGTCCAGCGCTGGGGGTTGGCGGGCGCGACCCTCGCCTTGGCCTCAGCCCTGGCCAAGGCTGGCTGGGGGACGGGCGAACCGGCAGATACGGCCGGCGGGTGTTAGCAGTCCCCAGGTCCCCCTCGGCGGAAGGCCCCTCGGTGGCGGACGGCGGTGGGACGGCGGGTGGAGCAGGCAGGGTGGGCAGAGCGGCAGCCGGCGCGGCATGGGGGGCCAGGTAGTCCATGATGCGCTCAAAAGTGTGCATAAAGGCCCCCCATGCCTCCTGGCACTAGGCCAGCACCCGCTCCTGCAGTTGGAGGTGCCGCTTATCCACCTGCAGGCTCTGCTCCAAGACCTCCAGCTGCTGGTGCTGGGTCCGCCATTGGCCCCGCTGGTCAGTGCTCCGCCGAGGGGATGGCCTGCAGTGATGGCCCCGGTGGGCTCTCCGGGACCACTGACACCTCGCCAGTGCTCTCCGGGCCCTCCCATGGTGCAGCTGCGGAACACAGGGGGGAAGAAGATTGGAGACAGCCTTCAGTGTGGCCCCCGAGCCATGGCCCTTGTAGCCCCCACCCCTCTGCTTCTGGTTCCCCATCCCCGTCCCCGGGAGATGCTGCTGCTGCTGATGGGTGTCCCACCCCCTCTCCCCGGGGGACCCTAGGTTCCGCTCTCCCCATCCCCAGGGATGGGGCATGGCACTGTCCTGCTGGGGGGGCAGGGGCTGATGCACTCTTCTGAGGGACATGCCACTGCTGTCCTTGGGGCCATGGTCATCTGGGCATGTGGAGGGCCCTGGTCATGTCTGTTGATCCTGCCCCTCAACCCCGGGGGCGTGCACCGGGGGGGTACATACCTGACGGTCCTCTCCCACGGTCGGGGGATACCCTGTGGGTGGACGCCCTGCTGGAGCTCCAGGAAACCATGATGATGTGGAGCCCCCCGTCGCTGGAGGAGGATTCCCCCTCCTCCTCCTCCACCATCCCAGGGGTGGGCTCCTGGGGGGGCCCTTGGGGTGCGGGGCTTGCCTCCGGGGCGGACTCCGCCTCCGGGGCCTGCTGGGGCTCGTCGGACGAGGTGTCAAGAGTGGCTGGTGGGGAGGAGGTGTGCCGGGGGGCCCAGGATTTCCCTGAGCTCCCTGTAAAAGGGGCAAGTGGCGGGGGCGGCCCCAGATCGGCTGGCCCCATCCCAGGCCTGGGCGTAACCCTGCTGCAGCTCCTTGACCTTACTCCTGACCTGGTGAGGAGTTCAGGCAGGGTGACCCCAGGCGGCCAGGCCCTCGGCCAGCCGAGTGAACGCATCCGCGTTCCGCTTTTTGCTCCCCATTACCTGGAACACCTCCTCCTCGCTCCAGAGACCCAGCAGATCCCAGATCTCAGCCTTCGTCCAGGAGGGGCCCCGCTTCCTCTTCCCTGGCTGGCTGCCAGGCTGGGAGCCCTGGCTCCTCTTGGGGGGGTGCCCTGGGGGGCGCTTGGGGGGCTGGCGGGCAGCCATCGCAGTGGGGGGGGGGGTCTGAGCTGCAGGGAGGCATGCAGGCTGGCCGCTTGTTACTGCTGCCGCCTGCACGCTCTCTCAGCTTCCTGCATAGGAAGGCAGGGGGTGGGGAGCTTTAAGGGGCCGCTGCATGTGGCAACCATAGAGCTCAGTGGCTGGAGAGAGCGTCTCTCAACCCCTCAGCTGATGGCTGCCATGGCGGACCCCGCTATTTCGATGTTGCGGGACACGGATCGGCTACACGTACCCTACTTTGACGTTCAACGTCGAAGTAGGGCACTATTCCCATCTCCTCATGAGGATAGCGACTTCGACGTCTCGCCGCCTTACATCGATGTCAACTTCGAAATAGCGCTCACCACGTGTAGACATGGCAGCCGCTTTTTCGAAGTTGGCGCGACTACTTTGAAGTAGCCGGCACATGTAGACGTGGCTATGATGTGGCAAATATGGAAAGACGGTGACCACAAGTGTGGCCATCTTTGAATTCCTACTGGACACCACTGTTCTAACGTACATTTTATTTGATTGAAAATGTTACTTGGGGAGGAAAGGACTCAAGATGAAGAGAGTGTAGATGTGATGTGTAAAGTAATGAGAGGACAAGAAACAGAGGTGGCCATGTTTGCTGTGAAAGCTGAAGCCCGAATCCATGCTCATCCTGCTCATGGCAGGAGTGGGAATCTCCAGATGACTGTCTGAATCTGGACCATGGCTTGTATGGATATGGACTCGGAGGCTCAGGGCTCCCCTGCCTAGCATCCAGCCCGTGGCAGGGTTGGGGGTGCAGAGCCCTGAGCCTCAGGGGCTGGATCAGGCAAGCTAGAGCTGCAACCAGCCCACAGGCTCTACCAGGGGAGGGGAGGCAGGAAATAGCTTGGCACGGCACCATTGCTGCTGTTCTCCCAGCCAGGGGAAGGGGAGTGGAAGGGGAAACAGCAGCGACCTTGGCAGTATTTCCTGGAGGCTTCCTCCCACTGCTTTGATTGGCTGGAATTCCAGCCAATCCAGGGGGCGAGGGAAGGGGCACAGAGCCATGTGCATCTGTGGGTAAGCAGACAAGCTGCACCCCTGTCGCCCAGATCCCATGACCCTCGACCACTCCTGAATGCATCTCATCCAGTCCTTCACTCCCATCCCCTTTCGGTGCCCTCTCTCCCACCCCAGCTCCTCACCCACATCCTGTTCCTGAATTCCTCCCTTCCAGATGCTGAACCCAAAGTCCTCCTGCACCCCCTTCCCACCCAGATGACCTCACCCCCCTCTCCTACAACAGATCACCCACCCCCAACCCACTCCTGCACCCTCCCTCCCACCTAGACCCCATGCCCTATGTCCACTTCCTGTCAGCTCCCTCCCACACTGAGCCCCTCATTCCCCTCATACATCTACCTCGGAGCCTAGAGGAGCCCATGAAATGTGCTCACTCTGGCCTCCTAAGGCTCTGGGGTTGGTGTGTGATGGGAATGAGGGAAGTGTCTCCTTTTTGGTTTTTCAGTCAGGGACCTCCTCAGTGAAGGGTTTTGGTTGCTGTTTGCTTGCTTGTTTGTTCTTTGCTTCTCACTTTTGTGGCCCCTGTCTGATTTGCCTTTGGGTCAGTGGGCCCAACCTGTGAAAAGTATCAGAGGGGCAGCCATATTATTCTGTATCCACAAAAACAACAAGAAGTCTTGTGGCACCTTATAGACTAACAGATTTATTGGAGCATAAGGTTTCATAGGCAAAGACCCACTTTGTCAGATGTATCGCCGTCAGATGCATTTTTGCCCATGAAAGCTTATGCTCCAATAAACCTGTCATTCTATATGGTGCCACACGACTTCTCATTGTTTTTGAAGCATGAAAGGTTCCCTCCCCTGCTGTACGGTTACCAAGAAATAACTATACAAACATGCAAACCAGCCCCTCTTCAGTATGAGTTCAGTGATTTGGGTAACTAAATAATAACCGTACCACTGTGAAATAGTATCTCCATGCTGTCTGATTGGCTGAGATGACTTGATTTTAGCATAATTCCTGCTGACGTGAAGGGTGGCACGAGAGAGAGACAGAAATAAAACCCAGACAATAGTTGTTCACTTTCCAACCTGGCCAAGCTTGATGCACTTGGGAGCTCAGACTGTAGCTATAGTGCAGTTTGGGTGCTTTTATCCTAGTGAAAGGAGATAGGGTTCATCAAATGCCACATCCAGACCCTGAGACAAATTTCTCTCTAACTATTTGTATAACAGAGGAGCGATGGCATTCACTGGCATCAGCTATGTGCAGAAGAACTAAAGCCATTCGTTTTATTTTTCTTACATTGCTGACTTCTCAGACAGGCTGGAGTTTTATGAGATTCAGAATCAAAAACTGATGTGACCTACATAAAAGAAATGCTCTGATTTCCTAATTAAACCAAGCTGTTGCTGCACACTCGGTTCACAGCCGCCAAAGAAATTATACAATAAATCTTCTGACTGTCCTCCAGGAATGTTGAGAGAAGGCTGGTGGGGGTGAGGAGGATGGCAGCAAGGAAGACTGGGAAGGGAATGCTCCACCTTAGCCTCATTTGTGTTTTAGCTCCTTGCAGAGGGCCTGAGGGTTGCGGTGCAGCTGAAATGAGTATGTAGTACCGAGATGGGGGAAGGACGCAAATGTTTTAACAGCTGCTTTTTTTTTTAACCTCATTTGCCTTGGGATCTGATTTCTTTCTGAAGGGGTGGGCGCAGTGCATGCCAAGAACCCAGCAGGGAATGTTTATTCTGAGATATACAGAGATGTTTCCCTTTCTTCTCAAGAGCTCATATTTGAGGAAGGAAGGAGGGGGGCTCATTCAACAAATGTTCTTGTAAAACAAAATGGAAAATGACTTACCAAAATGTGTTAATTTGAAAGCCCAGTTTCCTTCATTTCATGAGAAAATAAAGGAAAATAATTAGCAATATGTTTATTCTATCATCCTTTGCAAAGTGCTTATCTCTTGCAGTGTCACAAGTAAGGACTTGTTTACTCTGGGGATTTCTCTTGACTTTAGCTATCAGCAGTGGGTAATTGGGACAATGAAAACCTCTAATGTAGATAGGTGATGCTGCTGTAAGCCCTGATTTGCAGCAGTGCATTTTACGTCAATTTCAAGAAGGTTTGTATGTTTCTTCCCAGTTTACCCTGTCTACACTAGGTGCAGCAACATCTGTAGCTGATCTCTCCTGTACAGACCAAATGTAAAGTAACATGTCTCAGTTATAGGAAGTTCTGAGGAATGTCTGGGTGTGATTTTTTTTTCATTGCGCTTTCTTGCTCTTTCCCTAGTTGTACATAAAACAACCTTTGGAAGATAAAAGTATGATGGTCAGTTTCAAAGCAACTTCACAAGATGTCATGCTTATGAAACTCAGTTTATAATAAAATCTCTTGGGTGGGTGATGAGTTGAATGTAATTTTGTCTTGTCACATTCATACAGTACAACTGCATGTTCATGTGTGGTCTTTATTCTGAAGGGTGCAGTCAGATCCTGGGCTCTGGCAAGGGGTTCTTGGAACACAGTCTGGTTACTTTGTTAAGGAGCCAGCATTTCATCTTCTTACACAAAACATAATGAACACATATTACTCTGAATTCCTGCAGTCGCTGACACAAAGTGAGGACATGTTTACACTGTGCAGATCACTTCAGTATAACTATGGCATTGTAACTAAACTGGCATCACACCATAGCGTAGATCACTGATGGGCAGCTTAGGCTAGTGAGTGGGCTACACAAGTGGCCCTCCTTTACTTCAGTGGGCTGCAAGATTGTCCTAGCCAAGAAGGTCTCCCAGGATAGGGTAGTTTTACTAACTGTGCTTGAGTATCTAGAATTCAGGAGGGAACGTGTGGGAGTCCATGAGAAGGAACATGCCCCAGACGCAGTGGGCAGAAGGGGAACTGTGGGCAGAGATCCTGGGCAGCCCAGGGGACTTGCTTGACACCTGCAGCAATGGTCAGGCCTCCGCCTAGTCACCAACAGTGTCACGGGGAAGTGGAGTGACAGGCTGCTAGTCCAGTCCAGTCCACTCCCCCAGCTATCATCACTCAGGGGAGTGTGTGGAACCATCCCCCGACACCCACCAGTGGGAAGTGGCATGACCAGGAGCCAGGGGAGCAGTGTAGGCTGGAGATGCATCACTCTGCAATGAGAGTGGGGGGAAGAGGGGAGCTGACCCTTGAGGACATGCTGAACTCTAACTAGTCCCCCAGGCTGTGATGCTCAGTGCATGGGGCTTGAGAGAACAGGCAATGTGAGGAGGGGATGGATCAGGGGTGGGGTGGGTGAAGCAGGAGGAGGGAAGTGACAGGGAGGGGGCAGAGCAGGGCTGGGGGAGCACACCAGGAGCAGTGTGGGACAGGAAGAGGTGGAATAGAGGCAGGGTTGCCTGGGGCCTCCCCTGGGCTAGCAATGGAGCAGGGAGGAGTCACGTGGGGGACAGTCATGAGGCTGGACCCCTCTTGTGTCTCTCCTCAGCAGTCAGCCTGGCTAGAATGGACTGAGTATTCTGAATGAACCACAGCAGCCCAATGACTGGATGCAGAGGAGCACATGGCACTCACAATGTTGTGTGCCATTAGCCCACACCTCACTTCCTGCGCCCTTGCTTTACATGCATGCCATTTTCCTCTACTAGTAGGGAAAAAAAACTACATGGATGGAAACCAGCAGAATGGACAACATGAAACAACATGTCTCACAGGCCACACATCAAAGCTGCTGGCTTATGGTCTTTGCCCAGTGCAAAGGAGAAAGCAGCAGTCAGCAAGGCTAGAAGAAGAATCTCTGTACTATATCCAACTTGCCTCCCCCTCCATATCTCACTCACCCTGCCCCTCTGTTGTTTGGGGCTCAGTCCCCCAAATAACCCACGTGTGGCCCATGGGTCACACATTGGCCACTACTGATATAGATGCAACCTACACTTATGGAAAGGGGTTTTCAATTGTTGCAGGAACACTGAAGCCTCAAACAACAGGAACTATATCAAAGGACACATTCAGATTGGGCAGGGACTGCCCCTTTCTGGGGCTCATCTCTGATCCCTCCCAGGCCACGTGGTGCTAGCGTCCTGGTTCCTCCAGGTCTGTGGCTCAGTACCTGCTCAGGGGAGTCCCCCTCTCCCATTCTCCACTTGCAGCTGGCACTTCAAGCATGAAGAAATTGGAAATTTTACTCCTACTGCACCAAGTAGCACGGATGCTCAAGGACTGACCTTCAAGCTTCATTGCTAGACAGTCCTGGGTCAGGGTGAGACTGGCTTCCCAGTGGGCCCACAGAGGGGAGGGTCAGAGTGGGTTATCTGGGGGACTGAGCCCCAAACAACAGAAGGGCAGGGCAGGTGGGCTGTGGAGAGGGATGAGCTGGACATGGTACAGAGATTCTTCTGGCCTTGCTGACTACTGATTTCACCCTTGCACTGCACACAGATCAGATGTCCGCTGACTTTTTCGTATGAGTCAGCAGCCTTTGATACCTCTGGCATGAGCAGTATAGCCTCCTTGCTCATGTGATTTTGTTCTTTCCTCTCCAAATGTCAAAGCCTGTTCCTGATTAACTCAATCGCAAAACTCCTTTGGATTTCATTGGGAACATGATGTGGCCCCAACAAGACATCAGAGAATGTCATTTTTATTAATTGCTTTTCTGTCTAGAGACATTTCTTCTGCACAGTCTTATGCCAAGCTGGTTTCAGTTGCCCCTGTTACATGTCATGCTGAGGAAAATAATAGAACAATTGAGGCACATCATCTAAACTTTTTATTTTTAAGTATTTTTCACATTAGCCTAATGCAAAAGCAAGTTGTCAGCTAGACCAGACATTCTCAGTCTGTGCTCTGAGTGCTCCGTTCAGGTGGACCGAGGAAAGGTTTGTTCATTTGTTTATTTGTTATGAAGCACTCTTACCAGGAGCACTTTACTACAGTTCGCTAATGGCACACACAACATCTGGAAACATCATTAAGTAGTCTGCTGAAATATGTGGCATTTTTCAAGTGATCTGTGGGTAAAAAAATGTTACACTACAAAACCAACCAAGGTACCTCATTTTATTTCATCACTTCATATTACTTGGAGAAGGAGGACGAAGAAAAAAAAGAATGAAAAATGAGGTGGGGGGAGGATAAGACAGAGTGTGATTTTCCTTGGCTGAGCCCCGAGTGGGGAGAACAAGAATGAAGTAGAGCACAGAGCCCTACTAATGTTAAATCTACCACTGCTCAGTGGGGAAATGATTCCAACCAGCCAAAGCTCCAGAACTCCCCTGCATACCACTCCTCCATTTTTTTGAGTTCTGTGCTGGCAGAGGAGGAAAGCCTAATAACTACGTATGATAAAACATGGACTAATAGCCGAAAATGAAAGGCTTTCAGGTTACATGCAAGGCCAAATTCCTTAACAGTTAGAGGAACTTGGCACTGGAACGACCCACCAAGAGAGGTGATCAAACCCTGTGAGTAAAACTGCTGTCTTCAGGAAGAGGTTAGATACAGCTCTGAGGAGAACAATACAGGGAAACATTCTGTATGATGCACAGGCTTTGTATAGAGATCCTATAAGGGCTTTTTTTCTTTTTTTTTAAATGTTTTTCTGCTTCTATGCTCTTTCATATTACTGCTCTTACAGATGTAACTTTAGGAATTAAACTATAATGGCTGGATTCAGGGAAAGTAGTCAATAGTTATTACCCACATTATATATTCCTTCTTTCTATTCATGAACCATTAAAAATTAATAGCAATTATCCCATTTACGCTGAGTTAAACTTATTAAGCCAGCTGCAAATCATTGTAATGCTGGGGCTTTGCCAGCAAGCAGATGCCTTATAATAGGCAGTGTTCTTCTGCTGGTCTATGAGAAATAATCTCATCTTCACTCTTGTGTGTTTTCAACTTTTGTTTCCCTGTTCTGACTCTGCTCGCCTACAGCTAAGCCTCCATTTGGATTTCTCAATATAGAAATATGAGTAAAATAAATTTGCAGGATGAAAAACAAGTCAAGAATTTGTATGCATGGAGAAGTTGAGCCACTTACACGATCATTGGCCTCATCTACACTAGGGGTGAGCAAAGAGCAGGATGGGCCCCTTCGGGGCGGGAGGGGCTCAAATTTTGCACGGTGAGATGCAGCACAATCAGCTGCTGGTCTCAGGCTCATCCATTTCAATGTAGAAATATGTTACTTTTTTATGTATGTGCATTCACGTTTATATGCTAATTGATAAAAGTTTTCATACTCTACATACTTATTTTCTTACACATGCTGAAAGAGTTTTTTTGTTTCACATGAACATAACTGAAATTTTGCTTAATTTGGATTACATTACACAGGTTGAGGGGTTTGCTAATTGCAGGGATGCAATTATGTAGGGATGCCCAATGTAAAAAATTTGCTCACCTCTGGTCCACATTCCCAGGGCAAGTTGACTAAGTTATGATACTTCACCTATATGAATAATGAAGATGGAATTGACGAAGCTTAGGTTAACATACTCTGGTATCTACATCATGCTGGGTGGATAGGACACACTCTCCCATTGACTTACCTTACTCCTCTTGTTCTGATGGAGTACTAGAGTTGACTGCAGTTAACTTAGTGGCTCTTTACCAGACCTGCTAGATCAACCCTTACTGCATTGATCGCAGCAGCATCAATCCCAAGTATGTGTAGACATGGCCATAATTACACCAAAATGCCGGTTATATAGCTCCCCATGTGGGCAGTGTTATTTTTATAACTTTTTTTTTAACTTTAACTTAACCCCTTTGCAAAGTAACATAGGCAAACTACCTCTCCACTGCCTTCACCACATTATCCTAGAATAAGATTATCCACCTGGGGAGAGAGGCGGTTATAAAAACTATATGATGTTAAATTCACACCTGTGGCAATACTGAAAAACACTTTTCTGTGTGGACAAGCCCCAAACGGAAAATAATCCAACTTTAATAGGAAGCATTCCGCAACAAGTCTTTTTATTCTTATTTTATTATCAGACATACAACCTCAGAGTTACGATAATCCAAATGAACAGAATTTCCTCATTCACATATGGAGACAAGTGTAATCATATTATTTAATTAGCATATTGATTCAATAATAAGCATGAAACCCCCTCTGCCAGATGCAGCCAGCATCAACAAGGGCTGGTTTTAATGTGGATGGATATCTCTTAATACAAAAAAGAGCCAGCTTGAGTCCCCACCAAATTTAAGGCCACATGGACGCCACTAAGGAGCAATATTTCCCCATTTACAGGCACCGAGTCTTCACACGACCAAAAGAGAACTTTTCTTAGAAAGGAACAGGAATCCAGCATTAATCTGGGAAAACACAACAATCAAATTCGAAAGCATGTGACCATAGGTAAGCCTAGCTCTGTAGTGTATTGAGCAGAGTCTTTTGCCTCAGTTTCCCACCGTGCGGTGAGAAAGTCTGTCAAATGACTGATTGTCTAGCACACCATTCCTCTTTTCTCCCGCTGTGCCCAGCACACCATTGGCTGTCCATGGCTAGAGAAATGCCTGAGTTCACAGGGGTCAGTGGCCACATGCCTGGCTCACAGCTGCCGTGTTTCTTTGCTGCTGCTCTCTGCCAGTGCCAGTGCTGCCTGCTGCTCCCTTGACATCATGTTCTGAGGTTCCACCACTCAGTCCTGCTGTCAGGGATTTCTTCTGGTTGTGGGGAACCTCTAAGCCCGTGCAGTCTCTGCCTACGTCTACACGTGCAGCCAACATCGAAATAGGCTATTTCGATGAATAACGTCTACACGTCCTCCAGGGCCGGCAACGTCGATGTTCAACTTCGACGTTGCTCAGCCCAACATCGAAATAGGTGCTGAGAGGGAACGTCTACACGCCCAAGTAGCACACATCGAAATAGGGATGCCAGGCACAGCTGCAGACAGGGTCACAGGGCGGACTCAACAGCAAGCCGCTCCCTTAAAGGGCCCCTCCCAGACACAGTTGCACTAAACAACACAAGATACACAGAGCCGACAACTGGTTGCAGACCCTGTGCCTGCAGCTTAGATCCCCAGCTGCCGCAGAAGCAGCCAGAAGCCCTGGGCTAAGGGCTGCTGCCCACGGTGACCATAGAGCCCCGCAGGGGCTGGAGAGAGAGCATCTCTCAACCCCCCAGCTGATGGCTGCCATGGAGGACCCAGCAATTTCGACGTTGCGGGACGCGGATCGTCTACACGGTCCCTACTTCGACGTTCAACGTCGAAGTAGGGCGCTATTCCTATCTCCTCATGAGGTTAGCGACTTCGACGTCTCGCCGCCTAACGTCGAAGTTAACTTCGAAATAGCGCCCGATGCGTGTAGACGCGACGGGTGCTATTTCGAAGTTGGTGCCTCTACTTTGAAGTAGCGTGCACGTGTAGACGCAGCTTCTGTGTTGTCATTCACAGTCCCTATACAAGGTCTAAGGTCAGTGCCCAGACCTGCACACTAGCAGTGTCCGAGCTAGGTATCCCCAACCAGAAACGAGGACTCCTAGTTGAGTCCAATCTGCCGTGTCATTAAAAACCTATCCCCATCCACTCTCCTTTTCACTGGCATTGGCATCAGTACTGATATTGGCATTCCCCTGCTTAAAAGGTGAGAATCAGCCTGGGATGATCCCCTTCAGCTACGGCATGCTAAGCATAATTCTGCTGCCTTTGATTTGTACAGTAACGATAACATTTCATTGCTCATTCAAATGCCAGAGTGATTTATAACCCACAGCCTGCCCAAAGGGATCGTTTTGGAAAAGCTGCTCCACCTGCTGCACACCCAGGCATGGCAAGCACGTCTGGGACAACATGGTTTGATCCTGAAGTTTTTTTAACTCAGCCCGCCACTACATGTCAGAGTAGAGACCTCAGTCAAACCCTGCTCACAAGTACATCAAGCCTTAACATTTCACAAAGCTACAGAATACAGGAGTGGTAGGTCTCACAGGAGCTCTTCTTCAGACTGCTCCTTCGAATATATATATGATCTAGCATGATGGCGCCCGTTTTATGGTGTGTCCCAGCACTATGCAATACCCTTGCTTAACAAGGGACCTTGACTGTTCTGTTGTGTCAGCTGTACAGGGTGGCTCTATGATGAAAAAAAAACACGAAAAAGAATTACCATTTTCCAAACAGCTCTACAGCTGCCTTTCCCTCCTCTGGTGCCATGTGAGCCCTTTACGGTATGTGGAGAGGCAGGGAGAAACTCCTCTGTTTTCTCCAGAAGTCAGATCTTGTACCACTAGCTTTGCCAAGTTTTTAATGGCACAAAAGGAATGTCTTTGTCCCACCCTTTTCCTGAGGCCCTGCCCCTCTCTGCCACTTCCCTGAGGCCTGTCCTCCTCACTCCATCTCCCTTCCATTACTTTCACCAGGCTGGCATCGGGATCGGCATGCGGGAGGGAGTGAGGGCTCCCAAAGGGGGGTGTAGGCTTTGTGGTGGGGCTGGGACTAAGGGATTTGGAGTGTGGAAGGGAGTTTGGCTTGGGGAGGAGGCTCAGGGCTGATGTAGAGGGTTGACGTGAGGGCTTGGGGATGAGGAGCTTGGGGCACAGGAGGGACTCTGGGCTGTGGCCAAGGAGTCTGGGGCGTGGGAGGAGTCGGGTTTGGGACAGGGAGCTGGGGTGCAGAAGTGGGAGCTAGATCTCGGTGCCACTTACCTAAGGTGGATCCTGAGATGTGGCTGCTGGCAGGCCCCTACAGCTCCTAGATGAGGATTCAGGGAGGTTCTGCACTCTGCCTGCACCCAAAGTTACCACCCCCATAACTCCCAATGGTTGTTGTTCCCAGTCAAGTGGAGATGAAGAAATGGTGCTAGGGGTGGGGGTAGTTCACAGCTCCTCTCTGGCTTCACCCTCCTCATGAGTAGGATCAGCTGTGCTGAGTCAGGACAGGTATGAAGCCTGCCTTAGCCCTACTGCAGCACTGATGTGACTTTAATGGCCTGGACAGCAGTGATGACCAGAGCTTCCAGGGTCCCTTTAGCTGCGTCTACACGTGCACGCTACTTCGAAGTAGCGGCACCAACTTCGAAATAGCGCCCGTCGCGTCTACATGCGTCGGGCGCTATTTCGAAGTTAACTTCGACGTTAGGCGGCGAGACGTCGAAGTCGCTAACCTCATGAGGAGATAGGAATAGCGCCCTACTTCGACGTTGAACGTCGAAGTAGGGACCGTGTAGACGATCCGCGTCCCACAACGTCGAAATTGCTGGGTCCTCCATGGCGGCCATCAGCTGGGGGGTTGAGAGATGCTCTCTCTCCAGCCCCTGCGGGGCTCTATGGTCACCGTGGGCAGCAGCCCTTAGCCCAGGGCTTCTGGCTGCTTCTGCAGCAGCTGGGGATCTATGCTGCAGGCACAGGGTCTGCAACCAGTTGTCAGCTCTGTGGATCTTGTGTTGTTTAGTGCAACTGTGTCTGGGAGGGGCCCTTTAAGGGAGCGACTTGCTGTTGAGTCCGCCCTGTGACCCTGTCTGCAGCTGTGCCTGGCATCCCTATTTCGATGTGTGCTACTTTGACGTGTAGACGTTCCCTTGCTGCGCCTATTTCGATGTTGGGCTGAGCAACGTCGAAGTTGAACATCGACGTTGCCGGCCCTGGAGGATGTGTAGACGTTATTCATCGAAATAGACTATTTCGATGTTGTCTGCACGTGTAGACGTAGCCTTTGTGACTAGGAGTTCTGGTCAATAACCAGATGTCTGGACATTCTGCATACTGAATATGTACCAACCCTCCCGACCAGCAGAAGTCTCCAGTGCTTCTTTTAGGTTTCACCAGTGAAATGAGTGGGGCACTTTGAAGGATACGTCCACACTAGAAACACTACAGTTGTGCTGCTGTAGCACTGTACAGCAGATACGTGCTATAGTGATGTGAGGTCTTTTGTTGATGTAGTAAAATTACCTCGCTGAGAGCTGGTACCAAGAAGAACACTTCCACCATGAACTTTTCACAGCCCTGGACAACATAGTTAAACTAGATTAACTTTGCACAGGAAAAGCTTTATTATCTGGCATCCCTGACGAATGGGGGAGGACAGATAATAAAATGTGCTGGTTTGTAGAGCTGGGCTAGCAGCTGGCCTCACTCTATCCCTCACCCCTGGCCAGGCAGTGGGCACCTGGCCCCATGGCAGTGGGACACTGGCCCAGTGGCAGCTGGCTCCGGCTGGGACACCAGCCCATGGCCAGTGGCCCCAGCTGGGCATGCCTGTTAATTTAAATGTACTGATTATCTGAATTCCGGATAACCAGGCTTTTCCCGTAATATAGACCAGCCCTCATTCTCCTACCAATTTGTGAGATCTTTCCTGTTTATCTGTGGCTTTGATCCTACTCCCATTGCAGTCAATAGAACAATTACAGATGATTTCAAAGGTTTAACAGAGGAACATGTTTCCTTATAGCCTATCTAGAAGGCCTGGTTAAGGATGTTTGCTGCCCTTTCTGAACAGATAAATTACATACAATTGCATACAATTTCCCTTTATTGAGACCAACTTCTGTGAAAAGATATTATGGAAACCTTGTCAATTTTCTGATTTTACTTCTATGCTAATTCACACTTCATTTAAAGACAATGTGACATCATAGTGGGAAAACACAAATACAGAGACACCCAAAATTGACCTACCTGTACTTGGACGGTCGACCTACCTGTACAGGGCAGTTGACCCCTGTACTGGCTACGGTGAGAAGTAAGGGAGGTCAACAGGAGAGTTTCTCCCATGAGGAGAGCTTCTCCCGCCAACCTCCCTTTGTGTGGATGGCCAAGTAAGTTGATTGCAGGTAAGTCGATTCTAGCTAGTCATATCTAGAATTGCATATCTATACCTCCTTAGTATAGAATCATAGCCAAAGAATCAGTGGTGTGTTAACAATTTGTAGAGTCAGGGCATTGAGATGCACTCTCTCCCCCATCATATCTCTGTCCATGCCCCTCACTGCTCCTTAAAGCTGGGGCCAGAAGCTGGGACCTCTCATGGTGGGGCTAATCACCAGGGCCTGGCATCTGGCTGAAACCCTGAATGTGGGTCTGACAGTGGGGCCAGCAGTTAGGTGGAGCCCGGGTCTGGCCACTGAGAGCCTGTGTGTGAGTCCGTCAGCCAAGTAGGATGTAGGGCTTGAAGTGAAGCCCCAGGGGACAATGGTGGTCAGGACCCTGGGTAGCAGGGGCGTATAGCCGGGATGCGCAAAATCTGTGGGTATGGCAGCACCCCGCCACCCCTACGTGCCATACCTACATGTAGAATGAGCTATGAGTTTAATTCTGTATGTCCTGAAGCCTGTTAGAATCTTAAACCCTCTGAGTAGGTCTATGTTGGACCAATGCACAGGGTTTAGTTTCAGTCACTGAGAGAACGTTCCCTGGCTATATTCAAATGGCTGCTGGAAAGTACTGATTACAGAACACAGAATGCAAGTCTGATCCTGACCTCCACAAAGCAAAGTGTGATGAGCCATAGCTTGGAAAAATTAGCAATCTTCACTGGAGATACTTAAGAGCAGGTTAGATACGCATCTATCAGGAATGGTCTATGGTACTTCGTCCTGCTGTGAGGGCAGGGGCCTGGACTCGATGACCCCTGAAGGTCCCTTCCAGTTCTGGTGTTCTATGATTCTATGATGCCTACAGAAATCTTATCTGTTAGGCAGCTGGTGAGCTAAGGCAGATGTTCCCAAACTTTTTCCAGTCATAGAACACTTGGACATCCTAGCCCACTCTGTAGATCACTTTATCTTTTTTTACATCATCATACTAATTCTGACAAACATTACTAATGGAAAATATTTCATAATAATATTAATTAAATTATTGTACAGTAAATGCAACTCAACAAATAATGACACCAGACATTAACAAAACACATATAAAATTGGTTACTGTATAGTTATTTCAAGAAAAATGTAACATTGAGAAAATTCCATCCCAAAATCTATTTTTTTCCCTGAGAATGGGGAAGAGACCAACCACCATTACTCAATTTCAATGGTGGAACACTTTGCCAAAGCTTGCAGAACACCAGTGTTCCACCAGAACATAGTTTGGGAACCACTGAGCTAAGGAAACCACCTCTCATGTTGACAATACTGACTTGTGGAGAATCTGACCAGCATAGCTGAGGCTACGTCTAAACTTTTTGTTGGCAAAACCTTTTTGGTTAGGGTGCAAAGAAAAACACATCCTGGCCAACTTAAGTTTCACTGAAAAAAGTGCTGATGGTGCCCATTGAGATGTTTTAATTATGCCATTGGGAGCGCTCTCTGTCACATAGAAGCTACGTCTACATGTGAAGCCTACTTCAAAATAGCCTATTTCGATGTGGAGACATCGAAATAGGCTATTTCGATGAATAACGTCTACACGTCCTCCAGGGCTGGCAACGTCGATGTTTAACATCGACGTTGCGCAGCACCACATCGAAATAGGCGCAGCGAGGGAACGTCTACACGCCAAAGTAGCACACATCGAAATAGGGGTGCCAGGCACAGCTGCAGACAGGGTCACAGGGCGGACTAGCGCTTCCGGGGCAACAGCTAGCCACTCCCTTAAAGGACCCCTCCCAGACACACTCAGCCTGCACAGCACGTGGTCTGAACAGCCATAGGCATGCAGACCTCGGGCGATGCAGTCATGGACCCCCTGCAGCAGCAGTAGCAGCAGCCAGAGGTCCACCCAGCCCTCCCGGCAGGAGCAGGGCTCGCCCTGATCCATGCCATGCAGGAGGCAGCTGAGCACCTCCTTGCCACACCGGAGGAGGACCGGCCCCCAGGGGAGCAGGACTCAACTCCCAACCCTGCAGCACCCCGACCCCCCCGCCTCACATGCCGCCGCCTGTGGAGCTACCCCACCAGCACCGACTGGTGGGAGCGGCTGGTGCTTGAGGAGTGGGACGATGACTGCTGGCTCAGGAACTTCAGGATGAGCCGGCAGACATTTATGGAGCTGTGCCAGTGGCTCACCCCCGCACTCAGGCACCAGGACACTGCCATGCGGCGTGCCCTCCCAGTGGAGAAATGGGTCGGCATCACCGTCTGGAAGCTGGCCACTCCAGACAGCTGCCGATCCGTGGGACAGCAGTTTGGCGTCGGCAAGGCCACCGTCGGGGCTGTCCTTATGGAGGTAAGAGGACCCATGGGGGGCGGGGAGGGCAGGGGGGCCCTGGCAGGGCAGGGCAGGGCAGGGCTGGGCCACGCACACCCTGCTCACCCCTCATTGGTGCTCTCCCATGTGCTTTCCCTGCAGGTCATGCATGCCATCAGCGCCATGCTCCTCCACAGGCTCGTGAGGCTGGGGGACCCAGATGCCACCATCGCAGGCTTTGCCACGCTGGGCTTCCCCAATTGCTTTGGGGCTCTGGATGGGACTCACATCCCCATCTGCGCCCCACAACACAGTGGAGGATGGTACATCAACCACAAGGGCTACCACTCAGTGGTCCTCCAGGCCTTGGTGGACGTGTATGTGGGCTGGCCTGGCAGCACCCACGACGCCCGGGTTTTCCGGAACTCGGGCCTGTGCCGCCGGCTGGAGGTGGGGACCAACATCCCCCCGCGGGAGATCCCTGTGGGGGACACCACCATGCCCCTCTGCATCATCGCCGATGCGGCATACCCCCTCCGGCCCTGGCTCATGCACCCGTACACGGGCCATCTCGGAGCGCTTCAACCAGCGCCTGAACCATGCGCGCCAGGTGGTGGAGCGCTCATTTGGCCGCCTCAAAGGGTGCTGGAGATGTCTCCTGAGCTGCCTGGATGTGGGCCGCAACAACATCCCCCAGATTGTGGGTGCCTGCTGCGCCCTGCACAATTTGATGGAGAGCAAGGGGGAGGCCTTTTTTCAGGGCTGGGCTGTGGAAGCCGGCAGAGGCGACATGCAGCCACCCACTGCCCCCAGTCGCCAGGTGGACCCCGAAGGGACCTGGGTCCGGGAGGCCCTGCAGGCCCGCTTCAAGGAGGCCGCAGGGTGAACTCTGCCAGGCCCCCCACCCCTTCCTCCACAACACTCCCTGCCCCTACGCCCACACCACGGAGCACCCAACAGCACCCCCTCCCCCACTTCTCCTGGACAAATAAAGGCACGCACTCGTTGGTAAAATGAAACTGGTTTTCTTTTTTTAACTGCTTTTTGAACTAATAATGACAAAACTATGTACAAGACCTACTAACTAAACCATAACATAAGTGAATAATAAAAAAGTTTCCATATATTTACATGTAACAAAAAACAGAAAACCAGGGATTGCAAAGAAGGGGAGAACTATTTACATGGGGCGGGGACTGGGCAAACGGGAGGCACAAATACATAAGTCCAACTATATTCAAGGGGGGGGGCCATGTCCTGGGCCCCATGCCCCTATAGTCCAGCACTGGGGGTGGGCGGCCGGGAGCCCCGCCTTGGCCGCAGCCCTGTCCGGGGCTGGCTGGGGGCCAGGAGGACTGGAAGATACGTCCGGCGAGTCTCAGCTGGCCCCAGGTGTCCCTCGGCAGTCCGGCCGTCGGTGGTGGTTGGCGGGGCGACGGCGGACAGGACGGCGACGAGCGGAGCAACGGGTGGCACGGCAGGTGGAGCACTCAGGGCAGGCGCAGTGGCGGCTGGCGTGGCATGGGGGGCCAGGTAGTCCACTAGTCGATTGCATGTCTCCATGTAGGCCCCGCATGCCTCTTGGCGCCAGGCCAGCACCCGCTCCTGGAGGTGGAGGTGGCGTTGCTCCACCCGCAGACGCTGCTCCGCGACCTCCAGCTGCCGGCGATGGATGTCCAGCAGCAGGGGGTCCATCGCCACCGTGTGGTGTTGTGGGGTCCGTCTTCTTGCCTGCCGTGGGGCCAGTCGGTCCTCCGCCGAGGGGCTGGCCTGGAGTGATGGCCCCGGAGGGGATTCCGGGACCACTGAAGCCTCGCCGGCGCTCTCCAGTCCTTCCGATGGTGCAGCTGCGGAACACAGGAGGGGGGGAAGAAGAGTGGAGACAGGCGTTAGTGTGGGCCCTGAGCTGTGGCCCTTGTCCCCCCACCCCTGTGCTGCAGGTTCCCCATCCCCATCCCCGGGACATGCTGCTGTGATGGGGTTCACGGATCCCCCTGCACTGCACCCCGTCCCCTGGCGGGAGTGACTCTCACTTCACTCAGCAGGGTCTGACAGGAGAGGTTTCTTAGGCCACAGATGCCCAGTTTCTCCCAGAAGTGACAGTACAGCAGTCAGAGACAGTCCTTCCAACCCGTCCTGGGGAGAAGACCCCAAGTGGTGCCCCTCTGGGGTGTGGCTTTCCCCCTCCTCAGGCTGGCTGCCTTCCAGCTCTCCCTTCCCCTAGCCTCTACCTGCGGCCCCCCCCGATTCAAAGCCAGCTCGGCTCCTCCCCCCTCTTTGTTCAGGGCAGGGGTGTCACCTGCCAGTTTTAGCCCCAGGATCATCTTTGCCCCTGGGAACTATTCAGCTTGCTGCTCATATCTAGCCTGAGTCTCGCATTTGCACACCCCCACTCCATCACATGCTGCTGTTGCTGCGGCTACTGCTGCTGCTGCGGGGTGTCCCACGCCCTCCTCCCGGGGGACCCTAGAGGTTCCGCTCCCCCCTGCCCCGGGGATGGGGCATGGCACTGTCGTGCTGGGGGTGGGGGAAGGGGCTGATGCCCTCCTGTGAGGGACATGGCACTGCTGTCCTTGGGGCCATGGCCATCTGGGCATGTGGAGGGCCCTGGCCACATATCTATTACCCCCGCCCCTCAACCCCGGGGTTTAGACCGGAGGGGGTACATACCTGTAGGTCCACTCCCACAGTCCGGGGGCACCCAGGGGGCGGACGCCTGGCTGCTGCTCCGGGAGGGGAGGACGATGTGCAGCCCCATCTCAGAAGAGGAAGAGTCCCCCTCCTCCTCCTCCTCCTCCTCCTCCTGCTGCGATGCCCCGGGGGTGGGCTCCAGGGGGGGCCCCCGGGGTGCGGGACTTACCTCCGGGGCGGACTCCAGCTCCGGGGCCTGCTGGGACTCCTCAGCCGAGGTGTCAAGAGTGGCCGGAGGGGAGGAGGTGTGCCGGGGGCCCAGGATGTCCCTGAGCTCCCTGTAAAGGGGAGTGCGGGCAGGGTGTCCCCGGGAGGCCAGGCCCTGGCCAGCCGAGCGAACGCATCCACGTTCCGCCTCTTGCTCCCCATTACCTGGAGCACCTCCTCCTCGCTCCAGAGCCCCAGCAGGTCTCGAAGCTTGGCCTCCGTCCAGGAGGGGCCCCGCTGCCACTTGCTGCCCTGGCTGCCCTGGCTCCCCTTGGGGGAGGTCCCCTGTGGGCGCTGGGGGGGCTGCCGTCCGGCCATGAGGTCAGTTGGGGGTTCTTGGCGCTGCTCAAGAGCGTGCAGGCTGGCCGCGTGTCTGGGCTGCCGCCTGCATGCTCTCTCAGCTTCCTGAACAGAAAGGGAGGGGGAGGGGACCTTTAAGGGGCCGCTCCACGTGGCCACCATTGAGCTGAGGGGCTGGAGAGAGCGTCTCTCAACCCCCCAGCTGATGGCCGCCATGGAGGACCCCACAATTTCGATGTTGCGGGACGAGCAACGACTACACGGTCCCTACTTCGACGTTGAACGTCGAAGTAGGGCACTATTCCCATCCCCTCATGGGGTTAGCGGCTTCGACGTCTCGCCGCCTAACATCGATGTTAACATCGAAATAGCGCCCAACACGTGTAGCCGTGACGGGCGCTATTTCGAAGTTAGTGCCGCTACTTTGAAGTAGCGTGCACGTGTAGACACGGCTAGAGAGACTACAGGGCACCTTACAGTGGCACAGCTACAGCAATAGCTGTGTTGCTGTAAGGTCCAAAGCATACATACAGTTGTTGTTGAACCAGGCTCTGCCAGTCAATTTTTCTGTGTAGATTAACTATAAGCACTTGTAGGACAAGGACCACTTTTTTATTCTGAGTTTGTACAGTCCTTAGCACAAAGGGGTTCTGGTCCATGGCTGGGCTTCATAATAATATTGCTTAGCTACATGCTACTATGAATGCACAGCACATAAACCTGTACTAAAAGTATGTGTACTACATGTGCTTTTCTTTTTCCAGGGCCAAACCCCATACCCACTGACGACAAAGGAGATTCGCCATTGCAAATCTTGACTTGCAACTCCTTCAGATATTTTGCTATTCTGTCTCTGTAAGGTCAACATATTTAAGAAGGGTCACACATTTGGGGTCTTTACCACCTACGTTTACACACCTATAACCTACGTTTCAGAGGCATTGTGCATCCTCCATTCCCTTAAAAATAGATGACGATGGACATAATGATAATAAATAAAATATTTCAAGAATATTTGTTTTAGAGGATAGAATACATTAATTATTTTTATTTACAAATACTATTTCTGTATGATGATTTTGAAGGTAAAACATTCGGAGAAACATAATGGATTTATGTTAAATTTGAGGAATGATGCCATGGTTAAGGGAATGAAACAGGTTCAGAGTCCCCTGAATCCCTGGTTTTACTTGCTGAGAGCAGTGGGGAAAGAAAACATGCAGAAGAAAATCTTACTGACTTAAATCAGCATAAACATTTGTGAATTTTCTGTGAAGGTTTTATTTGCTATTTTATTACAATGTTAGTCTGGAATTTAACAGCATTTAAACTCCATTTATCTCCATTTCACATTATATGGTGGTGCAGGTCTAAGCTTTCTGTAATAGCTTCTTTCAAATGTTCAGAAGGAGAATGGTGTGTGTATTTCACATCAAACTACACTTTGCACAGATCTATGCTTCAGGTCTGCAGTGTCCTGGAGCACTGTATAGGCACACTTTTTTTTTTCATTTGCTTCTCCTTGCAAGATTGAGATCTAAATAATTAAGGTCTTACAATTCTTCCATCTGAAAATGTGTTTTGATCAAAATAATCCCTAAATTCTCATGTCAAGTTTTCATAGTGTTTTTATGAATAAAAAAGCAAAATTCAGTGTATGTGTGATATGAGGTACAACCCCTACCCCGGTCAGCAATGAATAAAGAACTGTCCTGGGTTAATCATAGAATCCTAGAACATTAGAACGGGAAGGGACCTTGAGAGGTCATCAAGTCTAGGCCCCTGCCCTAACATCAGGACCAAGGTCTAGACCATCCCTGATAGATGTCTATCTGACCTACTCTTGAATATCTGCAGTGATGGAGATTCCACAGCCTCCCTAGCCAATTTATTTCAGTGTTTAGCCACCCTGACAGTTAGGAAGTTTTTCCTAACATCCAACCTAAACCTCCCTTGCTTCAGTTTAAGCCCACTGCATCTTGACCTATCCTCAGAGGCCAAGGAGAACAATTTTTCTCCCTCCTCCTTTTTTTTCCTCCTCTTCTAAGAGCTTCCCTGTCCAGCTTCGGTGTGGGAGAGAGGATATAAAAGGCAAAATCCTCACTTACTTGGTGACAGACTGGGGAAAGGGCAAGTTTTCAGTCCTTGGCTACTGGGGAGGGCCTGGTGTAAGGTAGGAACTGAAAGAAAGGAGACCCCCAGAGGCAGAGCCAAAGCTTTGGGACTAGTGATAGAAACATACTTGAGGTTACCAAATGAGGCTACAGCCCATCAGAGACTACTTGAAGGAGGAGAATCCTTCCACAACCTTGTGCAAGTTCACTTTTGTTTATTGACCTTTAGAACTTTGACAGCCCCTGCGGAAAGTGGATTTCTGCAGACACACAAGGCAGGCTGAGTCTTCCACTAGGGGACTTGAGGTGATGACTGCCTGGATGGTGAAGACTAGAGTCTGGGTAAGTTCAGAGCCCTGTCTCACTGCTTAAAAGTTAAACCAGGTTTCCTAAACATATCAGCATATCTGTCCTGCTGTAGTTCTTTGCATCACTGAGGTACAGTAATGAAGCTTAATTATGTATCCAACCAATTCTGCTTTTAGAGAAGGGAGAACATTCTTCTTAATATCAACATGAACAAATAAAACTTCAGCAAACCCCAGTTACCATTTGTGATTCATTTTAACCCACTGAAATATTAACAATATTCCCTTTAGACTTACTAAACACTGGGAGATAAATTGAAAGCTATTAAAATGTTCTTGGAGAAAATATATAACTTCCAGTGTTTCAAGTCAGAGTAAACATCCTTCTTTTGCATAATAAGGCTTTTTAGCATCAATATATTAATCACCCTATGTATTTTTATTTATAGTTGTAAAAATTATTCAAATAAAGGCACTAGAGTTGGATAATTTGAAAGTAAAGGTCTGATTATGAGCTCACAGCGGAGTAAATCTGGAGGAGCTGCACTGACTGGTGTAACTGAGAGAGTAATTTGTGCTATTCATCAGAAGTAGGTCTGGAGATCAGTTTAAAAAGAAATTCCGCTCAAATCAAAGCTAAAGTGGGGTTCTCCTTCCGCTGTCCCTTCGTATATGGGAGAATATCACCCTCAAAGAGAAACAAAACTGTGCACAGCAACTGCTATTTACTGAAACAAAAAAGCAGTCATGTAGCACTTTAAAGACTTAAAAAATAATTTATTAGGTGATGACCTTTGTGGGACAGACCCACTTCTTCCAATCCAGAGCCTGACCAGAAAGGACTCAATAGGTCGGAAGAAGTGGGTCTGTCCCATGAAAGCTCATCACCTAATAAAGTATTTTGTTAGTCTTGAAAGTGCTACATGACTGCTTTTCTGTTTTGATAGAATATAGACTAAAACAGCTAACTCTCTATTGATATTCACTGAGTGAGCCTAACCTTCCGTTTCTTGTGCTCCCGCAGAGCTAGCTAAGTTGATGGAAGCTTGCTATGTGAAAGGCATCCTGTATTGAGAATTACTTGGAACCGCAGTTCTTTAAGAGTAGGAGACGGACATTTCTGTTCCTTCTTGCAAGCAAGAGGACTCTGCAGTGAAGCATGCAATCTGGAATCAGTTTTGTAGATAACTAGCAGCCATGATTCTCAGCTACTTACCACTGTGGACCTTACGTATGAGTTATGCGGCCCATGTCCAACATTGCCCTGAGAATGTCACATGGGGTGCAGCTGTATGCTGAGTGTCTGTAATGGAGACAAGCACTACAAGGCTGGGTTGTTGTGCCTCTCTATTTTAAGGGAGCAGCATTTGTCCTCTTTCTGTTTGGGGATTCTTGTGTCTTCATAAGCCTCAGAGTTAGAGCACGAAGTTGCAATCTTGCAGCAAGTGTATTTTATGTGTGTATCTAAGTCGTCTGTCTATGAGCTATGAAATGTGTCCAGTGGGGCTGACAGCCACTGCAGACCCTGGGTCAAGGTGGGAGGGGAGCCTGGCTCCTTCAAGGGCAGAAGGGGCAGGGCCTAGAGCAGTCAGCCCTTAGTGCCAGCCAGACCACAATGCAAGGGACCCCATCCCTCAGAGCCACACAGAGCAGAGCTGTCGCAACACTTCACAAGTGCCTGCTCTGCAGCCACTGCCACTGCTAAAGTAGCAGCGATGACTGGAGCACCAAGCCCCAGCCCTGGGGCAAATATCCCCTTTGCCCCTCCTCCCCTTGTCAGCAGGCCTGAACACACCACGCGCCATGTGAAAGAAGGAAGAGTAAAATCCTTCAAAATCTTCCTTTTTCCCAATATACTCTCCACTCTGACACATGTCTGCAGAACTGCCCATATAGGCCGTGTCTACACGTGCCCCAAACTTTGAAATGGCCATGCAAATAGCCATTTCGAAGTTTACTAATGAAGCGCTGAAATGCATATTCAGCGCTTCATTAGTATGCGGGCGGCAGCAGCGCTTCGAAATTGACGCGCCTTGCCGCCGCGCGGCCCTTCCAGACGGGGCTCCTTTTCAAAAGGAAGCCAACTACTTTGAAGTCCCCTTATTCCCATGAGCTCATGGGAATAAGGGGACTTCGAAATAGGTGGGGCCCTTTCGAAAACGAGCCCCGTCTGGACGCGCCGCGCGGTGGCAAGGCGCGTCAATTTCGAAGCGCTGCTGCCACCCGCATGCTAATGAAGCGCTGAATATGCATTTCAGCGCTTCATTAGTAAACTTCGAAATGGCCATTTGCATGGCCATTTCGAAGTTTGGGGCATGTGTAGACGTAGCCATAGAGGGAGAGGGCTCAGGGCTACTGGAATAGATTTAGATCTGGGATAAAGGGTCCAGTGCACCCTAACTTTAATTAACACCTACTCCAGATGTTAATTTCCCCAACATTTTCCCAAGCATGAACCAAAGAGGAGAATTTTGGTCTAAACCTGGATTCAATGAAAGCTCTCTTTGACTTCGGCACTATAGATGCTCACACTAGTCTTACCAAAGGAAAAGAAAATCTTGTAGCCTTCTGCCATACAGAAACTGGGCATGGCATATGTTTAAGAATTACCATCAATGAAAATAATCCATTTTGTATTGCCTCACTTGGGAAAGATAGAAGTTTATTATTTTAAAAAGTATCTCGTTACATACACAATAAATATGGATTCCAACCATTTAAATGGCTACTGAGTCTGCATTCCTGAAAACAGTTCTGGTGAACAGTTTGATTATTTTGTTCTTCCTTAAATCTCCTTGCCAAGAATCCTTACTGGATTAAGTATTCAACACCGAGAGATTATAGATGTATATCCCTGTAGCTACCACTGCACACATCTCCACATAATCACTGGGATTAGCTTGCTGAGGAAGTAGATCAAAGCCTTATTTCCTTGTGGGTATCCGATAATAAAGGCCAAGGCTAAACCAAACTCTCATCACTTTTGCATCTATCCCTCAGCTACTAGATCAAGAGTAAATAAGAATGTGCATAAAGATAAAGTCAGCGGAAAAAGCTGCGGAACTCTACTACATCTACAATAATAGGAACACAGAAGGGAAACAAAGGGAACTGGAGAGATGGCAGGCAAGGTGAAACCTTTATGAGTACACAAAGGAAAGCAATTAATGCGCTGTAAATCATTTTAAAAGCAACCAGGTATAAACATTCATAAGCAAATCACATATCTTGTGTGCAAATCTGTATCCAGTGGTGCGAATTACAGAATGCCACCTGTACTTCATTATGATTAGGTGTTTGCAAGCAGGTCCTTTTTTTAAAAAGTCACTGCGCATGACAGAGAACAGAGCACTGGCTTTAAACAGCACCACTATGAAATTCGGTTGTTTAATATACAATAGATCTATTGATTCCTTTTAAGTGAATATATTCCAGAAAGGTCATTGCGGATTTTAAAACATTTATTGTGCAGCTCGGCACAATTGTCGCTCGTGGGAACAAGCTGATCCATACTTGCACAAAAGCTCATTAACCCCTATATTCACATGTAAAAGGAAATAGTGTAGAAGCCTTTCATCTGACATTTCACCAACTGGCAAGTCCAAGAAACCACTGTTTCTGTTCTGCACAGAAAATCTGGTTTTTAGTGCACATGGTGCAGGAATGGCAGAGGGGCTGGTGTGTGGGAAGGGTTGCAGGACATACTCTGGGAGGGACTCTGAGTCCAGGACAGAAGTTGGGGTTCAGGAAGGACTCGGGGTGCCAGACAGGGGGGCTCACCTCCAGCAGCCCCCACAAGAACTTCCCCATTCCTGCTGCTGCTGGCAGAGGTACAGCCCAGTGGCTTTGCAGTCCCTCAGCCTCCCTCCCCCCTCCCTGAGCACCGACTCCACAGCTGGCTGGAAATGAGGACCAATGGGAGCTGTGGTGGGCAGCACATGCAGTTGGAGGCATCATGCCTCCTTTCAGCAGAGTTGCTTGGCCACACCTCCACCAGGAGAAGGGGTGGGGAAGCGGCTTGTGTGAGCGGCTAGAAGTGAGTCCCTACCCTCATCTGGCACTCTGAGTCCCTCCCAAGCCCACAAGCCACCTGCCAGACCCACGCCCTCTCTCAGTTCATGTGTCCTGCCACACCTCCTCACATCCTCCTACCTCTCCACCCTGCACTCCAAACCCTCCCCCTTAGGTTTTCAATTTACCGGCACCACCTGTTCTCCGATAGTGCCAAACAAAAGGGTTTTTCCTGTAACGTGGCCCGTGCCTTAGAGCAGTGTACTATGAAGGGAGACTCCTTGTGGCACCATGGGTTTTATTTAGGCACTCGATCTCTTTGACTTAAGTAGGAAGTTTGACTATGGCTTCTTCTTTCCCCAGCGGGTGTCGTTTGCAATGAGGCAGCTAGCATGCGTTAACTAACTCGCTGCATTATACCTGGAGACAGGGTACCTGCAGTTTTTATAAAAAAAGGTTTCCAGATAAGGTTAACACCGTGTCCCTGCCTGCAGTTGTCCTCTCCTAATTTTCCTTGTAGTTAAACTACAGTGTCTTGTCCCAACTATGGCTTTTACAGTGGATAACTATTACAGGTTACTTATTCCATGGTAAGAGCCACCTCTATTTTGTACGGGAGGAGACACCCAAAAATGTGCAAGGCTGACTTCACTGTGACTCAGACATAGACTCACAGGACTGGAAAAGACCTCAAGGGGTCTTCTAGTCCAAATCCCCTGCATTCGTGGCATGACCAAGCACGATCTAGACCAGAGGTGAGCTAACTTTTTAGGTTGTTCCCCAGCTTTTTGGCCCTGAATTTAGCCAGCCCACACACAACCTGTGGGAGGACCACAGCAAGGGATGCGGTGGTGAGGGGTGCTCAGGAAGGGGGTGCTGGGAGGCTCCATGGGGTGCCATGAAGGGGGTGGAATGCTCCTGGGGAGGACCTCAGCAAAGTACCTTTTAAATCCGTGAACTTGCCAGCTGTCCTGCCACTTGACTCAGGGCCTCTGCTCATGCTTATTGGCCCGTGGCAGGCAGGAGAACATTACCTTGGTGATGCAGTGGCCACGTGGGAGGAATCAGAGGGCTGGGGAGGCAGCAGAAGCTTCAGGGGTGGGGGGAGAGCCAATCGCTTCACACACACACCCTTATAAAATGTTGTGTCCCCTCTGGGGAGGCAAGTCCCCTCTTTGCACACCCCTGATCTAGACCATCCCTGACAGGTGTTTGTCTAACCTCCTCTTGAAAATCTCCACTAATTGAAATTCCTCAGCCTCCCTGCGTAATTTATTCCAGTGCTTAACTATCTGACAGAAAGTTTTTTCCTAATGTCCCACCTAACCAACCGTTGATCCAAATTAAGGCCGTTGCTTCCTATCCATATGTCCTCAGAGTTTAAACAGAGAACAAGTTTTCTCCTTTCTCCTTTTAACAGTCTTTTATGTACTTCAGAGTGATTATCATATCCCTTCTCAGTCTGTCTTCTTTACGTAAACTAATCCATTTTTTCAATCTTCCCTCTTTGGTCCAGTTCTCTAGATTTTTTGTCATTTTTGTAGGTCTGCACTTCTCTGGATTTTTTTCCATTTTCTCTACTACGTTCCTGAAATGTGGCACTGAGAAATGATCGCATTACTCCAGTTGAGGCCATAAGAGCATGGAGCAGAGCAGAAGAATTACTTCTGGTATCTTTCTTACAACACTCCTGCTAATACCTCCCAAAATGATGTTTGTTTTTTACATGGTTGACTTATATTTGGCTTATGGTCCACTAAGACCCCCAGATCCTTTTTTTCAGTTCTGCTTCCTAGGCAGTCATTTTCCATTTGTGTGTGTGTGCATCTGATTGCTCCTTCCTAAGTGGAGTACTTTGCATGTGTCCTTGTTAAATTTCATCCTATTTATATCAGACTATTTGTCCAGATCATTGTAATTCTATTCTTCAAAGTATTTTCAGTCCCTCCCAGCTGGGTGTCTGCTAACCATATAAAAGTGCTCTATGCCATTATCTCAATCATTTATAAAGGCATTGAACAGAACAAGACTAAAAACTGATCCCTGTGGGATCCCACTTCATATGCTCTTTTGGCTTGATAGTAAACATCTGAGAATGACTTTCTGGGAACAGTTTTCTAATCAGTGTGGCACCCACCTTGTAAGAGCTCCATCTAGTTGTATTTCTCAAGTTTGTTTGAGAAGCTCATGTGAGGCAGTATAAAATGCCTTACTTCTTCCCTATCCACAAAGCTGAACCACTTTGATCCTCAGTTTACACATGTTGCCTACCTCAGAATTACGATGAAACTTAACTGCAGCTTATAAGGCACTTTGAGACCTTTGGGTGGACAGCACAATATCAGTCAGCAGCAGCATCGTGTTCCTATCGTGCCTCCAGAGCTCAGGTCAGAAATGAAGCTCCTCCAACCCAGTCTTTTTCTGGCAAGTCTTGCAAGGGTTTACCAGCTGCATGCCAGGTTTTTCTGTTTGGCCTCCATCACTCTTCATCGTGTTGTTTTTCTGAAGTGTTCTTATAGACTAAGTCCATCTGGCCTATCTCACAGAACTGAGAGGGACCTGGAGAGGTCATCAAGTCCAGTCCCCTGCACTCACAGCAGGACCTGTCACTTTCCCTGACTGATTTTGTTTTAATTTATTTGTCCCAGTGGCCTCATTTTCACTTGCCTTCAGATGTCCATCTTTTTGCTACTCTGGTGATGGAATCAGTTTCCATTGGAGGCTTGTGGTCAATTCATCTCCAGCACCTGTGGAAAACGATAATGCTCATATCCTCTTTGCTTCACTGTGTAAACAGATTTTGATTTGAGAGTGGCATGGGCCAAAAGATATGGAGGATTTTCCTAAGGCAGGTTGTATGAGCTAAAGACAGTTTGAATGTGTAATACTTTCTCGTTCCTCAGCATTTTGTGCTTCTAAATAATATTGAAAGTGCGCAGCTCTGACAAATCTTGCGTTTAATTCTGGCGTTGTATTTTGATGATTTCCAGACTGTATTTAAGCTCCTGAAGGTATTCCTCACTTCACTGATTCTGTTCTGAAAGTCCTGGATTGTTCTACCATCTTGGATGATGGTGCTTCCCAAGTATGTTAATGTTTCTACATCACTGAGAACACAATCCTCTGTCCAGACTGGCAATGGTGAGGCAATATGAAATGTCATGATATTTGTTTATTACAGCTAATTTTCTGTTTGGTATCCTGGCTGAATGCATGAAGTCGAGCTGTTTTTCCTTGTATATAGGGCGGGGTACATGATAGGAGGACAGGAACATCTGTGAAACCCAGACCTGCAAGAGATGACAAGGATGTTCCCTTAATGCTTCTTGGCATGTCTTCTGTTGCACACTCCATTACCCACTTGATGGCAGTGTTGAAGTGGGGGATCCCCTCCAGGACCATCTCTAGTGGGGCAACCTCACTCTACCCCAGTCCCCCTGGGCAACCCCCCACCACAGGCCCTGCCCCATCCCACCACTGCTCTACTCCTTCCAGCTGTGCTCCATCCCCACCTACTCCTTCCCACCCTGCACCACCCCCTTACCAAAGCCCCCCGCCAAGCAATGCAAGTCAGGGTATTACCGGGGGCCTGGCACAGGGCAGGGGTAGGGGTTGTTGCCACCCACACTCACTACAGGAGCAGGAATGGGAGTGACTCAGCAGCCAGCTCTGCTCTGCCCTGCTGCTCTCTCCCAGCTCGCTGCATTCCACTTCCCTGGGGTGGTGGTATGAGGCGCACCCTTTGACCAGGGAGTGCAGTGGGACGGAAGATGGGTTGTTGGACGAGTGAAGACTGCTAGGTCTCTCAGGCTCCTGCCACCATGATGAGAGGGGGAATCAACCCCTGCCGCTGCCCTGCTCCACCTCAGGACAGCAGAGGTGGCCACTACTGAGTCCTCCAAAGCAAAGGGTCTGGTGCAGCCCCCTCAAACTGTCCTATGGATGGGATAGCTCTGATCCCCTCATCCTTCACAAGTTAAAACTATAGTAGTGCAAAGTATTTTTACTGTGTATTTAAAGGATGAGTTTAATGCAACTTTTTTGCAATTCACCACAAATATTAGTATTGTACAATGGCTGTTGAAACATGCAAACCTATTTTGCTCCTTAAGAATTGAATTTATTATTCCAGCGTTTCGTTTATTTTGTTGGAATTGCCTTTATCAGCAACATTTTGAACTCTACCAAAAAACACAAATATTTTACCATACTTTTAATATTCTAGGCACATAGTTCTACAGCAAAAATTGTTTCCTCCTGCGTTATGTTTAAAGACTTTTCTTTTTAAAAAAATCTTGAGAAGCAATATGGTACTGAAAAAATACATATTTTAGCTTGGTAAAATGTGACCTGGATTTATAACATTTTCTAATGAAATCTATAAACATTAGGACTGATATTTATGAAACAATGAGGTCCTGTTTTCATAAAGTGATATAAAATCCCCCATCCTTCTTTCCCAGTCTTACCTACACTTTAATCTGAATTTAATTAAAAATAGTAGGGTACTGACAATAGACGCCATTGGTGTATAGAAACAATATATTGTTTCTATCATATTCTTTCAGAAGTTTGAGTTTTAATGTAGTTTTCAATAAAAACCATTGGTGTACAAATGTTATTGAGTAATCTCAGTCCTTTCCCAGAAACATAATTTATTTTCTAATGTTTTTTTTTACACAGAGAACATTTATTCATTTAAAATCTTTTTTCTATTAATTGTTATTGATTTAAAACATTTTTTTCTTTTCATTGCTCTGCACCAGCACAGATGCTGAGATATAGCTTCAGAATTGCAAACACACGAAGACTTTTGATTAGACAGCCTCCATTCTTCACTCATGCAATATGTACAGCTTTATAACTTGGAGACTTCATGGCTTCAGTCTTTAGCAGGCGGTATGCCCTTGTGAGGGCAAGCAGGGAATAGGTCACTGAGGCCCAGGAGGATTTTTAGCTATCCACTAGTTTACATCTGCTAAATGAAACCTCAACAGCCTATGGATCCTCATTTCCATAGTGCAGCATGGAGCTTGCAGAGTTGCTCAGGCCACCCAAAGCCAAGCATTGCAGGTCCGCTCCTCTTTGTCTACAAAGGTCTTGGTCCTCTCTGGACAGTTGAAGAAATGAGATACTGTGTAAGGAAAGAGGGGGGCAGCAGCTCAGGATCTCTTTCAAAAAGCCCTCATCCCCCACAATGCTCCACTTCTTGCCCTTTGCAGTCTGCTAGACAGCTTCCCATTCCCACCTGATCCCACTAATCTTGTGGGCAGGCAGTTGAAGTAACAGCGTTTATTTGTGAAGACTGGTCACTACTAAATCCACATGAAATCCAGCCCCGACTTTTCGCTGGCCATCAGAAATGCCCAAATCCCAACTTGGAAATGGCCCCCAGAAATCCCATCACCTAATGGGAGATCATAGGGATTACAACTGTCATGTAGTAGTGAGCTGTCGCTCCCCTGGTTGCCTGGATTTAAGGGGGTCCTATGTTGGGGGTGACACGTGAGGGGAGCATGAGCAGTCATATGTCTCCAAATGCCATGGGCAGAATAAGCAAGGATCTGGCCAGCAGCCGGAGAAGTCAGAGTTTCTGGGCTTCAGGAGGACCAGCAGGGGGACCTGGCACCCGCAAGAGTGGTCATTCTCCCACTCACTCCCCAGCAACGGCTGAGGAAGTGGAGCAACGCAGCTCCAACTCATTCCACTCTCCTGGCACATCGCTCAGGGTAGAGCCAGGACTGTCTCCACGCTTGGTGGTGGGAACCAGAGTAATGCGTCAGGGGAGCAGAGTGAGCTGAGGCCACATTGCTCTGCTTCCCTGCCACTGCTGAAGCAGGGGGAAGAAGCAGGATGGGGATGGAGCAAGAGTGGGGAAGAGGCAGTAAGAAGGTGGAACAATGGTGGGCAGGGGCAGAGCAGGAGCAGAGAAGCACAGCCTGGGGTAGCAGGGGGTTGTCTTGACCCTTCCCCAGGTGGTGGGCCTTTAGATGGCTGGAACCCATCCACCTGGACCCAGACCCGCTCACTGTTGCTCCTGCCCTGGGAGCTAGAGTCAGAACGACAGCGTCCACCTGTGGACAGTGCCATCAGTAAAGGATCTCCTCTATATTAAGCCCAACCAAATCCTGCCTTGTCTACCACACAGAACACTCCATTCGTGATGAGGACTCACACAACGGTGCCCAAATGGGGCAGCCAGGGAGCCACTGCCCTCCCACAGTTTGAAAGTGAATGGGTCTGGCTCTTACCATGGCCAGGCTGTGTCTTCGAGGCCCCACACCCTGGCCAAAGCAGGGTAAGAGCCACTTGGGGACAGCTCTGGGGAGCCCGGTCACTTCACTTGGCCTGGGTAGGAAACCTGAGAAGTGAAGACATGGGCAAGATATTATTTTCATCTCACTCCATCCCCAGCTCTGCTTCAGGCTTCAGGATTCTGGCTTGGCTGGGAGCAGGGCCTCTAAGGGAAAAAGAGAGATCTGAGGTGGGGCAGGATAAGATGGGGCCTTGAGGGAATAGGTGAGGCAGGGACATCATGTCGGGTGGTGGAGGCACTTTCCCCCCTTTTGCAAAGGTGCTGCTGTCATTGGAACAAGTTGCAAATGTGAAAACAGGAGCAAACAATCCTCAGAAATAATATCAGGCATGTACAACATGAACCCAGTTACAGTGCCTAAAGCCATGCACGGGGGGAAAGCAGTGGGGAGGGCGGTGGCAGAGATATATAAAAGCCAGCCTCCTGAAGGCTTAACAAGCAGCAGTAACCTGAAAGGGAATAAGAAGATTTTAAATCTATCCAAGGACAACGATAGTTCAATTCAAATATAGACTCTGTTGGGACAACATCTCAGTGCAAAGGTGTCTCTGGCAGTTTGGTCACTTCACACGGACAGCGCTCTGAGGGGACGTCCTTACTTACATGAAGATCGGCACTCTGGAGGTCAATCTTCCAGAGCTGGAGTTACTGTGTCTACTGGGAATGCGCTAATTTGAAGGTAGTGACAGTGCCGTAACTAGCTAATTTTGCACCTGAGGCAAGAATATGAAAATGCGCCCCCTCATATATTCATAATAGTTATTTCGTAGAAAAATGGAAACTA
Source organism: Carettochelys insculpta (assembly GCF_033958435.1). Taxonomy (NCBI): domain Eukaryota; kingdom Metazoa; phylum Chordata; order Testudines; family Carettochelyidae; genus Carettochelys; species Carettochelys insculpta. The sequence continues at coordinate 319,019,956 of NC_134137.1, forward strand.
CATAAATAACAATAATAATAACCACAGCAACACCACGCTGCTTACCCTGGCTAGGGTTAGAGCAGGTGCCTGGGGCCCTGACTCTGGGGGGACAGGGGGGCATTGTCCTCCATAAGCTTTCTGAAAATCTGGCAACCCTCAGTGGCCTGGCCTCCCACGCAGCTGCCAGGGATTCCCAGGGGCCGAGGTGCCTCCCACAGATGCCCACTAAAGCCACAGGGCTGCTGCAGCTGGGAGCCTCCGTGCACCTCGCAGGGAGCCTCATTTAAGCGGCTGCTAACAGCCTGTCCCACCTAGGGAGTGTGGAGGGGGCAGTAAATGCACCCAGCCTGGCTGCCACAGGCCAGGAGGCCTGCAGGTCTGCTCCCTTGCACGCACACTGGACATGGGGGTAGCCCAGGCAGAGCAGCACCATGGCAGTGGGAAGGTGCTGGGTGTAGACACAGAAGGGACAGGAGATAATTGCCTCCCCATACTTGGCCCTCCAGAGTCCAGCCCCTGGGGTTCAAACCTGCAAACTCCTCCCAGCACCTCAGCCTTCCCTGGCAGCTGAGCACTTAGGCCTCACCCAGGAGAGATGCAGGTACTGCCCAACCGATCAGCAGAGCATCCCCGCAGCGTGTGCGTCTACTGGTGGTGCACAGCCACACATGCCGCTGGGCGCAGGACCACCACACACCTTGTCCCTGCGCACAGTGCCAGCTCCACACACCCTGCCCCCGAACAGTGCCACCACGTACACCACTGCCCACCCTCCCTGCCCCTGCACACAGCACCACTTACACTCCCTGATCCTGGACACAGCCCCACAGCACCACCTCCAAACACCCTGCCCCTGCGCCCAGCACCACACTCACCCCTCGCCCTGCGCACCATGCCATTGCCACCAGCACACCATGGACACAGCGTCAGTAGTGCTGACACGCACACACTGCCCAGCACACCGTACCACTGCACACACCTCTCCAGACACAGTGCCACCAGCACAACCTGCCCCTGCCCATCCCCCCCCACTTCCACACACCCGGCCCTGTCCATCCCCCCCACTTCCTCACACCCTGCCCTGCCCATCCCCCCCACTTCTGCACACTCTGCCCTGCCCATCCCCCCACTTCCGCACAACCTGCCCCTGCACCCACAGGGCCACCTGCCTCTTGGTACAGCAGCACCTTTTACATCCTGCTCGCACACACTTCACTCTCTCGTCACACAATTCCATCAGCATCTACACACACACACACACGTTGCCCATAGGCACAGCCCCATCCCCCCCCCCCCCCCACACACACACACTGTTTGCACACAGCACTACCAGCACCTCTGCCCACGCCCTTGGCCCTCCACACCTTACTATCTTGGCTCTGTCCCCAGTGCCCTCAGCACACCCACCCACCCCCTGCCCGCCCAACTTCCTGCACAGACTGGCCACAGCCCACTGTGAGCAGCTGCTAGGGGTGCAGGCCCCACTGAGATGGGGGTGTGGCAGGTCCACCACACACAGTCTCCCCACCAGCGAGCCAAGGGGAACCAGACACAACACCCCCCTCTGCAGCTCCACCTGAGCTATCCCTGCTCCCACCCCCACCCCCACCCCCCATGTCTGGTGCAGGTGCAAGGGAGCAGACATGCAGGGCTCCTGGCCCCCTCGCAGCCAAGCTGGGTTCATTTACTGCCCACCCCAAACTCCCTGGGGGAAACAGGCCATTAGCAGCCACCAAACGAAACTCCCAGCTTTGGCTGCTCTGTGGCTGCGCCAGGCAGCTCTGGGCAGCATTTCCCACCCAAGGGATCCCAGCAGTTGAGTGGGGGGCCAGGCCACTCCAGGGCTGCCAGATTTTCAGAATGCTTATGAGGAACAATCTCCTACCCGTGCCCCAGAGCCAGGCACACACGGGCCCCCATCAAACCCCAGACCCCTCCCCTCCCCTAGAACAAGGCATCCCCGGGCCCCTGCTATAACACCAGTCCCCTTCCCTCCCCCAGAACCAGGCACCCCCTAAATGTATGTTCTGGTGACTCACCAGAGCCACCACCACCACCAATGCTCAGCTACGGAGAGCTGCACTGGGCCGGCCACGCCCGGCCACAGCCACCCAGGCGTGGGCAGCACTGGGCTGCAGAAGCCACCTGGGGGCAGCAAGGGCTGCCTCCTCTGCTGCCGCCGCACATGCTCGGCCCACTATGTGGTGGGACGCATGCACGGAGTGGCGGAAGGGGCGTCCCACATGTGCGGCTGTCCCGGTGCGGTGCGCATGGGCGGGGGTGGCGGAAGGCAACGCACAGCTGGGCAATGTGTGGATGCCCAGCACAGACTCGGGCTGTGATGCGTCTGCTGCCTGCCTCCAGCCCAGCCTGCTCTGCTCCATTCCCTACTCCCCACTAGGACTTGCCGCATGGCCCCATGACTGGGGCTTAGGGCCGTAACAAGGCCAAGGTGAGTCACCTACACCCCTCAGCCCTGCACCCGAGGCGAGTAGCTCCCTTGCCTCACCCTCATTACGGCCCTGCATGGTGAGAAGTAAGGGAAGTCAATGACAGAGTTTCTCCCAGTGACCTCCCACAGTAGGGCCACACTGGACTTGCAACTTAAGAGATGTCAACTCCAGCTACGTGTTTCTCATAGCCAAAGTGGTGTACCTTAAGTCAAATTTTTTCTGTAAAGTAGACCTAGCCTGATGAGTCCTGTGAAGGCATATCACTTTCAGAGTTTCACCCTTTTGCAGCTATCTAGCAAGGACACTATGGCCATGCTGAGTGTGGCCGTTAAAAATACTTGAAGATAATCCTACGTTAGAGGATCAGTGCCTCTAACAGGGAATATTGCAATAGATAAAACTTGACTAAGAAAGATAAATAACATCATTTGAATAACGGATAATTGTATTAACATAAATAAATAAACCATTGATGCCAGCAGCGGGTTGCCTGTCTTTTCCCAGCTTTAACATAAATGCTGAACCCACTATTCTATGATCCAGCGGGAAAATACAGATTAAACATTCAGATATAAATTGAGGAAGCTCCCCAGAGACAAAGCCATGCTACTGCATTCAGGAGGGTGCCGGAAATATGTCACATTTGATAAACTACCTAAAACTAGAGGATTATCCAATTAGAGAAGCAGGGTAGGTGAGGTAATATCTTTAATAGGACCAACTTCTGCTGAGGATACACAGAGACAGGTCAACCTGTGGTAGTGGGGGACAGTCAACGAATGGTCATGTGCCCCTTGCAACCTGATGCGGGGAGTTGGCAGACAGTTCATCAAACTGCACCAGGCTTTGCATTTTGGGGTACCTTGCAAGGTCCAGGGTGGCCTGCGGGGACAAGCAGGGGGCCTGGTGCAGCTGCAAGAATTGATTCTACACCAGCACTCCCAATAAGACTCAGACCCAGTGGCTTTGCTCCCCCAGCTCCAATACATACTGCTGAGTAGGGAGGGGCTAGCAGAAGGGGGGGAACCACTGCCACATTCTGTGGCAGAACAAAAAAGCAGTCCACTAGCACTTTAAAGACTAACAAAATAATTTATTAGGCGATGCGCTTTCGTGGGACAAACCCTGTTCTTCAGACCACAGCCATACCAGAACAGACTCAGTATTTAAGGCACAGAGAACCAAAAATCGTAACCAAGGAGTATCGCAGCTGGGAGTCAGGGTGTGGAGCAGGCTGGGGCTGGGTCACTTCTCTTCCCAGCTGCTGCTGCCAGTGTGTGTGTGCGGGGGCTGATCCCTGCAGCCTGTGCCAGGCCCTCCACTTGTGCCACAGTCCCAGGCCCGCTGACAGGGAGAAGAATGGGGCAGTCGCATAGACGCCCAGCATTTCAAAGCAGCCCAGAACTCTGGCTGCTGCTGCTACTGTGAACTACTGCATCAGTACCACTCTATGTGGTGGTGTGAGGGGGCAGCACCGTGAAGGGCTGACTGCCCAGGACCCCACCCTTTCTGTCTTTGGCCCTGCCCTTCTGGGCTGTCAAGCCCAAAGTGGCTGTCAGCCCTGCTACACAGGCCTCATTGCTCATGGGACAGGTTTGGGGCGAAGAAGTGGAGTGGGGTGGAAAGAGGCGGGGCCCTCCCCGGGCTAGGGGTTGCATGGGTAGGAGTCATATGGGTGGGCAGTCACATGCCAGTGGCCCCCCTTGTGTCCATCCCCAGCAGTGGCCACTACACAGAGCTCTTCCTCACATCTGTGTAGAACCAAAGCTTTTCTCTCTCCTCAGCAGCAGTTGGTCCAATAAAAATATGACCTCACCTCCTCCTTGTCTTTTAATATCCGTGGACCAACACAACTACAACATTACATGTATGATTTCGCAACGGCAGTTAAGAAACTCAGGCAGAGATTTTCAAAGTCACTTAGGTCCTTAATTCCTATTGACTTTTAAGGGGAGTTTGATATATAACTGCCATTTGTGGCTTTGAAAATCCTACCCCAGTGAATACTTAAACCCCAAGAATATGGCCTGTGCACATTTTGTCAAGTAAGGCATCCACAATGACAGATGTTGAACACTATCTCTACCTGGCTACCCCTACTAACTGCCATATGCTAGTCTGCTGACTTGGGCAGCAAGATACAAATCTCAGGAGTGCTCACAACTGCAGCCCTGCCAGACTATAAAGGCAAGCTGTAAAAGAGACCCAGGTACAGTGCTTTGAGGCTCAGAACACTTCAAATCTGTTTCTCTCCTAAGGAAGGTTACCTTCCATAAGTGTTCTTATATCTGACATTATTCAGTACCTTCTATAGTCTTTATCCTTTGCTTATTTTGTGAAGGATTAAGTATTCATGATGGGAAATGCTGACATTGAGCTGTATAGGTAGATTTTAGTAAATTGGAAATCAATAGCTGTCGTTGAGTAAGTACAAATTTGGTATTGTTTCTATTTACAGCTGACGGGCTTCAATATTTCCAGAGTATCATCTCACATAGAAGTCAAACACAACCCTGTTCTCTCATTCAATTATAAAAACAATACAGTTCGTTCTTACCAGGGTATAAGGACCATTAAACACCAGAAAGAGTACATTAGCTAATCAAAACGGCAGCACAGAGTATCAATAAAAATATGTGGAAAGCGCAGTACTCAGAAAGGACTACATTGCTCCAAAGAAAATTATGCATTTTTTAAAATTTTTTTAAATGTTTTATAAAATGTATGTAAACAGAGAAATGGGATGTATATTAAAATAGTTAACCTACCTAGCATCATAAAAGTTTAAATATTTGTTTACTAAGCTTACACTGCATGTAATTAACATGATAAAATGAAAGTCATTCATTATCCTGATTTAAGCAACTGTAGGAAAAGTGGCTTAGCTGCCGTCTTGACATTCTTGTGGACATGGTGAGAAAAACACAAACCTTTACCAACTAGAAAAGCAATGAATAAAGAAGAGGGATGTGAGGCCTCCATTGACTGTCAAGGGTGCAGGACTGAATTTATCACAACTCATTTCAGTACCCATTGAAAACCTTTGTTGATCCAAAATGTCATATCCACTAACAGAGCAAACATTAAATGATACTTTATAATGACATGCATCACTGTCATTTATTTAGGAGAATTTGACTCCTCTATTCCATCCTTTATGAGTGAAGTCCTCTGAGTTCACGCTGAGGAGGCAGGCCACAGCTTTATTGGACTCCAGTCTAGTGGCTGATCAGATAATTACCCAGCTCCAGCTGCAGCTGGTCAGAGAGCATGCCTTATTGAGTACCATAGTGACCACAGTGAATCAAGCTTTTATTAACTCCAGACCTGATTAGTGTAGCTCATTGCGTCTAGGTATACAAGCCTCATGCCCTGAAGAAGCTACCAGTGGTACAAAATGCAGCATGCATTATTTCTCACTTGCTTAGAAACCTGGTGTCAGAACTGTCCCAAGGGGGTGGCATGGGGGGCAGATGACCAGGACTAACCCCCACCCATCCACCCACTAGTGCCCTGGACATGGGGCCCAGGCAATGTCCCTGAACCAAAGGTTATGCCCCTGTCCTGACCCCTTACTCCATCCCCACCCAGCCAACCCAGGGTTTACCTGGGGCAGAAGGTGAGGGTCACTTCCCCCCAGTCCCCCTTCACTCACCAGGAGGTGTGAGCAGCAGCCTGTTCTGTTCCGCTCTGCTGTGCCCTGCTGGTCTGTTGAGTCCCACTTCTCTGCAGGCAGTGGGGAGCAGAGCTGCCATGGAGAAAGGGGCCCTGCTGGCAGGGAGGCTGGAGTATAGCAAAGCAGAGCAGGCTGCCTCTCATGCTGCCTTAGTGGTGAGTGCAGAGAAGCCAAGGGGAGGTACCCCCACTGCTGCCACCACCAGCACTGTCCTGACCAAGGTAATCCTCTCCCCTCTTGTCCATAGGATGGCTGGGGCGGCAGCAGTGGGGCCTCTGGAAGTGCAGGGTTTGGGACAGCTGCTTCACCTCATCCTATGGACAGGACAGCTGGTGTGACAGGCTGAATCTCAGAAGTCCTTTATGCTGCTTTTTTTTCTTTCGAAAGAATCTCTTCCGAAAAGAGATAATGCAAATGAAGCGTGAGATATGTAAGTCAGGGCCTCATTTGCATTTCCAATTTCCCTCATTTGCATTCCTCTTTTGCAAGAGAAATGCACATGGAGACACAGATAATATGCACTACAGGGATACCACACAAGGGCTGTGTAAACCCTGGCCTGGGTTACACAATCATGGAACTCATGTCGCCTCCCATTTGTGATCATTTACCATCCAAGTGGCAAACAAATGTAGGGTATTTAGCTGTCTTTTCATGGGATTTACCAAGTGGAAATAAGATAGAGCATTAACACCATGCAATCAAACATGTGGACTGCTAACAGGTGTTCTGTAAACCACCAGAGTCCACAGGCCAGTCTGAAACTAACACATGAACTGAAATGAATTGTCTCTTATTCCTTTGGGCCACATGATATTTACTCATATTCCAGCCTGTGCTTTTTGACGTGTTTAATGATAAAGTTTTCAACCTAGTAATTGTGGGTTCAATTTTAACAGGTACCAAGTACCTGTAACTCTGTTAGCTTCAGCAGCAGTCATAGGTGCACATCACCTCTAAAATTCATGTCTCTATTGATTATTTTCCATAACATTTCCACCGCTGCACTAACACCCTTGCAGCTGCACAAGTGGTAGCAACAATGGCCGTGCTAACATAGAAAAGATGATGTTGGTGTTTTTTTCACTGTGTCTCCTTGGAGAAACCCTAGATAAGTGATAAAAGCGCTGCAGCTGCCTGCGGGATTTCTACACTAGCACTCACATCATTGCTCCCACCATTGGAGCAACACCAACCTTAGCGCATGGGTGGGAAATCTTAAGCAAAAGCTCAGTATACACAAGGCCCTGTGCACTGTAACAGTGTTCAATAGATCATTCATGAAAACACAACCCCCACTCCCAGAGAGCAAGTAAAGTCAGGTCAGGGGCAGGAAGTGATGGAGACAAGGCAGAGTTTCTTAGTTAAAGCTCAGATTCAAAGTGGGGTATTGTTGTCATGACTACCAGTTCCACATGCCTAGAGTCACTGCGTTCTGAAAAGAATGATGCAGTGTCTAGCCTTACAGCTGAATATATAAACCAAATTAGTCTACCATGCCTCTACCTGCTCTGTGGTTCACAATGAAAGGCGTAATACATCATGCGATTAATAATGTAGCAGTTATATGCGATGTATGCTACATTATTACAGTTCAACACCATTTTAATTTCTCTCTTAGAGATCCCTCTCACAATCATAGTATGTAAATTTCAAAAACCAAGCTAATCTGGAAGATTTTTGCACGACAGCTCGGGGCTTCAGTCAAAGATGAGCTAAAATGTACATTTAAAATCTGCCCCTCGCTTTCTTCCAGCCCCACCCCTACTCTTGCTATAGTCACACTAAAAGCATTTAGTACTTCTTAGTTCTTTAAAAACTAAAAACAAATGTCATGTCCTGCACCACTCAGTCAAGAGACCCAGTCTGAATGCAATTGGGCTCAACACGGTTAAAACACCGGTCTATTTCGTTGTCTTGGATGGGACTTCAGGTGTGCTCCTGAACTTAATCAATGCAACGTTGGTTTCAGCTACACTTCAGAAGAAACTGGGGCTTTTGCTGAGTTAGGGAGGACCAGTGGGCTGGACAAGTCCTGTGGCAAAGCTGCACTAGTAGTGCAGTCTGTCTGAAAGGCTTATCTTAAGAGACACAGTGGTCTAAAGTTAAAGGCAAACGTACAAAACCGCATAGGAATGGGAACTAAGAGTGCAGGGGAACTGCAGAACCCCCACATTTTACAAGGGGCTCCAGCTACCTGTCTCATGCCCTGGTTTTCTCAGTTCAGCTCCCTCTCAACTTTCTGGCTCAGGGCTCAGGGCTCAGCTGCTGATCCTATGCCCCAGCTGCTGGCCCCACACCTGGAGCTCCATGCCTGGGGCCCCGCTGCAGGCCCCATGCTCAGCACCCCATATCCCAGTTCCTGTACAAATGATCCCACTTCCAGGACTTAAGTCCTGGCAACTGGTCCCACAGCAGGGAGGAACTCCAGTCCTGGAGTGCTGGCTCTGCACCCAGCTCCCCAGACACTAGCCCTGCTCCACTGGTGGCCCCAAGCCCACCCTAAATTGTTCACCCAGCCTTGGCCCCCTTACTTCTATCCAGGGCCCTCTTAGAGAAAGGGACCTGCTCCTGGCCCTAGCTCAAGGGAGGGAGGGGCATGGATGGAGTAAGGGACAGGAGGCTGGTGTTCACGATCCCTACTTTTAAAAGCATTCCCCAGCACTGCAAGTCAATGTAAAATATGTTAGTCCATGTAACTGAGCATATGTCAGTGTAATTTATGGCAAGGTTAAGGTGACCAGCTGTCCCAATTTTACAAGTTTAGTTCTGATATTAGGAGCTTTGTGTCATATAGATGTGTTACCCCCACCCCCCCAACCCAATTTTTGACACTTGCTATTTGGTCACCCCAGCCAAGGGGTTGAGAATGCAGTTAACGGGAAAAGCAATTAACTGGAGGGGTAGGAAGGTGCAAATTAACATCTCTTCATGCTTCCTTCACAAACTTCTGCCACCACAGTTTATAATTCACATTGGGGTAGAGCAGCTGTTCCCAAATTTTTCAGCATTATGCCCCCCTTTTGATTTTTGAGAAACCCTCACACCCCCGACCTCTTCTGTACCATCATCCAACCCCCCTTTAACAAAAAATTCAATTTGTAATTTAAAATAAACACAAAAACTTGATAGAAAAATGTTATTTAAAATTAAAAATAAGCACAAATAGTTTTTCTTGGCCCCTTGTGGTTGCCTGGTCCTGCCCCAGCTGGTCAGCTCCCTGAGCCCCATGCCAGCCTCCAGAGCTGCCCACGTCAGCTGCTCACCCGAGACCTGTGCTGCCAGAGCTGTCCACCCAAGCGCCACACTGCCAGGGCCAGACACCTCTCAGCTGCCAGTCGCCAGGGCCAGCCATTCACTTGCCTGCTAACCACCTGAGCCCCACTGCTGGAACCAGTCACCCACCCCAGGAGCGGGCCAGCCACCTGAGCCACCCTCCCAAGCCCCATGCTGCCAGAGCCAGCCACCCTTCTGCCATCCCGAGCCGCCCAAGCCCCATACTGCTGGGGCCAGCTGCCTGAGCCCCACATTCCCACAAGCTGGCCAACAGCCCGGGCCCCTCAAGGGCTGTGACCCGCCCACCCAAGTCCCTCCCCTGCCTTCTATAAAGCCAGGCACCCCCAAGCCCCCACCTCTAACCCCATCCTCCCCCCGCAACCCACACTCACTCTCATTTGCAGAAGGCAGCTAGCTCCACGTGGGTTTTTGCCAGCTGCCCACTTTTTATAGTGGCTGTGCCAGGTTGCACACGTAAAATAGCAGGGACTGAGAGCCAGAAGCAAAAGCCAGATCTTTCATCAGGTGGGAGAAGTGGTAGGGGGGATGGGTTGCCTCATCCTCCGCTCCCCCACCCCCGGAATTTCTTCACACACCCCCAGGGTGGCACGTCCCCCAGTTTGGGAAACCATGGCTTAGAATCTCCTAGGCTCCTTTATAGCCTGTGTAAGGTACATGTGAGTAAGTGGCTGTACATGGTTACATATCTTATCACATTCTTACTCAGGGCATCACAGCATTTCCAAAAATTGGGACTCCAGGGGCCTCTACCCCTCCAAAGCCCCACCTGTGGCCAGGACAGAAGCGGAAGTGGGGCCAGAGACCTACTCCTCTCCCCACTTGGGATGAGTTGGGCTTAAATCAACTTCCTGCCCATGTCCCCACCTCCCACAGCTGCCCACCCAGGGCACAAGGAGGGGCCATGGCATGGCTCTTCACAGCTTCTCACATGGATCTTACCATGGCCAGGCCGAGGCTGCAGGCTGTGGCTGGGAGCTTGCATGAACCCTCCATGTCTATGTACCTTAGGTCGATCAGGGACCTCAGAGGGTAGGGATGCAGCCTGGGGGCTGCCCTCAGATCCCTCCTCCCCCTGCAAGTAGCGTGACAAGTGGTGCATGTGACACCAACTTCACAGGCTTCCTGCTGGGCTCCACATTGGCCTGGCTGGGGTGGAACCTTGGGGGGAAGAGGAGGAGAAAGGGGCTGAGTCTATTCAAGCCAAAAGAGGGTGGGAAGCTCCCTTGCCCATCTCCCCACCTCCACAGGTTCCAGCACCACTGATTCTTACCCATTACCTCTGGATTTAGTAAAACAGAGCTTACTCACACTTGCAATGTTCTGGCAGTGTGAGGTGTAAAATTTATTCCATCCAAAGCCGTGCTAATTAAGATCATGGAGAAAGGGTAATGTTATTACAGACCTGCAGTGCTGCTTCAAAAAATACAGTAACATGACCTCATTAATGGGGCAGTTTATTTTCTAGCAGGGAAGGAACAATGTAGGTTAAACAAAGTTCCTAAAAACAAACAAACAGACAAAACATTGACAGCAGGTACAATAGCTTCAAAGACTTGACTCAGCAAAATGTTGCCAGTATTAAATGGTAGGCAGACATATCTTGTTGATGCTTCTTACTTCTCACTGGGTTGCACAGACTTTAAAATAAAGATGGATGTTAAAATGACTGTACTTGTTTGAGCCCAGTTGTTAACACTAAATAGGGGTGCTGGAGCCACTTGCATTGCAAAACAAGAAGCTTAGTGCTTAGCGTGTTTTGGCTATCAAAATGCATCAGGCTGATACTGTGAATAGACAGTGTTGTTTATTATTATGCAATAGGCAGTTTCTTAGAAAAAAATAGAATGATTTCAATAAATTACCAGCTCCTGTCATTGAGTTAGAAATGGCACAAGAATAATTTGGATGTTTGCTCTTAGCCAAGTCTTTGCTTAAGAAAATGGTTTAAATTGAAATAATTAGTCTAGGAAGCATTTTAACTATTTTTCCTTGTGCCCATGGGCAGCATATTTGGTTCCCTGTTAGAGGCTCCTCCAGCACTGGAAGAAGTTGTAAACCCTTTGGGAAAATATTTATAAATATGGGTTTTATATAAAAGTGAATAGGTAGGAATATTCTGTCCATGACATTCTGACTAGGGGTAAAATATAGCAACTCCCTCATTTTGCAGGTAAAACTCCCACAGAAGTTTAATGGAAGTTTTGCCTGACTACGGACTAAAAGTCCAAAACATTTGGCATTTTATTTGGAAAGGCCCTTTGAGGGGACATACTTCTGACCAGTGTTCTCTGTGTCCAGTAGCTGAGAACTGTAATGCTTATGTGTACAATGTAAATTGTGTGGGTATCTAAAGTGCCACTTTCATTTTTGCTTTCATTGTTTTGCAACCTTACTCGTACATTTAAAATTATATAGCAGGTATGGAATTTGTTTGCTTTCTAGCTTTGTTTATACAAAAATGTAACAGAGGAAAATATTTAATAAAATCAGGCCAAAACCAGTCACATGTACGCAAACATATCTTTAAGTGTTCTTATTCTGGAAGAAAGCTAGCTTTCCGACAAGTTGTGACTCATCAATGTAAGCCTCTTTTTTTTTTTCTGGTGCTCTGTATTAATTTCTAAATGATGTATTATTGTTGTTCAATTCCAGCAATGAAGCAATCTTTGGAAATTCGGGAACAAACAACTAATAAACCCCCCAAAAAAGCATGGATTTAAACACCCTTTGACTTTTAGGTGGGCTATGTTGAAAATCCACATCTAAATGTTGCAGTTTGAGATCATTCCTATATATACGAGGGCTTTGTCTACCCCTTCAGCCCACCAGCTCACCTTACAGTATGACCTCCTATTAATTAGTTCTTCATCTACTTTTTGATTCTGCTATTAATTCCCATTGTCTGTAATTTAACTAATAATTTCCCAGGTGAAATGCTTTCCTGAAATCCAGGCATTGTAGATCTACAGCATTTCTTTTGCATGGAAGATCAGTTATCTTAAAGAAAATCAAGTCAGTCTAGAACAATCTACTTTCTGTCAAAGCATGTTCTGTTTTCACTCCAGTTACCATTTACCCCATGTCTTCAATTCCCTCTCTCTTTCAAAAATTATTCTAAGACTTTGTATATAATTGAGATCAAACTAATGGACCTGCTCACTCTTTTTCCCCAGATCACTTTTTTCCTCCCTTTTCTTAAATATAGGTACTGGATTTGCAATGCTCCAATCACAAGGCACTACCCCCATATTTATGGAGTCATTGAAAATCTTTGCTATTGAGCTTGCAATTTCAGTTGCCCATTCCTTTAATATTCTTTTTCATATACATTTTATCGTGCATAAGATAAAGTACATAGGACTAATTTAAAGAGAATATACTTGCTAGGTATTCCCCAGTTCCATTTCAATATTTTGCTAGCAATATCTCACAGGTTCTGTTCTGCTATGTAGAGTGTTTTAACTATGTTCATACAAGAAGTTTTGTACTGCAGCAAACAGAGAAATTACCAAACCCTGTAAGGAAATGAGAAATGTTAAGTATTATTGATTTTTAGAAACACAAAGTAGATCCACATCAGCTACAAAGTATAGCACAGGTATTTCTGTAATTGATACATTAAAAAAATCCGTGTTTCAATGGCTAGCAAACTCAGATTTCTCCCCTATTGATAGTTTTCAAGCCTTACACGCTTGTAATTAGAGAAGTGCTCCACAAGACTACACAATTAAATATCGCAAACATTAAGGGATGAAGCATATGGGAGATACGGCGGAAGACAGGGAGGAAAGTAAAGCAGTGAGCTCTTTTAGATTCCAAACCTACATTTGTACCTTAATTTCCTTTGGGGATTTATTTTTAAAGTGGGCTTGACCAAAAAACACACAAACAAGCAATCAGACAGGTGAACAAACAAACAAACATGCATTTAAACACACTGCGACTTTTAGGTGTGTTATGCTGAAAATCCACATCTAAATTTTGCAGCTTGGATCATTGCTATATGTACTACAGCATGTGTTCCTAAACAGGGGGGCATGCCCCACTTGGGAGGGTGTGAAGAAATTCCAGGGTGGAGGCTAGGCAACCCAGCCCCCACCCCCAGTCATTCCCCCAACCTGAAGGAAAAGTTGGCCCTTACTTCCAGCTCTCAGTCCCTGCCATTTGACATGGGGAACCTGTCACAGCCATTATAAAAAGCAGGCAGCTGGTGAAGGCCCGCCTGGAGCTAGCTGCCTCCTGCAAAGGTGAGTGAGTGTGGGTTGTGGGGGAGGAAGAGGATGGAGTTAAATGAGGGCCTGGTAGTGCCTGGCTTTGGGGGAGGGGAGGGGCTCATGCAGGTGGCTCACAGGGGACTGGGGTGACTGGCCCATGGCAAAAAAACAGGTTGGGGGGCATGAGGGTTTCTCAAAAATCAAAAGGGGGAATGATGCCACACAGTTTGGGAACCACTGTACTAGGGCTTTTTCTACCTTACCAATTAAACAACAAATGTTTTGTCATCCGTAGGTGCTTAAAAAGCCCCTCCCCCAAAGACAAAAGCTTTGCCGTGGCAAGTGGCAACGTGAACAGCTCATTATTGGTAGGAGCACTTTCCTATCGATAACGCAAACCTCGCTCGTAGGGGCTGAGAGGATTTTGTCTGCAAAAGTGCCAGCAAACGATGTAAACAAAGCCTAAGAAAACTTAGGGAAAATGGATGGCTGAAGACTATGATTAAATGAATTGCATATGCTGCTTGAACTGTGTTGTTTTTGCTTGTTTTGTTTTTGAAGGTTTTTTTCTATATAAATAAAACATCACCTTGCTGGAAAGGGGCTGTATAGAATTGACAAGCAAACCTTAAAATTCTCTGCTACAATCTAGTGCACTGCCAATGTATTACAGGAATACAGCACATGAAGAGATTAAGATAATTTAGTTAGCTATAATGATAATTCTGAATGGTGTATTCACCCCAATTTGACTGAACATCTGTTGTTTATTTAGATGGGAGTTTTAGGACTTTTTAAGATATTTAAGCAGGTGGACATCTTTCCTCAGAAAGACTATAAAATGTGGAACATTAACAAAGGGGGCATGAGGGATGTATGTGGAGACTGTCAGTTAAATCAGAAAGTGGAGAGAGTTGAAAAATTTGGTAGCAGACTTCTTGAAAATGCTAAGATTTTGTATGGAAGGAAAGGTCAACAGATTCCACTGAAGGTATGCCGATGGTGCTAATGGGAATCCCAATGTTTTGGGGGAGAAAGTGGGATTCCTGTCACAGATGAACTACTTCAAGCAAATTAAACTATACAAGCTCATTCAATGCCATCCTCGGCAAAAATAAGCTGCTGTGTCCATTCAGAGAGTGAGTGCTTTTGTGATGTAAAGCCTTGAAGAGTTAGTCAGCCCTAATGGAGAGTCATAAGCAAGAGGCGCTTCTTTGGGTATGGCTTCACTGAAAAAAAAAATGGTGTTCCAGGGTTAGCTAGCTTGATTTAAAGGAGCAGTGACAACATGGTGACTTCTTGAGTTTGCAGCTCAGGTTAAAGCCTATGGAGAACCTGAGTTTGACCTCATATTGCTCACGCAAGTTAAAAACAGTGTTGTCCTATCATCGGTACTATATTAGCTCAAGTTAGCTAACCCCACTTAAAAACTCACTTTTTTAAATTGAAGACCTACTCTTTGAGTTCAGTTGGATGCCACAGGCGATAGGAACTGCATCAGGGTCAACATCCAACTGTGATAAAGCCTGTTCGGTTTGTTATTTCCACCATTATCCTTTTTCAGCATATTTTGTCACATTATAATTTTTTCTTGGATACAAGCTGTTCAATGGTGTCTGGCAAAACCACAGGTGTGCACACCCCCAGAGCGCGAAACACCTGTCTCTTGCTATTTGCTGACAGGTTGGGGTTTAATACCTAGGGACATTTTGACTATGTTTACAGATAGTCAGACAGGTGAGGCATTTCATTTAGTGCTTTCCCCGAATACTCGGAAGGAATGTTTTTCTAACATAACACATTTTTTTTCTTGCCTGGTTTGGATCAATTTTTTTAGGAAAGGGTAGAAAATAGAGTGAAAGCAAAAAAGCAAACAGGAGGAAGTTTATAAGTATGCTATTTATGTTGTACTGTATTTCAGAAAGTCTTTTACACATTTATTAGTTAACATCAACTAAATGTAGTATGTTTTCTTAACACCTTAATCGTATTTTTAGAAGCAGCTCCTTGGACTGCATTTGTTCTGAAATCCTTTTATAATTACCTTTATAGCAAGCAAGGATGACTAATCCACTTATTATTATGCTCACCTATTTTTATTCTATAAGCATTAAGTATATAATGAACTTTGGAGAATCTACAATAAGGTCTCCTGGAGGTGATTTGCTCTGTGATATCAGTGCAATAAACTAGAAATGGGGGAGAGTTTGGTTTGGTCTACATATGATTCTCTTTAATATGAAAGACATAATAGTAACTACAACTGTGCGAGCCTGGCTTATTCTACCTCTTGATAAAACAAACTATGCACTGTATATAAAAATCAAGCTATAATCTATTCATCTGGATAATGCAGCTTAATTGAAAACGGTAAACTTCAGTAAAAATAAATTTAAAAAACCAGAACAGAAATTGCCAAGATGTAGCATGTCTAGGCATAGAAACCATCCATCTATATCTGTACTTCCAGGACATAGTGAAGTTAAAATTTTAGATATATTCTCTGGAATGAGTGGAGGTCTGAAGGCAAGATTTTTTACACAAGCCAGTTTTCCTTTTGTTCATGAGAAAGACTAAGGATAGGGCCATCCTTATGGCTTGAGGTGCCCTATACAGTCCAAGTACCTGCACCCCTTTTCCCTCAACAGGGAGCAGGGCAGTAACTCTGCAGTGGGGGTCCAGGGAGGGGATTGTGCTCAGGGGTTGTGCTCAGGATTTTGGGAGCAGGGCAGGGAGGCTGGTGGGGAGCAGGTGGAAGAGGAAGTGGTGTCTCCCACCAGAGCTTGTGGCTGTGAGGTGGAGCAGCTTGCCAGGACATTGGGGCAACCAGAGCCGGGGTGCTCAGAACAGGGGCTGGGGGATTCAGTTGCTGGGATGAGGAGGCAGAGCTGGGGGAGGAAAACTGGGCCGCTGGGGCTGGGAGGTGGAGCGGGGTGGGGTGCTGTGGGGGAAGGGGCTAAGGACTTGGACCAGGAGGCAGGGTGAAGTGGAGGCCAAGGGACTGGAGCTGCTCAAGGCAGCATTGTCTTTTGACTGTGCCAGGCATACGCAGGCTCAGCACAGGGGGGCAAAGTGGTGCCCCAAATTTAGTGGTGCCCTACTCAGCTGCATACTCTGTACATCCCTAGGGACCATATTTTCAAAAGACTATGGCACCCACAGTTGTGTCCAGCTTTTCAGAGTTCACTTCCCATTTAGGTACACAAATAAGTGGCAAGAATTTCAAAAGTTCCCAACCTATTGATTTCATATTTTCTCCCTGAAATTGGCCATGAGCATCTCAGTAGGAGCTTCCAAGTGATGAGCACTTCTGAAAAACTGGCTCAAGATGAATAAAAAGTAAACAAATGTGATGCTGTTATAAGCACCATGTGGCCAATGACAGTGACTTTTTTGGCACTTTTCTGAATACATATTTTTAAAGCCCCAGCTCTTGAAATATGAACTTGAAATTTCTTCCCCCTGCTCCCAAGTACATTTGTAGCTCTCAGAACTGCAAGAAAAACTGTAAAATGTGAACCCTAAACATTCTAAGCCCAAAAGAATCCAACTTTTACCAAGATATGTCATATTTTTAAGCTAGTCTCCAAGGCAAAAGTAAGGGAGAGCACCATTGTGTGCAGCTTGCTGGCTGAACTGCAGCAAAACCCCACAGGGAGCTATTTACAGAGCTAGAAGGGCCTTGGGTTGAGATACACCATTACCTGTAAGAAATTTAAGTTACGTTAACCCCTGGTTAATATTATCAGGTTTTGGTGCCTGGATCTTGATTTTTTTTATACATGGATTGACAATAATCTATCCTTTCCTGCCAAAGGGAGGAGAATTTGGCTTAATAATCTCAAAATCTGTTCAAACAAAATGAATGATAACTGAAGCAATTGAATGACTGATTTCAGTAAAAACTGATGTATATTTCTCAGTGATATATACTATCTGTTTTAACACCAACAAACCCCAACCATTTGCCTACACGTCACAAAACCAGCAAAGAAACGAATGCTAGATGTGAAATCCTGGAACCACTGAAACACAATTGAGTGGGGACGAGTTATGGCTGTTGGCCAACCATAGCGACAAAGGAGGTTGAGTAGGCTTGTCTGTGTATTGATTTACAGGCAGTCTCATGCTTCCTCAGTCCGGTCCAAACTGAAATCAGCTCCTACCTGCAACAGTGCACAATTGATAGAAGAGGTGGAGGCTTAATTAATTAATTTTGCATTTAAAATGCTTTTAGGTCTTCATCAGCAGTGTCCAATAGGAATTCAAAATCGCCATACCCGTAGCTGTCGTCTTTCCATATTCACCACAGCCCCAGCCCCACCTCCACTCTAACTGAATGCCTTCCCTCAGAGCCAGGCACTCCCAGCTTCCCCACGCTAAATAAATACCCTCCCCCAGCCCCACCCCCAAATAAATGTCCTCTCCCTACTCCAGACCCAGTCTTTTCCAGCCCTGCCTCCCCCATTCTAATTTAATGCCAACAACTCACCAGAGCCACTGCTGGATCTGCCACCAGAGCCACCGCCAGGGTTGCCACCAAACCAGCCATTAGGGCCACCACCAAAGCCATCGCCGGGGCTGCCATGTACTTCTCCCCCAAAGTGGTGGGGTGCATGCTCGGAGAGGGTGGATGGCACTCCCCATGTGTGGCACTCAGGCTCCAAGAGCTTTATTTGCCACAGCTCAGTGTCCCATTTGCCACATGGTGAACATATTGGACACTGTGGCCTCAGATGAAAGGTAACAGAAAAATGCAAGAAATTATTATCAGTGGCAACTTGGGTCCATAATAACTGATGGAGCTGAACCTAGTCTACCTGCTGACCACACTATAGCTTGCTCATCTTTTCAATGGGAAAAAGAAAGACACTTTAGTCAGAATTGTCACAGAGAAGCATTTTATTGGAATAAGGGAGGCTGGAAGTGAGGTGGAAAGAAAATGGGAGTCCTCTTCCCTCTATTGTCCTATCACTCTTTAAACGAAGAATTGGGATGCTTGACTATAATAGGACAGAGTGAAAGAAAACAGTATTTGTCTCTCTATTACCTCTTTATCGTGCTCTTCACTTGCCCTGAAAGTGAAGGCCCAGTCTACATTGATAAGTTTTTCTGTCATAGCTGCACCAGTTAGAAGTGTAGCATCTGTGGCTGCTGCTCAAACTATCAAGGGTCTTTTAGCTGGCACAGCTTATGTTGTTCTGGAGGGCCACGTAACCACACCAGCAAAATAACTTTGGCCAGTCTATACAGCACGTCTACTAGGGACTTTACACATATTTTGTTTTGACTTTTTCACACTGAAACATTATGATTTTCCCTTTGTGTTCAAAGCAACTTTTTGTTTCAAAATGTCTGTTAACTTTATTTTTGAATCAAACTGAAAAATATTTGATCAACTTAATTTACCAAAAATTTTGGCTTGACCCAAAGTGATTTTTTAATTTTTTTCAGAATAAGCAGCAAACTGAAAAAATCCATTATTTACAAAATCTTTTCCTACAACCTGCTTAATCAATTGACTAAGTTCTCCCAGCATTCACCCCTGCCAGTCCAACATGCAGGAGGCCTGTCCCATTTCAGAATCCTCTTCAGGTTTCCAACCAGCCTCCACCAACTCAGACACAGCCCAGCACCTGACCACAAAAAATAATCTCTCTTCTCATCTGAGGATCCCTCCTGTTTAGGGCTATGTCTACACTAGCCTCAAACTTCAAAATGGCCACGCAAATGGGAATAAGGGGACTTCGAAGTAGGCGGGGTCCTTTCGAAAAGGAGCCCCGTCTGGACGAGCCGCGCGGCTGTGAAGCGCGTCAATTTTGAAGTGCCGCGGCCGCCCGCATGCTAATGAAGCGCTGAATATACATTTCAGCGCTTCATTAGTAAACTTTGAAATAGCCATTTGCGTGGCCATTTCGAAGTTTGGGGCTAGTGTAGACACAGCCTAGATTTAACTTCTCCACAGTTAGGAGACCCAGCCATGAAGTTACACACTCTATCTCATCACTTCTACTTCTTATTGGAACTGGAAAAGCAGCAACAGAGGGAGCATGAGCAAATAGCCCCACATTCTTTCTCTGTGGAGTTGAACTGAAACAGGCTCACAGAAGCCTAAACTTGTATTCCCTTCTCTGCAATGCCAGACATTCTGCTACTACAGGGTCAGAAGTGTTCTGGTAGCAGCCCTTCGTTCTTCATCCTCCAGGGCCAGAGCAACGTCAGCCTCACCAGACCAGGAGTCACTCAGTTACGGAATGGACCTATAAGGTACAGTACACAAACCACCCCACACATTCACGACATTGTCTTAGCCTCAGTATTCTCAAATAACCAACCACCTTTGATTATTACCACCATCATCTTCAAAACAACGATAGTATCTTCAGTCTTACATTGCTGTTTTTATATCACTGAATAGCAGTTTTCTGTTATGGGCAAAGATTAATCTCTTTTGATCAAAGAGATCACTGCAGCTATGGGCAAGTTTGTCTTGATTTTCATTCACCACAGATGAAACATTTAAATTGCTGATAACAGAACACATCCACTGATCTATTTTGCTACAACATACTTCAAACTCAGATTGGCCTGTCCCAGCAGGTATGATGAAGGAATGACTATTGTAGGCATTCAGAAGCATTAGGCAGGATATGAAACAGAAGAACATACATATTAGTAGGGAGTCAGCTTTCTATTTCTTTTTCTGCCAAACCCTCCAAACCCTTTTTAGGTACTCCTGGAGTTTTTAATAAGATCTATTGATTTAGAGAATGACTCACACTTGGCCTATAAGTGGAGGGATGATGTTTAAAATGCAATCACCATATTCAAATGGTTTATTTCACAACGTCTCGCAGCTTAAAGTTGAAAGAACTAAAACTTGAATCACAATGCAATGATGATTGATGTTTTTCATCAACACCCAATTATCATTCCATCATGACACAGGAGTTTAAAGCACTGCTGGCTGAGCCAAGTAAAACATGTAGTGAACATCTGAAAATCCTGATTTGTGCTGTTGCACAATGATTTACAGATGGTAACTGCATTTATTATCTTTCAACATGTTGGGTCATCTCAGTAGTACATAGAACACAAGAGGAGGCATTTCATTTGATCCTCGGTTTAGCTACTTTCACTAATTTTAGTATATGAAAAATATGTAAACGAGGGTTTTCTTTTGTATGTTTTACTTAAAAAATAAAAGCTGAGCTTGACCTGGCATTATATTTATGGACCCTGTGCTCTCAGTTCCAACTGATTGCCTTTAATTCCATTACAGCTGGTGCTCAACACTTATAAATACAGATCTACCTCACTCATAAAGCTGGAAGGGATTACAACAGGTCATTGAGTCTAGTCCCTCACAGAAGGATCAAGAACCATGCTTCCTAGCAGTTTTTTTTTTTTAACCTACGTGACCTAGCTCACCAAATGGCCCCTGAAGGAATTGAACAGGCCAAGATGCAAACCACTGAGCTATCCCTGCACCAAGCATTAATGGTGCCCCAACAGGAATATTTCAAGATTAAATCATTATAACACATCCCTAACAAACAAACTCACCTCTTTGCTAATTTAAACTAGCTAGTACAGTACATTAAATAAATATGTCCCCTGTCATGTTTCATTGAACCTTATGGCATGACCACACTTGACTTGAAAATGAAGGCATTCAGTACCTCAGAATCAGCCTTTTTGTTGGTGAGGCACAGGATTGGCCATAACATAATGGGAAACTCCACTGGAAATAAGTTAAAGTGATCTTAAAACTAAAGATACTTCAAAGCCAGTATTGTGAGATGTACAGATTGCCCCATAAGATTTAGGTGCCTCTAGCAGGAAAGCTTTTGCTTTACAATCTGTTAACCCTGGAGAGTGGTTCTATATTTGTATAGCAAATATTATTAACCTATGTTTACAACAGCTAGAACAGTAAGCTCAGTCAGGAGAGATTTAAATGCTGCCCAGCTGATTAGCTGAGCACCCAGAGCTGCCCAGCACTGGCAGCGTGTGTTTCTACTGGTTGGGCACATCTGCACATGCCTTGGTGCACATCACAAAATTTATTCCACACATGAAATTAAAAACTTAAAGAGAACTTTGGTCACAAGGATCTCAAAGTAACTCTAAAATATTTTTAGAGGACCAGTTACTTCATATTTTGCTGAAATGATGTGGGATGTACAATAGCAGCTGTTTCATAGAGTGCAGAAACTACATTATATGCAAAAATTTAGGAGAGACACTGAAGAATGCCATATCCATTTGGAAGCTTAGGTGTATTTTAGGGAGACAGGATGTAATCATTAAAACTGAAATTTGACAAGAAATATCCCCCATTGCTGTAGAACTAATTATAAAATTTTTAATTGCCATAAATAGCTGGGTTTTAGGAATAAGGGGCTTTCAAAATGAGGGGATCCTTTCAAAAGGCCCCTGGCTACACAGGCGGCATGCATTTAGAAAGCAGCACTTTCAAATCACGTGTGGCATCCAATGTGCTAATGAGGCGCTGCATATTCATGGCAGCACCTCATTAGCGTCTGCTGAAATCCTTCACTACCATGCCCCTTCCAAAAGGAGGAAACTAGTGTGGCCATGACCAGAGAGTTGAAAAGTTTCAGATTTTTTAGACAAAAACAGTCCTCTCTTAAAAATAAACATTTTCAAAGAAAATGATTTTCATTTAAATGTGCTAATTTCTATTAACAAAAACTTATTTTATGGTTTCAAAAAATGTGTGAAAAAACAAAGATTTTAGTCTTCAAAAACAAAAAGATTTTAGTCATTTTTTTTTAACTCCAGAAAATTTTTCATGGGAAAAATGCATCTTTTATTTAAGTGTTCATAATAAATGTTCACTTTGCAACCAGCTGTATTCAGAGGAAATAATTCTGCTTCTTGAGCCACTAGAAACTTTTATTCTGAGGTCTGATGAGCTCACAGACAGGTGGAATGCCTGTAGCCATAGAAGTACTGTCCCTAATTGCTGAACGAAACTGACCAGGGGCCACGCACAGCTTGACCTGCTGCTCACAAACAGAGAAGAACTAGTAGGAGAAATAGAAGTGGGTGGCAACCTGGGCTGCAGAAACCCAGAGTCAGTTGAATTCAGGATCCTGACAAAAGGAGTAAAGGTGAAGAGTAATATACAGATCCTTGATTTCAAAAGAGCAGACTTGGACTCCCTGAGAGAACTGATAGGCAGGATCCTCTGGGAAACAAAGATGAAGGGGAAAAGAGTTCAAAAGAAAAGGTAGGATTTTGAAGAAGTCTTACTGAAGGCACAGGAACAAACCATCTCGCTGCATAATAAGAAACTCAAATATGGTAGGCAACCAGCTTGGCTTAACAGGGAAATCCTTAGTCAGTTTAAACTCAAAGACGATGCGTATAAGAAATGGAAACATGGACAGTAGACTAAGGAGGAGCATAAATATATGGCTGGAGAATGCTGGAGAGTATTCAGGAAAGCAAAAGCATAATTGGAACGGCAGCTGGCAAGGGACATTTAGGGAAACAAGAAGGGTTTCTACAGTCATGTTAACAATAAGAGGTTTATTAGGGAAGGTGTGGGGCTGTTACTTGATGAGAGAAATAACCTAGTGACAGATGATGTAAGACAAGCTGAAGTACTCCATGTTTTTTTTTTGCCTCAGTCTTCACGGACAAGGACAGCTACCACACTACAGTGTTAGACAATGCGGTATGGGAAGGTGGAGGGCAGCCATAGGTGGGGAAGGAACAAGTTAAGAGCTACTTAGATGTACACAAATCCATGGGTCTGGATTTAATGCACCCAAGAGTACTAAGGGAATTGGCAGATGTCATTGCTGAGCCTTTGGCCATTATCTTTGAAGACTCTTGGAGACCGGGAGAGATCCTGGATGACTGGAAAAAGGCAAATGTAGTGCCCATCTTTAAAAAAGGAAAGAAGGACAACCCAGGGAACTATGGACTGGTCAGCCTTACCTCAATCCCTGGGAAAATAATGGAAGGGATCCACAAAGAAACTACTGTGGAGCACTTAGAAAATGGGAAAGTGATCAAGAGTAGTCAACATGGAGTCACCAAGGGCAAGTCCTGCCTGACCAATCTGATTAGCTTCTATGATGAGGTAACAGCACCTGTGGACATGGGGCAGTCAGTGGATGTGATATACCTTGACTTCAGCAAAGCTTTTGATACAGTCTCCCACAACATTCTTGCCCATAAGTTGAGGAAATATGGACTGGATCCATGAACTATAAGATGGATAGAAACCTGGCTTGATGGTTGAGCTCAATGGGAAGTGGTTAATGGGTCAATATCTGGATGGAGGTTGGTTTCAAGTGGAGTTCCCCAAGGCTCAGTTCTGGGGCTGGTGTTGTTCAACATCTCTATTAATGACATGGATGAAGGACTGGATTGCACCCTCAGCAAGTTTGCAGATGACACTAAGCTAGCGGGAGAGGTAGATACATTGGAGATAGAGATAGGATCCAGAGGGACCTGGATAAATTGGAGGATTGGGCCAAAAGAAATCTGATACAGTTCAGCAAGGAGAAGTGTAGAGTCCTGCACTTGGGACAGAAGAATCCCAAACATTGCTATAGGCTGGGGACTGACTGGTTCAGCAGAAGTACAACGGAAAAGGGGTCATGGTGGATGAAAGGCTAGCTATGTAGCCAAAAAGGCTAACGGCACATGAGGGTGCATTAGGAGAAGCATTGCAAACAGATCTAGAGAAATGGTTGTTCCCCTCTATTTGTCACTGGTAAGGCCACATCTGGAATACTGTGTCCAGTTTTGGGCCCCCTAAAATAAAAAGGATGTGGATGTGCTGGAGCAGGTTCAGCAGAGGGCAACAAAAATGATTAAGGGGCTGGAGCACATGACCTATGAGGAGAGGCTGAGGGATTTAGACTTATTTAGTTTACAGAGAGAAGACTGAGGGGTTATTTCATAGTAGCCTTCAACTTCCTGTTGAAATTGTTCTCAGTGGTGACACATGGCAGAACAAGGAGCAATGGTCTGAAGTTACAGAAGGAGGTTGGATATTAGGAAAAACTACTTCACCAGGAGGGTGGTAAAGCACTGGAGTGAATTGCTTAGAGAAGTGGTGGATCCTCCATCCCTAGAGGTTTTTAAGTCCCAGCTTGACAAGGTCCTGGCTGGGAAGACTTAGTTGGGGCTGATCCTGCTTGAAGCAAGGGGATGGACTACATGCCCTCCTGAGGTACCTTCCAGCCCTATGATTCCATGATTATTTGGCAATATCTTTGTAGCATCTAAAACCCTGATAACTGGTACGGTGTCAGTCTTATAAACTCTGATTTCTGGAGGCTGACATTCAAAAATGACACAGTAAAAGAAGTTTAGCAAATCTACTTCTCTGGGTGTTTGGAGTATCATTCTTGGCCAGTGATGAGGTGAATTTTTGATTCCAGGCCAGCTTTTTCAGATGTGTTTGCTATTCTTTTAATTCAAAAAGATTAGAGCAGGGGAAAGTAGAAAAAACAAGCAGAGGTTCTCCAATTCTGGCTTTGCATTTTACAAAAATCAAAGCGAATATCAAGTTAATTCAAGTGGCAACTTTCAAGTTTTCTTCATAGTTGTGCAGTCCTACTTATCTTCATTCCACTTCAAAAAAGTTAGCTTGATTTAATAGAAAAGTACTCCCTACCCCCACATTATTTGAAATACATACTGTAGTAATCTTACGAGGGTAGTCCTGGTAGATACCACTGCAGAGTTAGGAAACCAAGTCACCTCTGCATTAGCTCCCTCAAAAATTAGTTTCAATTACCACCCTGTAGCTCAGCTATGATTACATGTAGTCTCCCAATAACTGGTTTTAGTAAACTGATGAAATAATTTCATCTGCTGATTAGACCTGTTAGACCTGAAATTTCATACACTTTATATGCTAGATTTCCAGAAGCATGAAGGCCCCCTTATACTCTTCTGGCAATATAAAGGGACACTAAATGAGGTGCAAATATAGTTTACTTTAAAACCCCTTTATGGTGGTAACGTGTAATTGGATACAAGAATCTGCCCTTATATTTTCACAGTGGTGTAAGCTTGACTGATTTTGTTGGTAAAATTAAATTTCATTGTGATCATATATGGGAACAGGCATGCAGAATAAACTGGGCTTTCTGACTCCATGCCACTATATATATGGCCTCTTTTAATCTTGAGAGACAGTGGTTAGCAGCGGTGGAGAGGCTATATGAGCAGTGTTTGAGTCCGCAGCTTCTCTCATGGCTTATCTGTCCAATATTGGATTTGCACAGTGGATTGCAATAACTGCAGGTCAGTCTATTTCTGAATTCTTGAGTCTGAGAGTTTTTCCTTCTAAAACGAAGTTCTTTTGCATGGCTTGCACATATACCATCGAAGGATGATGTGCCCTGTTGTAGGAATCATTGCCGGGTATTTCAGTCTGATGATGTACTTTCCCAGGATTTTGGATGAATGTTGAATTTTTTCATGGCGTTTTTGCATGTATCCTTGAAACTTAGCTTTGGTCTTCCTCTCGTTCTCAGCCCACATGACAGTTCACCAAAGAGGTTTTCTTTGGGAAGATGCTCATCACCCATTCTTCTCACATGACCAAGCCATCATAGTCTCCCCCGATGAGGATCACTATGAAGCTGGGCATGCCAGATCTTGACAGCACATGTGCATTTGAAACTTTATCTTGCCAGTTGATATTCATAATTCTCTGGAAGCAGCGAAGATGGAAGCTGTTCAATTTTTTCTCTTGGTTCAAGTAAGTGGTCCATGCCTCAGAACCATATAGCAGGATACTCAATACACATGGCTGGTAGAATAGTATCTTTGTTTTCACTGTCGGCTTAGGATTGTTCCATGCTCATTCCATAAGTCTGCCAAAAATCGTAGCTGCCTTCCTGATTCTGATGTTCAGTTCTTTGCCCATGGATAGGTTTGTTGTGACACTAGATCCAAGGTAACAGAATTGTTCAGCCACATCCAATGGGCTGTTATCCAGAATGACATTGGGTTTCTGAGGTATACCTTGAGTGAATACAAAAGTTTTCTTCATGCTTATGTCAAGGGAAAACAACTTGCATGCTTTGGATAGAGAATCCATCAGTGACTGTAGTGTGTCTTCGTTATGAGCAATGAGAGCTGCATCATCTGCAAAAAGGAGGTCCCTGATGAGGACTTTCTTGACCTTAGTTTTGGCCTTGAGTCTTGCTAGGTTGTAGAGAGAGCCATCTAATCTTGTGTGGAGAAATACATCACTGTGAGAGTTTTGAAATGCACAATTTAGTAGAAAGGAGAAGAATATGCCAAAGAGGGTAGGGGCAAGAACACACCCTTGTTTGATTCCACTGTTCGTTGGAAAAGGTTCTGATGTAGATCCATTATATTGCACTGTTGCTTACATATTTTCGAGAAAAGATGTTATGAGCTTGAGTAGGATCGGTGGGCAGCCACTATTGGTTAATACTCTGCATAGTCCTGATCTATTAACTGGGTCAAATGCCTTTGTTAAGTCCACATATTCTATGAATAATGGCTTTCCTTGTTCTCTGCATTTTTCCTGTAGTTGTTGAAGTGAAAAAATCATGTCCATTGTTGACCTGCCAACCTCAAAGCCACATTATGTTTCTGGATAGTGTATATTACCAGCTATGTGCTCCTACTGTAACCCTTAGAAAGAACAATCACACTGCCTGGGATACAGCCCATCCTTAGCCATCAATTAGAGATTCACAGGAGGATTCTTAATTACTTTGTATTCTGCCCTTCTGTTGCTTGCAGGGTCTTAGGCTTATCTTAAACTGAACAATTCAATGTCAGAGTGAATTTTGTGCTCTACTGCAAACCAGTGTTGGAACAATGCTATGCTTAGCCCCAGATTATTTTGCTCAGATTCCACGTCCAATTATTCTCATTATGAAGATATAATTGGCCTAAAATATTATTCAAGGGCAAAATAGATGCACTAGTTGTAGAAGATAGGGTACAAGCCTGGCCTGATGTAGGGAGCCCCAGACATTCCACCTTTCCTGAGCAGGGGGCTAAGAGGCCCAAGAGCAGCCCCTGTCCCAGGATCTCCACCTTCCAGGATGTACAGCAGGTGTGGGATTTGGGGCTCCTCACAGCAAACTGGGCTTGCTGGCTTCTGCTCAGGAGAAAGAGGAGGAGAAAACATGGGGCCACAGAGAAGGGCCAGCATGAGGAAGAGGCTGGTGCTGCAGTCAGGGGCTGTCCAGTTGACTGAGCTGAGGACAAAAGAGGCCAGCCAGCCTCCACACACCTCCTTCTCCAGCAGGGCTGCCTGTGTTCAAAACCATGGCAATCACACAAGTATCAGGCCAATGCAGGTCTCTACCTGGTCCCAGCATATCCAGATGGTCTCTGCTCCAAAAACCAGCAATGACAGGGGAACATTGAAGGGTCCGATTGTCTTCCATTGCTTCCTATGTCTTGTGAGCTCAGGTGTTGTGACCCGAAGCCCTGACTTAGTTCATGGGTGTGTCCTTCGAGTCCTCTGTGCACACCTGCCATGTTGGACTACCTGGGAGCCATGTTGTGGAGAGCTCTGGGCACTGGGAGCTCCTGAGGACCTGCACTACAGGCTGTACTCAGAGCTGTTGAAGATCTCATCCAGGCAGTAGCTGTAACGTGTTTTCCCCATGGCAACCTCAAGCCTTTATTTCTGGAAGACTACTACATTACGCCTAAAACCCAACCAGTTTTCCCAAAGAGGTCCAACTATCACTGTGCTTGCTTTCATATTCTTTTTGTTTTATGTGAATGTAGTGAACAGGAGAGCCTTGTCCTGACATTCCTGTAGGTCTGATAAGACTTTTCTTGGATTCAGGCATATCAGCCAAGGGGAAACCCTTCACCATTAGATCTTCACAGCCTGGGTTCAAAGATGGTGAGTTATATGGACTGCTGGTGCCCCAGCCGCAAAAATATTCATGGCTGGATGCTCAGCTCCAGCATTGTTCACAGACCCAGGTGTCTCAGAGTCTGAAAGCTGCTTCATGCAGAGCTGCAAAGGACCTGCAAACGATCAGTGCCTGAGGCAGCAGGCTCACAGCAGGGGATCCCTGGCTTCTCTACCTGTGGGGCAGGAAGGAGGAGGGGACGAGGATGTGGCATGGTTGACAGCCTCCATCTCCGAGCTCCCCACATTGAGGACAGCAAGAAGAGAGGATTGACCTTGCACATGACCTGCCTGAGGGGACTTCTTGGGTGAGAGTCTTGCACAGGCGTGGCCTTAGGGGAAATGGCATCCTGGCATATTTTCATTTTAGTGCCCTGGTCCCAATGGGTGTGGTGCCCCTGATTGCTCATGGTCCCCCAGAGGCTCTTCATACTCCCCTGCTCCCAATCCTTGTTCCTCCCTCCCTACACTATGCCTCCTTTGCCCCTAATGCCTGCACCTCCCTCTTGTGCCCCAGCCCCTGCCCTGTGCCCTTTGCACTGTTCCCCTTCACTCCTGCTCCTTGCACTGCCTGGGCTCCTAAGTCCTGCACCACCCTCTGCAAACACATAGGGAAAATCACCCACCTTGATGCACAAAGCAGCTGTCATTGCTCCTCACTCCTATGCTGGGCTGCTGCTCCTGCACCTCACACAGCCCAGGAGCGCAAAAGGAAAGGGAGGAGAACACAGCTGCTGGTGCCTCAGTGCAGCCCAGGTGGGGAAGTGACCAGGGTGCAGGGAGCCCTGCTGTTGTGTATTGGAGGGTGGAGAATGGGAGAGGGACAGTTTTCAGTCCATGTTTATGTAATTTTAAAATATTTATGTCAACTTACAAGAGATGTAGGAGGTAGGATTTGGAATCATTCTGGGCACCACCAAAAACTAGAGAAACCTGCTGCTCCTGCATGGGCCAGTTTCTGGAGAAGAGCGAACAGCCATGGGGCACAATTTGGGCTGGAGTTAATATAACTTGCAGGTGGACTTCTATACAGACATTTCATACAACAGCCTGAATAAATGCATGGTGCAGTCAGAGGAATGCATAGCTCAGCATTGTTCCTTGGTTCCATTGTTCCATTCATTCCATGGTTGTTACTGCACGCTATTGAAGCAATAGTAGCTGCTCCATCCTTATATGTGGTTGGGCCCTAAGATTTGTACTGGGCTCCATCCCACAGCTGTATACCCCTACACCAGTCCCCCACTCACACACATTTCTTCTGTACCTGTTTATACAGTGTAGGATCCAAGGTGAAATTTTAGAGCATTCACCCACTGTACCAACTGGGAAACGGCTTCAAAAATAAAACCAACACAATTTATATTTAAAGCAGTCATATTTTTCCATCACAGTTCCTAAGATTATGTAGTTTGTAATTTGCACATAGTTATCAACACAAAATTAAATATTCTTGTTCCCCAGTTACATTTACGTACTCTAATGATGTAATTAAATGTGCAATTATGGAACTGAAAAGTCATTATTTAGTAAATAGCTGTACAC
The DNA here is from genome assembly GCF_033958435.1 of Carettochelys insculpta. Taxonomy (NCBI): domain Eukaryota; kingdom Metazoa; phylum Chordata; order Testudines; family Carettochelyidae; genus Carettochelys; species Carettochelys insculpta. The sequence continues at coordinate 319,050,043 of NC_134137.1, forward strand.
AAGTTATTCTCACTCATTAAAAGTTACTTTTAGAAAAAGTTAAACTCACACACCAGACATGCTCCATGGTAGGAAAATTAGTTCAAAATTATTTTACAATCCATATGCACAAGAGGAAAGAGTTAGGAATGCACATGTGGGCAATAGTCTGAAGTTACAAAAGGAGAGGAGTAGGTTGGATGTTAGGAAAAACTACTTCACCAGGAGGGTGGTGAGGTACTGGAATGTGTTGCCTAGAGAGGTGGTGGATTCTCCATCCCGAGAGGTTTTTAAGTCCCAGCTTGACAAGGTCCTGGCTGGGATGACTAAGTTGGGGTTGATCCTGCTTGAAGCAGGGGACTGAACTAGATGACCTCCTGAGGTCCCTTCCAGCCCCATAATTCTGTATCTTGATTTTTTTTAATTTAGCAATTATAATTTTCATGTTATTTTAATATGGGTTACGGTGGATTATTTTTAAATTATATTTTTGTGTTTTATTTGTTTGCTTCTTTGTTATTTGATTTGTTTGTGGGTTTTTTCCTGATTGGTTTATTTTTGTTTTGGGGGAGACAAGAAAAAGAAAAAATTCCATAATCTGTTTCTACTCCATTCATCTGAAGACGTGTGTCTTACTCACTACAGCTCATGACCCAATCAATTTGTTAGTCCATGAGATGCTACAAGACTGCTTGTTATTTGTGAAGCTACTGACTATCACAGCAACCCCTCTGAGACTATAATATGGAACTGTGTGACTAGACACGAGTGCCACAAAAGCACATTGTTTACCTTACTCCAGTAGTCCCAAATATGTAGAGTTTCTTATGATATCGAATTATTTTTTTTTCTGGAGGTGAAATTCACCCTGTGCAGAGGACTAATGGAATGACTGAAACAAGGAGTAAACAGTGATAAACCTTCTACTAACCCTCTTGCAGGGGTGAATTCCATTTTGGGTGCATAAAACTATTCAGATTAATTCACATGGAACGAATCAAGGCTGATATGAATCATAGGCTACGTCTACACGTGAAGCCTACATCGAAGTAGCCTATTTCGATGTGGCGACATCGAAATAGGCTATTTCGATTAATAACGTCTACACGTCCTCCAGGGCTGGCAACGTCGATGTTCAACATCAACGTTGCGCAGCACCACATCGAAATAGGCACAGCGAGGGAACGTCTACACACCACTGTAGCACACATCGAAATAAGGGTGCCAGGCACAGCTGCAGACAGGGTCACAGGGCGGACTCAACAGCCAGCCGCTCCCTTAAAGGGCCCCTCCCAGACACACTTGCACTAAACAGCACAAGATACACAGAACCGACAACGAGTTGCAGACCCTGTGCATGCAGCATGAATCCCCTGCTGCAGCAGCAGCAGCCAGAAGCCCTGGGCTAAGGGCTGCTGCACACGGTGACCATAGAGCCCCGCACGGGCTGGAGAGACAGCATCTCTCAACCCCCCAGCTGATGGCTGCCATGGAGGACCCCACAATTTCGACGTTGCGGGACGCGGATCATCTACACGGTCCCTACTTCGACGTTGAACATCGAAGTAGGGCGCTATTCAGATTCCCTCATGAGGTTAGCGACTTCGACGTCTCGCCGCCTAACATCGAAGTTAACTTCGAAATAGCGCCCGACGCGTGTAGCCGCGACGGGCGCTATTTCGAAGTTAGTGCCGCTACTTCGAAGTAGCGTGCACGTGTAGACGCAGCTATAGAGTCATAGGACTGGAAGGCACCTTGAGAGGTCATCTAGTCCAGTCCCTGGACTCATGGCTGGGCTAAGGCTTTGTCTACACTAGGAGGTCAATTCGAATTTAAGGCAGTTAGCTCAATTGTACCAAGTGACTGTTGTCACTGTAAATACCATTAGTTCAATTTAGGAAGCACTAATATCGATATCATAATATTGTCGAAACTGGGTGGATGTAGTGTCAAGTTCGAATGTAACAGTTTGAATGGAGGCTAGCGTGGAAGTGCCATGTCTTTGAACTGAATTCATTGGCCTCCAGAGGTTGAGTGGCTCTGCTGCACCTGGCTCCCTGCTCCCCACAACCTGCAGAAGCCAACAAACTGATGAACGCAGCACCTGGCTCCCTGCCGCGCCTAGCTCCCAGCTCCTGTGAGCCAGATGAAGCAATGCTGGTCAGTTTCCTGGCTCCCCCAAGCTGTGGGGACTGAAGAATCAGGCAGCAGGGTGAATGCTGCCAGCGGTGGGGGTTCAGCAGGTCCTGGGGGGCGAGGGGGAGTGTGCAGAATGCAAAGCTGAGGGAACTGTGGGGTAGGTTCCCACAATGCAGTGCTGCAACAGTCAATGTTTGGCCATTCAGTGTGGCAGCACTAACTCAACTTTGTGTGGACTTTGTGGGAAGGGAAGATACTCAAAATCAAATTTATAAAACCCAGTGTTGGAAAACTGAATTTAATAAAACTGCATTTATCTGGCAGTGTAGACATAGCCTACATATTATTAGATCATCCCTGACAGGTGTTTGTCTAACCGGTTCTTTAAAATCTCTAATGGTGGAGATTCTACAACCTCCACTGGCAATTTATTCCAGTGTTTAATCAACCCGCACCTTCTGTTTTTCCCTGACTTCCAACCTAAACCTCTCTCGCTGCATGGTTATCCCGTTACTCCTTGTCTTACCCTCACAGTTTAAAAAGAAAACAAACTTTCTCCATTCTTCTTGTTACAATTTGTTACCAAGTCCTCTTGAAACCAGTTTTTTTCAATCTTCCCTCAAAAGAAATGTTTTCTAGGCTTTTCATCACTTTTGTTGCTTTTCTGTGGACCATTTTTCCTATTTCTCCACATCTTTCCTGAAATGTGGCAGCCAGAACTGGACATACTATTCAAGTTTCAGAGGGGTAGCCACATCAGCCTGTTTCAACAAAAGGAACAAGTAGTCTCGTGACCCCTTTAAAGAATAACTAATTTATTAGGGCATAGGCTTTTGTGAGATACAGCTCAGTTCTGAAGAAATCAGTACTCCCAGTTGAGGCCATAACACCATGGAGTAGAGCAGAAGTACTTCTAATTTCTTCCTTTCAACAGTCCTGCTAGTACATCCCAGAATGATGCTGCTGTTTGTACACCAGTGTTACATTATTGACTCATATTTAGCTTGTGGTCTATTATGCTTCCCCCGATCCCTTTCTGCTATACTCCTTCATACACTGTCATTTCCCATTGCATATGCATTTCACTGCTTGTTCCTCCCTAAATAGAGTACTTTGCATTTGTCCTATTAAATTTCATCCTGTTTACTTCAGACCACTCTCCAGTCTGTCCAAATCATTTTGAATTATAATGCTAACCTCCAAGGCATTTGCGTCCTTTGTAGCTTGGTATCATCCTCAAACTTTATAAATGTTCTCTCTTTGCCATTATCTAAATCACCAATTAAGATGTTGAATTGACTCAGCCCTAGAACTGACCCCTGCAGGATCCCACTCTGTATACCCTTTCAGCCTGACTTTGAAACCATTGATAACAGCTCTCTGGGAACGGATATCAGAGGGGGATAGCCTTGTTAGTGTGTAGCTGCAAAAACAACTAAAGTCCTGTGGCACGATATCGACTTATACATTATTTGAAGCATAAGCTTTTGTGGGCAAAGACCCACTTTGCATCTGATGAAGTGGGTCTCTGCCCATGAAAGCTTATTCCCCAAATACTCTGCTAGTCTATAAGGTGCCACAGGACTTCTCGTTGTCTCTGAGAATGGTGTTCCAACCAGCTATGTGCACATGTTACAGCAGCTCTGTCTAGTTTGTATTGCCTCGGTTTGCTTATGAGAAGGTAATGAAAGACGTTATAAAAAGCCTTATTAAATCAAGATATACCACATTTACTTCTCGTCCCCATCAAAATGGCTTGTTATCCTGTCAAAAAAACACTATCAAGTTGGTTTGACACAATTTGTTCTTGACAAGTACATACTGACTGTTACTTATCACCTTATTATATTCTAGATGTTTGCTAATTGATTGCTTAATCATTTGCTCCATTATCTTTCCACAGAAGTTAAATTGACTGGTCTGTAATTCCCTGAGTTGTCTTTATTTCCCTTTTAACAGATGGGAAATATATTTGCCCTTTTCCAGTCTTTTGGAATCTCTCCCATCTTCCATGACTTTTTTAAGATAATCACTAAAAGTTAATCACTAATGGCATGTCTGTTGGGAAAATAAGAAAACAGGGTACAGATTATCCATCAAGTTCTTGGAATGTACTGGAGATACATTTTTTATTTCAGAAGGTGGAGAAATCTACCAGGAGACAAGCTGTTCTGTGGAAGGCAGCTTTTGTAAAAGTAGTCCTGAAGAGATGTATAAGGCTATATCTACATTGATAATGGAAGATCCACTGTAACTGCTCATGAACAGCAAGTATTAAGGAAGGTTGACAGGAGGAGGGATCCTGTCAACCTTCTGCAATGAAGACAGGCACAGAAGTCAAAGCTAAAAAGTTGATTTTAGGTACGCAAATGGCATACCTAAAATTGAGTATCAGCCATCGACCTTCCAGGTGAGTATAGACACAGCTTAAGTATTTGAAGTCCCCTATCACATCTAAGCCCTGTGCTTTGGATGACTTGTTTCTCCCTTATCTCTACTAAAACAGTCTGTGCTTCATCAAATTCTCACCCTTCTCCCAGCTGTTCGTGTTTTTGACATACCTGTGGGCTTTGGTCACCTGCCCCCTAGTTTACAGCTCTCCTTACTAGGTTAGCCAGTCTGTATCCAAATAGACTCTTCCCCCTCATGGCAGTACCATCGCCAGAGCTAGGCATTCACTTTCAGGGTACATCTGTCAATATCTGAGCCCCTACCCTTGACTAGAAAGAGTGAGGAGAACACTACCTGCACTCTCAATTTCATTACATTACGCCCAAAGCCTTGTAGTCACTTATGATTTGCTGAGAGTCTTACCTCACAGTATCTTTACTGTACAGAAGTATGAGATGCATGGGATGTTAATCACAGGGTTGGATGACCCTTGCCAATATTTCTGTAATGTCTCAGATAGGGGGCCCTGGCAGGCAGCATACCTCCCAGGATGCCACCTCATGATGAAAGATGGACAACTCAGTCCCCCTCAAAATAGTCACCAGCCTATACTTTCCTTTATCTCCTCCTGGGTGTGATGGCTTCAGACCTCCCAGCTTTGGGGATACATAGATCCTCCTCTTCTACCTTTTGGGCTTACTCCTCCTCACTCATTGCCAGGACAGCTCTACATCACCACGATGGATGGATTGAGAGTAAAGAAGAAGCACTGCCTGATGTAAGAAGTAACCCAGCAGCCAGCGTCACCCTGTGACAAACTCAAATCCTCTTCCACCAGTGGTGTGACAGCCGTCCTCTGTAACAGGATAACTTTCTCTGCCTCCCTGTAGGTATCTGGGTGGCAATTTCCTGCCTAAGTCCCACAGTAATTCACAAATTCATTGCCTAAGTTGATAGCAGTGCCTGATCTGCTGGGCATGCTCAGAGACAGCCTACTAAATCAAGCCCGTTAGATGAATGTAGTCTATAGTCTGGTACTCCAACCACTATGATACAGAGTTCTTCTCATGCTTGTGTGCACTTTGAGAAAGAGAAGCCCCATAGTTTGCGGGCCCAAGTTCGATTTTGCAAATCCTGGTTCAAATTCCTTCTTTCTTTCAGATGGCTGGAAACTGGGTGCCTCCTGTAGCCCAGGTGAGTACTCTAGCTACTGGCATAAAAGTTATGAGAGAAATCCTCTTCCACACTCCTGCCTTCTTGCAAAATGGCATAGGTGCTGAACTCCAAATTGGTTTCCCAGCTGGGAAATACCAACATGAATAGGTGCCTCTGAGCAGCTTGGACTTAGGTGTTTATATGCATGAGAGGGGTGGGTCTCAGCCCACATCTCACTTGTCAGCAGCTCTCATCAACTCTCTTATGGCTGGTCTATTCTAGGGAACAAAGTTGATCCCCGATACGGTAATGACATAGCTAGAATTGAAGTATCTGAATCAACTTTCTACCCTAGTAAAGATCGGGGCTCATCAGGCTCAGCCAACGACCCATACTCCATAAGAACATAAGAACATAAGAATGGCCATACTGGGTCAGACCAAAGGTCCATCAAGCCCAGCATCCCATCTGCCGACGGTGGCCAATGCCAGGTGCCCCAGAGAAGGAGAACAGAAGACAATGATCAAGTGATTTATCTCCTGCCATCCATCTCCTGCCCTTGTTATGAAGGCTAGGGCACCATACTTTATCCCTGGCTAATAGCCATTTATGGACCTAACCTGCAAAAATTTATCAAGCTCTTTTTTAAACCCTAATAGAGTCCTGGCCTTCACAGCCTCCTCAGGCAAGGAGTTCCACAGGTTGACTGTGCGCTGTGTGAAGAAAAATTTCCTTTTATTAGTTTTGAACCTACTACCCATCAATTTCATTTGGTGTCCCCTAGTTCTTGTATTATGGGAAAAGGTAAATAATTTTTCTATATTCACTTTCTCCACACCATTCATGATTTTATATACCTCTATCATATCGCCCCTCAATCGCCTTTTTTCCAAACTGAAAAGTCCCAGTCTCTCTAGCCTCTCCCCATATGGGACCCTTTCCAAGCCCCTAATCATCTTAGTCGCCCTTTTCTGAACCTTTTCTAATGCCAATATATCTTTTTTGAGGTGAGGAGACCACATCTGCACGCAGTACTCGAGATGTGGGCGTACCATAGTTTTATATAGGGGAAGTATGATATCTTTTGTTTTATTATCGATCCCTTTTTTAATAATTCCTAACATCCTATTTGCCTTACTAACTGCCGCTGCACACTGCGTGGATGTCTTCAGAGAACTATCCACTATAACTCCAAGATCCGTTTCCTGATCTGTCGTAGCTAAATTTGACCCCATCATGTAGTACGTGTAATTTGGGTTATTTTTTCCAACATGCATTACCTTACACTTACCCACATTAAATTTCATTTGCCATTTTGCTGCCCAATCACTCAGTTTGCTGAGATCTTTTTGTAGTTCTTCACAATCCCTTTTGCTTTTGACTGTCCTGAACAACTTGGTGTCATCTGCAAACTTTGCCACCTCACTGCTTACCTCATTTTGTAGATCATTGATGAACAAGTTGAACAGGATCGGTCCCAGGACTGAGCCCTGGGGAACACCACTAGTTACCCCCCTCCATTGTGAAAATTTACCATTTATTCCAACCCTTTGTTTTCTGTCTTTTAACCAATTCCCGATCCATGAAAGGACCTTTCCTCCTATCCCATGACCACCTAATTTACATAAAAGCCTTTGGTGTGGGACCGTGTCAAAGGCTTTCTGGAAATCTAGGTATATTATGTCCACTGGGTGCCCCTTGTCCGCATGTTTATTAACCCCTTCAAAGAATTCTAATAGATTAGACAGACACGACTTCCCTCTGCAGAAACCATGCTGACTTTTGCCCAACAATTCGTGCTCTTCTATGTGCCTTGCAATTTTACTCTTTACTAGTGTTTCTACTAATTTGCCTGGTACTGATGTTAAACTTATCAGTCTATAATTGCCAGGATCTCCTCTAGAGCCTTTTTTAAATATTGGTGTTATATTGGCCGTCTTCCAGTCATTTGGTACCAAAGTGGATTTAAAGGATAGGTTACAAACCACTGTTAATAACTCCGCAATTTCACATTTGAGTTCTTTCAGAACCCTTGGGTGAATGCCGTCTGGTCCTGGAGACTTGTTACTATTCAGCTTATCAATTAATTCCAAAACCTCCTCTAATGTCACTTCAATCTGAGTGAGTTCCTCAGATTTGTTGCCTAAAAAGGCTGGCTCAGATTTAGGAACCTCTGTAACATCTTCAGCCGTGAAGACTGAAGCAAAGAAATCATTTAATCGCTCCGCAATGGCACTGTCTTCCTTGATCGCTCCTTTTATATCTTTATCATCCAAGGGCCCCACTGCTTTTTTAGCAGGCTTCCCGCTTCTAATGTATTTAAAAAACATTTTACTATTGTTTTTTGAATTTTTGGCTAGCTGTTCCTCAAACTCTTTTTTGGCTTTTCTTACTACATTATGACAGTTAATTTGGGAGTGTTTATGTTCCTTTCTATTTTCCTCACTAGGATTTGACTTCCACTTTTTAAAAGCTGCCCTTTTCTCTCTCACTGCCTTTTTAACATGGCTGTTTAGCCATGGTGGTTCTTTGTTAGGTCTCTTACTGTGTTTTTTTATTTGGGGTATACATTTAAGTTGGGACTCTAGTATGGTGTCTTTAAACAGTTTCCATGCAGCTTCCAGGGATTTTAGTTTAATTACTCTACCTTTTAGTTTCTGTTTAACTAGCTTCCTCATTTTAGTGTAATTCCCCTTTTTGAAATTAAATGCCAGAGTGTTTGACCGCTGCGGTGTTCTTCCCAACACAGGAATATTAAAAGTTATTATATTGTGGTCACTATTTCCAAGCGGTCCAGTAACAGTTACCTCTTGGACCAGATCCTGCGTTCCAGTCAAGACTAGATCGAGAATCGACTCTCCCCTTGTGGGTTCCCGTACTAGCTGCTCCAAGAAGCAGTCATTTAAGGCATCAAGAAATTTAATCTCTGAATCCCGTCCTGAGGTGACATGCACCCAATCAATATGGGGATAATTGAAATCTCCTATTATTACTGTGTTTTTTATTTTGATAGCCTCTCTAATCTCCCTCATCATTTCAGCATCACTATCACTGTCCTGGTTAGGTGGTCGGTAATATATTCCTAATGCCATATTCATATTAGAGGAATGAATTGTTATCCATAATGATTCTATGGAACATTTTGATTCCTTTAGGATTTTTACTTCATTTGATTCTATATTATCCTTCACATATAGTACCACTCCGCCACCCGCACGACCTGTTCTGTCTTTCCGATATAATTTATATCCCGGTATGATAGTGTCCCACTGATTGTCCTCATTCCACCATGTTTCTGAGATGCCTATTATGTCAACTTCCTCCTTTGATATGAGGTACTCCAGTTCACCCATCTTATTAGACAGACTCCTAGCATTAGTGTAAAAGCATGTTAGAAGACTACCACTATTTATATGTCCGCCTTTCACAGACGCGTTGGATTTTTTTATGCACAATTGTTTCACATCTGATCTTGCCCATATATTATTTCCCACGTTCCCTATCTGACTAACTTCTAGGGAATCCCTGTCTATGGAGCCTCGTGTAAGAGAAGTCTCCTTCCGATCCAGGTGCTCCCCCGCACCAATCGGCTTTCCCCCACCTCTTAGTTTAAAAACTGCTCTATGACCTTTTTAATGTTTAATGCCAGCCGTCTGGATCCACCTTGATTTAGGTGGAGCCCATCATTCCTGTATAGGCTCCCCCTACCCCAAAAGTGTCCCCAGTTCCTAATAAATCTAAACCCCTCTTCCCTACACCATCGTCTCATCCACGCATTGAGACTCTGAAGTTCTGCCTGTCTATCTGGCCCTGCGCGTGGAACTGGAAGCATTTCAGAGAATGCCACCAAAGATGTTCTGGATTTCAGTCTCTTTCCTAGTAACCTAAATTTGGCCTCCAGAACATCTCTTCTACCCTTCCCTATGTCATTGGTACCAACATGTACCACGACGACCGGCTCCTCCCCAGCACTGCCCATAAGTCTGTCTAGATGCCTCGAGAGATCCGCAACCTTCGCACCAGGCAGGCAAGTCACCATACGGTTCTCCCGGTCATCACAAACCCAACTATCTATATTTCTAATGATCGAATCCCCCACTACTAAAACCTGCTTCTTCCTAACAGCTGGCGCTCCCTCCCCCGGAGAAGTATCCTCGGCACGAGAGGATACAACATCACCCTCTGGAAGGAGGGTCCCAACTATGGGATGGTTTCCCTCTGCTCCCCTTGACTGCTCTCCTTCCCTGAGCCTTTCATCCTCCATAACAGCCTCAAGACTGTCAGATTGGAGGTGGGACAGCCCTACTATGTCCCGGAAAGTCTCATCCACAAACACCTCTGCCTTCCTTAGCTCCTCCAGTTCAGCCACCCTGGCCTCCAAAGCACGCACTCGGTCTCTGAGGGCCAGGAGCTCCTTGCATCGAGCGCACACATACGCCACCCGCCCACAGGGTAGGTAGTCATACATACTGCACTCGACACAATAAACAGGATAGCCCCCACTCTGCTGCTGGGCTTCTGCCTCCATTTCCTACTCTAGTTATATATGAGGGTTAATTAAATGTTTCAGATAGAGGTTGTTATAAAGGATTTAGTTTAAGGGCAACAGAAGGGCAACAGAAGTCACTGGCTCCCTTCAAGCTCCCCCTCTAACTCCCCTCTCCAAACTCCCTCCTGTTAGCACGCCCCCTGTTCGCGAGCACCCGGTCGCAAAGCTCCCTGGTCGCTTACTAGCAGGGTTTAAGTGCTCGGCCTCCCTGATAGCTCCTCCCTCTGCCCACAGCTCATCCAATCAGCACACGGTGTTTCAATTCAAACCTAATCAGCTTCCAACTGCCTGCCTGCCTGCCTGCCTGCCTGAGCACACGGCCTTTCAAACAAACAAACACTCAGCTCAGCACTCCAAACAAACAAACTCCAAACTCCAAACAAACAAACACACAAGCCCAAAACCTCCAAATATAAGCAGCCACTTACCCCAAGGTGCTTTAGTTTGCTCCTTCCTTCTCCTCCTCCAGGAGAGCCTCTCCAAACTCCCTCCTGTTAGCACGCACCCTGTTCACGAGCACCCGGTCGCAAAGCTCCCTGGTCGCTTACTAGCAGGGTTTAATCCCTGCAATAGCATGGATTAGCAAGGTCAGTGGCTGAGCCCAGAGACACTGATTTTGCTTCATCTTCACAGATGATTGATCATGATATGTCAAACACTGGGTGAGTATAGACATACGCACAGTTGGCTCCTCTCCTAGCCTGCTGGCTTTTAGAAACTGCAGTCTGAGATGCCTGTATCTTCCTATTGCTTTTATAGGGATCTACATGCCTAACTTAGGCTTTGTGAATCACAGTACAGGTTGAACTTCTCTAGTCCAGAACTCTCTCGTCTGGCTACATCCATAATCTGGCATGATTTTAGTTAGCTGGATGAGCACTCAGCATGGGTGAGGCCAAGTTTCCTGCATTCCCATAAAATATGTTTACAGCCACCAGTTCTGGCTGTCAGTATACTGTATTGTTATTGAGCTGCAATTTACCCCTAAATGTCTTCTAAGAGCCCAGTAAGCAGTGGAAGTGTTGGGAATACTGCTAGATAATACTGACCTCCAGTGGTCTGGCAAATTCTCTTGTTTGGCATTGGTCAGGTCCTTCGGGTGCAGGACTAGACAGGTAAAATCTGTATTTACTGGGCCCTGTGATGCTTAGTTGCATAGCACCTAACTCCTTCTATGCAGCCAGGCCTTAGACTTTTGGCAAAATTTGAACCTAGAAAACATCTTTTAGAATATAGAAATTTCAAAAAGTATTGAGAAACTCAAGTGAGGATGGGACAGTTCATGCAACCTTAACTATAGCTGTCGCTTGTGAGAAAGCCATGATAATGATATCAACAGATTCATACACTGATTTATAGACTCTTACTGTCAAAGGTATTTTCGGATATTTAGTCATTCACTTAGCTCCTTTCTGAGCTTGCTTCAGTTTTCCAATATCCTCCTTGAAGTGTGGACATGAGAACTAAACATCGTATTCCAGTAACAGTGGCACCAACGCCAAGTAGAGGTAATATAACTGCACCATACCTACTTGACATTCCCATGCTTGTGCATCCAAAGTTCACATTATCCATTTTAGTCACAATGTCACTCCAAGAGTTCATATACAGTGGATTATCCACCGTGACCCACAAATCATTTTCAGCTTCACTTTTTCCTAGGATAAAGTCTCTCCAGCCTGTAAGTTAGCCCTTCCTTCATTGTTCTGTGATTTATAACCTAGGATTTGAACATACTGAAACACATATTGTTTGCTTGCATGCAGCTTACTAAGCCATCCAGATCACGCTGTGTCAATGACCAGTCTGCTTCATTATTTACCATCTCCCTATTTTTTGTGGCAGCTGCTAAATCATTGATGATGTTATGTTTGCTTTCAGGTCATTGATCAAAACATTAAATGGCTTTGTGCCAAGATCCAATCCCTGCAGGAACCATAAAAACAGACCTGCTTGATGAAGATTCCTCATTTATAATTATACTTTGAGATGTCTCAGTCAGCCAGTTATCTATTTCATGTCCTGTGTTTATTCCGTAGCACCTTAAAGACTAACAAACTTATTAGGTAATGAGCTTTCATGGATAAAACCCACTTCTTTAAGGTGCCACAGGACTGCTTGCTATTTGTGAGTCTACAGACGAACATGGCAACCTCTCTGTGTACCTCCTGTATTGTTTAGTACAGGGGTCAGTAAGCTTTCCAACGCAGAGTGCCAAAATTTGACCTTTTGACCTCTATGGAAGGGCCAAGTGCTGGTGATACTTTTTAAAGTCACTAATAGTCCTACTTACAACAGTTTCATTAATTAATAAACTAAGATGAAGAGCTTTACTGTTTAGGTGGTGTTTGGTAACATTGGCTGGTCTTTTGTTAATCCGCAGGTAGGAATGGCTTTGAGCAAGCTCCTAGCTGCATGTGGGAGGATGGACAGCGCTGAACTCCTGACTCATGTGCCAGTGAAAATTGGCTTGTGTGCCACTCTTGGCACGCGTGCCAGGGGTTGCTGACCCCTTTTCTAGTTTCTTAATCATAACTGTGTGTGGTAACAAGTCAAGTGCCATACAGAAGTCTATTATTCGATGACCTCCCAAGGTCCCTTCCAGTTCTATGAGATGTGTATCTCCATATTATTATGACGTTAACATTGTTTCCTTTATCAACCAAATTTATAATTTGGCAATTAATTATATCATGCTAGCTTTCAAGACCTGTTTGTCTCAAAGACTTGTTGATTAGCATTAACTCTATTAGCCTCTTTTAATTATTCATTACCAGTGTCCCATATCAGCCTTTCCATTATTTTGCTCATGGGCCGGTCAACATTTAGAAAAAACTTTGAAATTGCTATGCAAATGGCCAAATCAAAGAATATTAATGAGGCACTGAAATGAATATTTAGTGCCACATTAGCATGCCACGGTACATGAGCAGCTCATCCACACGGGGGTCCTTCTTGAAAGGATCCTGCAAACATCAAAATCCCCTTATTCCTATCAGCTGAACTTTCAAAGTGCCATGGTTGGTGGCATGCTAATGAGGCACTGAATATTCATTTCAGCACCTCATTAGTATTCTTTGATTTGGCCATTAGCATGGCCATTTCAAAGTTTTTTCTAAGTGTAGACGTAACCATGATCAAATACTAACAGGCCTGTAATTACTTGGGTCATCTTATTTACCCTTTTAAAATACTGGCACAACAATTAGCTTTTTCCAGTCATCTTGAACTTGACTAGTGTTCCAAGACTGCTTAAAATAGACTTACACTTCTTAATTTAAGGTTCACTGAGGATCTTAGCCACCTCTTTTAAAATTACTGAATACAAATTATCTGGACCATTTGATTTTTAAAGATGTCTAACTTTAGTTACTGCTTTTTGATATCTTTTACAAATTCACTTCCTTACCCTCCTTATTTACACTGCATGTGACACCACAATAAAGTTGCCATTCTGGTCTACACTTTCTCTTTAGTTGCATAGGTTCTCATTCTCACTTTCACTCTCTCTCTCTGCCTCACACACACACACACACACATCAGTTGTCAGTATTAAATCTAACAAAATAAACTACTTCTGTCAGCAACTTTCATCCTTCCTTTACACCCTAAGCTGAATAGGTGAACATCAGTAGTGATTTATCGATTAGTAGGGTTTTATTGCAAGATTTGTCATAGCAAGTTTAGAAAAGCTGAGGTCTGAATTCCTCACCGAGAGCCAATGGTAAAGCTCTGATGCTTTTGCAGGAAGACAAATCTCTGCAAGGCAGCCAAAGTTTCGTTATTTCCTCCAGTAACAGGTATGGGGAAATGTTTTCTTTGTGCAAAAGTAGAATTGTATAGAAAAACTATCAATCTTCTTGGCTGGAAAAAAATGATTTCTCATTCTTCCATATACAGACAAGTTGTTGCTTTCTTGCTTCAGAATTATGTTATGTTTCTTGGTTAAATTGTGCAATAATGGGTTTAGTTCCCCCAACTGAACAGCATGATTCTACATAGGAGGCCAGCTCAGTAGCTAAAATGGTTATATAAGATTTGCTGCTAAATGAGCAGAACATCAGTGTTCTAAATAGTCACAAAAATCTGATTGTGGCATGAGCTTCCCACAGTGACAAACTCTGGTAGACTGGTAGACTCTTCTGGTGTGTTACATTGTATTCGCAATGGTGTTTGTCTGACAGAAAGAATTAAGCAAACACTCTAGTCGTGTTGACATTGGCTGCATCCTCCTACAGGTGTTCAATGGTGATCATGTAGCAGAATCAAGCGGGTTTAATATGGCTAATAAGCAATTTCCACAGAGAATTTTGGTGAGCCATTCCCTTGCTTCACTCTCTTCAGCCATTTCCTGTGTGTCCAAACCTCAGCAGAGCATCTGAGAAGGCTAATGAGGAAAGACGGAGCACTAAGAAGTTGCAGTGTTGTGCTCTGTGAAAACAAAGGGAGGAGCTACAAGCAGATGGTCCCATCTGTATACTGACACAGAGGAGATTCATGTTATCCATGTGCTTATCTAGTTACTCTGTGCTGTTGCTGACTGATATGTTGCTGATGTATTTCATGCATTATTTGTTGCTTGATGATGATGATGACACTGTGAAAAGAGACCATAGAATGGAATAAATCAGAGTAGTTTGGAGAGTTACCTAACTAAAGCCCTTTGTAGTGTATTGATATGACAACAGAATGACTTATTAACAGAATGACTTATTTAGGTGGTCAGAGATACCTGAGACAGATGATTAAATTCTCAGATTGGTTGGGGATAATCTTCTGTAATAGCTTTGAAAGAAAGGAACCAATATATCAAAAAGGAAGCAAATTATCAACTTATAATTGTTTGAGAGCAAGTGACAATATATCAAAAAAATATCCTAGCTATTAACAACCTGTGACTTTTTTGGTACAAAAGGACATTTAGCCTATTAAAGACTTATTCCTTTATTGTCTAATGAGTGAGAGAGAAGTAAGAACACCTTCAGAACAGAGTCAGGCATGGTCTCCGTTACAGAGTTAGATTGACGTAAGGCATGGTATTTTGAAGGAACTATGTCAGTGTCTATACTACAGCCATTCTCTGCTACACTGATATTATAACCCCGGTCTATGAGAGGCATAGGGCTTATATCAATGTAGATAGGGCAATGCACTATGTGTGTTGACACTTTGCTCTTACATAGCCAGGGGAGCTCTGAACCTGACAAGTAAGCTAATTCCCGGCTGCCCCACCTGATTGCTGACAGGTCTCCAATTCAAATCATGGGCTCCTGGCTTGAGCTGCTGCCTAGGCACTCCACTAAAAGCCCTGCTGCACTCTAGGGTCTGGGCTTGCTGTCAGGAGCACAGCATCTGACTAGACTCCAGCTGCAGATCTCTGCCACAGAAGCAAGAAGCCCTGGGCTGCTTCTTCCCTGTTCTCCACTCTTGGCTGGCTGTGGGAAGGTGAGGAGCCTCAGGTGAGGAGACCAGAGAGCAGCTGGGCTTATGGCAGGGAGCTGTGTAAAGTGGAGCACCCCAGCTCTCATCCCCCTACACAGTCCCTCTTCAGTCAGCAGAAGTGTTCTTGGTGAGGATATTCCCCATGGAGAGAAGGAGAGTAGTGTGGACATCAGTCACCGTTGTAATTACATAATAGCAAAGGCTGACTTACGATTGTAATGGAGCTATGCCCTCAGAGTGCACACATTTGGGGAATCAAAGGCTCATGAACGTGGAGTGATATGCCACCCATTCATTGGACTCACTTTGTTTGCATGTTAGGATGTGAAAAATGTCATGCTTATTGTGTGGCAATCTTCCTGGCATCGCACAGTTAAATTTCATTGAAGAGCGATGTTTCTGCATCACATTGCACCATCCTAGCTAACAAGCGAAGAACCTGTTGAAGTAAAGAGCCACAGTGTTAAAGTGACCTGTAGGCAGCTGTCCACTACAACAATTTTTAAATCAAGAATGGATGTTTTCCTGAGAGAGACGCTCTAGTTCAAACAAGAATTAATTCAGTGAAGTCCTATGGCTGGTGCCATGCAACTGATCAGATTACATGATCCCAGTGGTAACCTTCTAACCTTAACATTCAATCTATGGGGGGTTTAAAGGTTTTGCAGCTTTCGTGGGCTCCAGGACCAAATTAAGAATTTCTGGATCCCATCAATTCACCAATTTTTTTAATATGCTATGGGACTGAATCTTGCCTTTGGTCTAGTCATTGGCCAAGCCACACGACAGGAGGGGAGGCCCCATTCAGCTGGGTGGTACACTGGGTAAAACTCCTGTGCAGAAGGCTAGCACTAGACCTGTGCACCAGTTAAGCCCTATTCTGAGGACTCAGGTGATACATAAGCATTGTGTTACAACTGTGAACAAAGTGAATTTCAACCCAGACTTTAAAGATTAGGCTAATTTTACAGTCACTTCTGAATATATTCATAAATACAGTGTAAAATGTTTATCCTGAGAAGTCAGAGCCAAGGTATAAGCTTCTCAGTGTAACAGCAATACAAAAAATTCTTATTACAGTAAAGGCATTAATGCCTAAAAAACCTCCCTGACATACACAAGCAAGCAAGGCAACTCTGTGTTACCTAAAAATACTATACCTACCATTGGGGACTACATACAAATAATATGTACAAATAGTAATACAAATACCAATACAAATACCAATGCCAATTCTCAGACAGAGAATTATGTCAGCCTAATAGGAGAAAACTCAACTAGTCTCCCAGACAGTCCCAACTGTCTGAAGAGAAACAGAGGGTGAGGCAAAAATGAAAGCACAAAAAATAATACTCACCTGCTAGCTTGCTGACTTTAAAATACAGAATAGACATCATGAAGCATCTGAATTCTGAAATTAAATAAATCAGAAAGTTAATGTTTTCGTCTACTTTTTTATCCCCCCTCATACTTACTTATTCCATTTTTCAAAGTAATCTAATTAATAAGTGGAACACCCCACCTCTCTTCCACACATTTCAGCCCTCCCCAGGTAATCTGAGAGGCAGGCAATTTGAGCAAGGTAAACAACCTGTAGTCTTTGTTTCAGTGAAGGTAGTGTGATTTACTTCACGCAAAAGCAGGTTCTCAAGAATTTACTTTCATAATCGCACTGTTCTTTCATTAAAATGGTTATGCAAAATTCAAAGCTGTCCCAGAAAATGTTTGATTTCTTTGAGAGCTGTGTGAATTTTTGTAGAAGAACACAATATCATAGGAGGAAATATTTTCTGAGGTAGGAGAAAGATTTCTGTTGGAAGAAAAAAAGGCTGGGATTAGCCAGATTCTTATGCAAGGGAGAAGCCAATCTGAGAACAGTGTTGGGTTTCAAACATTGTCTTTTATCCCCTTCCATCTCAGACAGAGAATTATGTTAGCCTAATAGGATAAAACTCTCCCTGTCTCCCAGACAGTCCCAACTGTCTGAAGACCAACAGAGGGGCATGGCAGAGATGAAAGCAAAAAAAAAAAAAAATTTGGGATGATGAGAGTAAAGCCTGCAGCCACTGGATGAGGAACACTTAGGCTACGTCTACACAGCAGCCTTACTTCAAAATAAACTATTCCAGAATAGCTCTTGCGAAGTAGCGCCTATTCGAAATAGGAGCTGTTAAGATAGGGAAGAGTGCTTACTTCAAAATAACTAATTCAAAATAAGCACTATCTCAAGTCTTAATAGCACCTATTTTAAAATAGTTATTTCAAAATAGGCAGTATGTCTTCTGCAATGAGATTTACCAATTTCAAAGTAACACACCTGCTGTTTCAAATTTATTTTGAAATAGTTGTGTAGTGTAGATGACAATAAAGTTATTCCAAAATAACTGCTGTTTTCTCAAAATAACTTGGCAGTGTAGATGTGGCCTTACAGGGGAGGAGAAAGAATATGTCCTCCCCTTGGTTTGCACCTATGTTTTCAAAGAATAAACTAGTTTCAGAACCAGAGAGCCACCAGAGGCTAGACAAGAAATAAGAGTCAAAGAGACCTCAGATAAGTACAAACTTTATTAAAGGAACTACAAAGCTAGAAAAATTAATGCACGCATCATGCATGTTCTGGTGGACATGAAAAATCCTCTCACAGAAAAGTGCAATTACTTTAGTTTTATCCACGAAAGGATAAATCACATTGGGCAGATCTATACTAGACCTCAAAGTTGATCATAGATACACAATTTCAGCTACAGCAATCACATAGCTGGAATCGACATATCTAGGATTGGCTTATCTGGCTGTTCTCACTGAGGGATGTCGACAGCATAAACTCCCCTGTTGACCTCCCTAACCCTTTGTGAGAATGAGGAGTACAGGGATTGACTGTACAGAGATAGTTCGATTTCACACATCCCCACTAGGCAAGCAAAATTAAACCATGGGAGATGACCTTGACTGGGTCGATCTCCCAGTGAGTGTAGATGTATCCTTTGTTTCAAGATTCTTCATGTGACTGATGAGTTAAAACAATCTGATTTGTTAAAAATGTGCATACTTTATCATGTACGCAGGGCACTATCTCCTCTACATCTCATCTCACACCTCCAAAGGCGTTTCAGTGACGAAAGAAGTGGGCAGACACCTAGAGGCTTTTGAAAATCCCGCTAGTATTTACCCACATCTTCAGTGACTAAATGACTTTAGAAATCTGACCCTTTCATACCGCCAAACCCTCAGTGTGCTTTTCCCAAGAGACACCAAATCATGGCTACGTCTACACGTGCCCCAAACTTCAAAATGGCCACGCAAATGGCCATTTCGAAGTTTACTAATGAAGCGCTGAAATGCATATTCAGCGCTTCATTAGCATGCGGGCGGCAGCGGCACTTCGAAATTGACGCAGCTTGCCGCCGCGCGTCTCGTCCAGACGGGGCTCCTTTTCGAAAGGACCCCGCCTACTTCGAAGTCCCCTTATTCCCATCAGCTGATTCCCATCTCATCCCATTTGCGTGGCCATTTCGAAGTTTGGGGCATGTGTAAACACTGCCCATATGTGTTATTTAGCTATCTGTTCATCTGTCTGTCCAGGCAAGGTTCTACTGACCCCCCAACACACCATGCCAGCCCCATCCCCTCCCCCAGCCAGTATGGAGCCAGCCCAGCCCCCCAGCAGAGCCCCTTTCATACTATGCCAGCCCCAGCCCCTTTCCCAGCCAGCACAGGGCCCAGCCCAGCACCCAAAATGGAAACTCGTGCCCCCACACACTGTGACAGCCTCAGCCCTCTCCTGACCAGAGCAGGGCCCAGCACAGTCCCCAATTGAGCTGTTCCCCAGCCAGCACAGGGCCTGGCCCATACACTTTGGATGTGTATTACAACAAGTTTATGTCTAGAACTTTCTTTCACCACAACTTCTGCTTGCAAGCAGAGCTGAAACCAGCCCCTAGTATATTTAGAAAAGTCCTTCTGTCTCAAGATCAGTCTTGCTCTGTTTCTTATTCATATGTTTTCAATGGTTAACAGTTTTTTCTCAGATGCTTTTCCAAAATATCTTCCCACTTTACATTCAGATTAGTTGGATTTTCTGAGCATTCTTTCCCTAATACTCTTTCTTTTCTGATTGCAAGGCAATTCTGATATGTGCAAGTGCAGGAATGAGAAGAACCAGTGGCCTCTATCTATTCTAGTCCATTTTCAGCTATAAAAGTCTTACTTAGTGTCATGGATCTTTTATCATTCAATTCCAGCTTCTGTTGGTCACTAGATTAATTGCTCACCTAATTACTAGGAACAATAAAGCTATCCATATCAGTCTCAGAGAAGTATCATGTTAGTTTGTATGTTCACCAAAAAAAAAAGCAATCACAGGGGAGGTGGGGGAAGTTGGGGGCACAGCCCTTGGAGCTGGGGCACATGACTGAGGTCCCATCTCTCTCTCCCCTTACATCCTTATAGCTGTGCAGTCTGAGGGCCGGGCGAGCCCCACCTCACCTTCATGGGTGCCCAGCCCCTTCCAGCTCATCAGGCCAGGAATCTAGGACTGGCAGGGGAGAGGTCCATGGCACCTCCAGTACTGGTGCCTAGGTGGGCCTGTGCCCAAAGGCCATATCACCATGGCCAGAATGACAACGATGCCTACAAAGATGCCCTCCACTGCAAAAATGAACTGGTGGAGCGGCAGCTGTACCTGGATGAGATGGATCTGTCATGGCAGCACAAGGCCTGCGGGGGGGCAATCTAAGGATCATTGGTAGGGCCTTGAGGGAGCAGCTGGCCCAGTTTCCTGCCCCTGCCACCCCCCAGCCCACCTGCTGTTCCTGCCCCACTGTTTCCCTTGCCATCCATGCCCCTCCCACCACTCCTGCTCCTGCCTGATCTCCCACAGCCTTCATGGCCGACCACCACCCTGGCCAGCCCCCCCGCCCACTCCCCACCCCCAGTGGCATCTCCATGCCCATGGAGGACTAAAGCCTATCACCCCCCATCCCAGGCTCCCCCAATGTATATAGTTACCCCCATTCATCCCTGTAAATACTTGTTTTCATAGTTTTCATATTCCAAAAAGTTTCTGTAGTTCAGTAAATATTTTTTTTCCAACCTCTCCCCATGTCCTTCATTTTTGGGAGAGGGCAGAAGAGGTTGTGGTGGGGAAGGCATTAGGGGGGAGAAGGGCAGGAGGGGTTGTGGTGGGGATGGGGTGGGGCTGCAGGCCAGAAAACCCTGAGGGAGTGTCTGGGGGACGGTCACTGGGGCCCATGGGCAGTGCTTTCCCAGAGGGTCTCCTGGGTCTGCAGCCCATCACAGTGGGCTTGGCAGTTGGGGGCCATGGCCAGCCTTTCATACCCAGGCCAGCCTGAGCCATCCACCCGGGGAGGAAGGTCTCTTCCTTGGCTTCCAACATTATGGAGGTCACAGCACATCCCCACAACCTGGGGGACATTTTCCACCCTGAGGTCCAGGTACATGAGGAGGCACCAGAACCATGCCTTCAGGCATGAAAAGGCGCATTCCACCAGGTAGCATGCCCAGCCAAGGTAGCTGTTGAACAGGTCCTGGGTGGGGTCTGGGTGGCCTGTGTACAGCTACATGAGCCAGAGCTGCAGGGGGTAGGCCACATATCCCACCATGCACAAGGGTGTGGTGACATTCCTAGCTACAAGCTTCCACTGTGGGATATAGATGCCCACCTCCATCCTCTGGCAGAGGCTGGAGTTGTGGAAGTCCTGCGCATCATGGTCCCAGCCCATATAAATATCTATAAAGTGTCCCTTATGGTCCACCAGGGCCTGCAGCATGATGAAGTGGTAACTGTTACTGTTAATATAGCATTGTGATGTGGGTGCCATCTATGGTGCCAAAGCAGTGGGGGAAGCTAAGAGCAGCAAACCTGGCAATGGCTGCGTTCAGGTCCCCAAGTGTGCCCCAAGGCTTGGTTCTGGGATCAGTGTTGTTCAAGATCATTGCTAATGACCTGGATGAGGGACTGGATTGCACCCTCAGCAAGTCTGTAGACAACTCTAAGCTAGGGGGAGAGGCAGGTACATTGGAGGGTACAGATAGGATCCAGAGGGACCTGGATAAAGTACAGGATTCAGCCAAAAGAAATATAATACAGTTTATCAAGGAGGAGTGTAGAGTCCTGCACTTGGGACAGAAGAATCCCAGGCATTGTTATAAGCTGTGGACTGACTGACTAAGCAGCAGTACAGCAGAAAGGGACCTAGGGGTTATGGTGGATGAAAGGTGATATGAGTGAACAGTGTGGCCTTACAGCCAAGAAGGCTAATGGCATATTAGGGTGCATTAGAAGGAACATTGCAAGCAGATCTAGAAAAGTGGTTGTTCCCATCTATTCAGCACTGGTGAGACCACAACTGGAATATATGTCCAGTTTTGCGCCCCCCAGTATAAAAAGGATGTGGATGTGCTGGAGCAGGTTCAGCAGAGGGAACAAAAGTGATTAAGGCACTGGAGCACATGACCTATGAGGAGACGCTGAGGGATTTGGGCTTGTTTAGTTCACAGAAGAGAAGACTGAGGGGTGATTTAATAGCAGCCTTCAATTTCTGAAGGAGAGCTCTGGAGAGGATGGAGAGAAATTGTTCTCAGTGGCAACACGTGGCAGAACAAGGAGCAATGGTCTGAAGTTAAAGAAGGAGAGGAGTAGATTGGATATTCAGAAAAACTACTTAACCGGGAGGGTGGTGAAGCACTGGAATACATAGCCTAGAGAGGTGGTGGATTCTCCATCCCTAGAGGTTTTTAAGTCCCAGCTTGACAAGGTCCTGGCTGGGATGACTTAGTTGGGGGTGATCCTACTTGAAGCAAGGGACTGGACTGGATGATCTCCTGACATCCCTTCCAGCCCTATGATGCTATGATTCTATTACATGGATGACCCTCAGAAGTAGCAGCATGTTGATTGCCCTCATAACTTTCAGGGGACAGACAGTGGACACACTGATGAGTGCATGAAGGGGTTGTCCTGGCCCCAATGGGCTCCCCTGCCCTCTCCCAGCCCTCTTCTCCCCCCCACAAGCCCACCACCCCCACCATGAGGCTGCCTCTCTGGCAGCGGGTCTGTATGGGGGTGGGACATCACAGTCCCCCTCTCCACCCACTGCCCCATCCCTTCACACCCTCAACCCTTGCCCAGAATCCCCCTCCCACTTCCTCATGCCAGGCCAGCAAGCTGAGCATTCCTTACCTCAATGAGGACAGCCCTGATCGTCTACTTGACCACCCCAAATTGCTGCCCCACGGAGTGGTAGCTATCCAGGGTGGCCAGCCTCCACATGGGGATGTCTACGTGATTCTGAAGGGGTAGGGCAGGCCACATGCAGGTGACCTGGCATTGCTGCAGAGCTCCATAAATGTCTCCTTACACTCACAGAAATTCTGGAGCCACTGGACGTCATCCCACTTGCCCAACACCAGCTGGTCCCAAGGGGGGTAAGGCTCTGCCAGGGCCCTGCAAGGATGGGCTTCTCATTCCCAATAGCAGGTCTGTCCCACTGGAGGAGCTGGAAGGTGACTTCCATGAGGATGGTTAGCAGCCTGACCAGAGAGTGGATGCAGTGCTGGAGCTACTTTGGGTCTATGGCTGTGACCTAGCAGCTTGTGGTCCTTGCACTGGCTCTGCTTCACTTTGGTCAGCTTGGCAGGCCTCAGCATGTGCAGGGACAGGTTTTTGGGAGGAACTCTTTAAGGGAGCGTGTGGCCAGAGCTCCTGGAAGGGCTTGCCAGCCATAAGACCCAGTCCATCTTATTTCCTGACCCATTCTTTTGAAAAAGCAGCCAGGGATGTGTGGCTGCTCTCTATCAAAAGAGTGGATTGATTTTTCATTCCACTTCTTGTGTGTGGCCATGCTCTTTCAAAAGATGGTTTTTCAGAACATCTCTTCCAAAAGAACTTCTTTTGAAGGACTGCTGTAATGTATACAGCCCTAGCCATGCTGACCACTGTGGATGGCTGTGGATGCTCTGCTAATCATCAGGGTATCACTTGAATCTCTCCAGGGTGGCTGCCCAAGCACTCAGTTGACAGGGAGCATTATTCAGAATTAGTGTAAATGAAATTTAGTTACAGACTAGCCTGAAAGGTAGTTTAATCCCAGGCATATTGAGTTAGAAACTATTGTATCTGGAACCGTGACTGCACTGAATAAATATGGTGAACCAAGACACGATGTTCAATAGCTTCTTATCCAGGAAATGTATTTGTTCCATTCGCTGAATATTTTTCTGTGCTTTGTGATACTATTTACTAGTGCATGCATGTTTACCTCAGGCAATTGCCTGGAGAGCTTTGTGTGACTTGTTTTGCCTTTCTCTTTGGAATTTCACAAATACACCTTTGATTTTGGGCCACGTCCTCTGTGACTGAACAGACCTTGTCAGCTTTGGCCCAACTCATGACTAAGACCTCTCTTTAAACCCTCCTCTGAACCTCCTCACCCCACCTCACTCATCATCTGATGAAGTGGGTCTTTCCCCATGAAAGCTTATGCTCCAAAATATCTGTTAGTCGATAAGGTACCACAGGACTTGTTGTTTCTGAAGATACAGACTAATTTGGCTACCCCTCTGATGCTTGTCACCATGCAAGGCACTGCATTTAGCCGTATTGAATGGAAATCCATCAACCTCATGAAAAAAATTGTACACATACAGACAGACATCATCTTCCTCTCCAAATGCGAATGGTGGACATCTTTTTTTGCCCCACCACCATCACGAACTTGATACAGTTCTACAGGGATCTGGAAGCTTACTTTTGCCGTCTCCAACTCTAGGAATACTTCCAACACGACACTGAACAGCTCATGGACTCCCCCACTGGTTGAAATGACAGACTGGACCTATTCATAGAATACTTCTGCTGACACGTATAGGTAGAAATTGTGGAAAAGCAGCATTGCTTACCTCATAACCTCAGCCATGAAGAACACAATGCCATCAACAGCTCAGAAAACAACTCTGGCATTGCCATCCAAGAAGCTGACAAAGGAGGTGCTGTTGTCATCATGAATAGGACAGACTACCAAAAGGAAGCTGCCAGGCAACTCTCCAGTACCACATTCTACAAGCCACTGTCCCAGGATTCCACTGAGGAGTACACAAAGCAACTACAGCATCTGCTCAAGACCTTTTCTACAAAAACATAGGAACAAATCTACACAGATACACCCCTAGAACCGTAATCCGGTTTATTCTATCTACTACCCCAGATCCATAAACTTGGGAATCCTGGATGCCCCATCATCTCAGGCATTGGCACTCTCATTACAGGATTGTCTGGATATGTGGACTGTCTACTCAGATCCTATGTTCCCAGAGCTCCCAGCTTTCTTTGAAATGCCACCAACTTCCCTAGGAAACTACAATTCATCGGTTACCTTCCTGAAAACACCATCCTGAAAACACCATCCTGGCTATCATGGATGTAGAGAACATTTACACCAATATCCCTCATAAAGGTGGACTTCAAGCTGTTAGGAACATTATCGCTATTGACGCCAAGGCACAAATGGTGGCACAGCTTTATGACTTTGTCCTCACCTACAATTATTTCAGATTTGAGGACAATTTATACCTTCAAATCAGTGACACTGCTATGGGTGCCCACATGGCCCCTCAGTATGCCAATATTTTTATGGCTGACCTGGAACAATGCTTCCTCAGCTCTCATCCCCAAGTACTCCTCCTCTACTTGCGCTACACTGATGACATTTTCATCATCTGGCCCCCTGGGAAAGAGGCTCCTAAAGAGTTCCGTCATGATTTCAACTTTTCCACCCCACCGTCAGACTCTGCCTGGACCAGTCCACACAAGAGATCCACTTCCTCGACACTATTGTGCAAATAAGTGATGGTCTCACAAACACCACCCTATACTGGAAACCCACAGACCATCATGCTTACCTACAGGCTTCCAGCTTCCATCCAGAGCACACTACAAGATCCATTGTATATAGCCAAGCACTAAAATACAACTGCATTTGCTCCAATCCCTCAGACAGAGACAAACATCTACAAGATCTTTATCAAGCTTTCCTGAAACTACAATACCCACCTAAGAAAGTGAAGAAACAGATTGACGGAGCCAGACATGTACCCATAAGCCACCTACAACAAGCCAGGCCCAACAAGGAAAACAAGAGAACACCACTGGCCATCACATACAGCCCCCCACTAAAGCCTCTCCAGAGCATCATCAATAATTTACAACCCATCCTGGACAACGATCCTTCACTCTCACAAACCTTGGGAGGCAGGCCAGCGCTCTCCTACAGATAGCTTGCCAGCCTTATACAAATTCTCACCAGCAACTATAGATCACGACACAGTAACTATAAACCTGGAACCAATCCCTGCAACAAACCTCGCTGCCAACTCTGCTCACATACTTACATCTAGCATCACAGGACCTAACATCAACCACACCATCAGCGGCTCTTTCACCTGCACATCTACTAATATAACATATACCATCATGTGCCAGCAATGCCCCACTGCAATTTACGTTGGCCAAACTGGACAGTTTCTACATAAAAGAATATAGTAGCATCCTTCAGTCTACATAGACTATGGAACACGCCCTTTGTAGTTCCGTTTGGCATCCTCATTTGCAGCGTCGGCTGTGACTGTGAAAACCCACATGAGAATGACAGTCCTTGCTGCATCTGTTGCATGTGTAATGGGTGTCTGGCAGGTCCTTGCTGTGCTTTCTGTGGGCTTGCTTCTCCTTTGCTAGCTGTCTAATCCTCAACTCACCCTTCTGAAGGCCCTTGTATAGTTCTTGCCTCCATCTGCTGCGATCGTCTGCCAGCTCCTCCCAGCTGTCTGAATTGATGTCTACTTCCCTGAGGTCTCTCTTGAAAACATCTTTGTAGCGCAGCTGGGGGCATCCAGGAGGTCTTTTGCCAGAGGCTAGCTCACCATACAGGATGTCTTTTGGGATCCTTCCATCATTCATCCTGTGGACGTGGCCAAGCCAGCGGAGCCACCGCTGCCTGAGGAGGGTGTGCATAGTTGGGATTCCAGCTTGCTCAAGGACGGTAGTGTTGGACACTCTGTCCTTCCACGATATTCCAAGAATGCGCCTGAGGCAGCGCAAGTGGAAGACTTTCAGCCTCTTTTCCTGGCAGGCGTACAGGGTCCAAGTCTCGCTGCCGTAAAGGAGGGTGCTGAGGATGCAGGCTCTGTAGACTTGCATTTTGGTGTGAGTGTACAGCTTATTGTTATTCCACACTCTCTTGCTGAGTCTGGACAGAGTTGTGGCTGCTTTACCAATCCTCCTATTTAGCTCAGTCTCCAAGGACAGGGTGTCAGTGATGGTGGACCCGAAGTAAACGAACTCGTGGATGACCTCTAACGTATAGTTGTCAATGCTGATTGATGGAGAATCAGCAACGTCCTGAGCAAGTACATTTGTCTTCTTTAGGCTGATGGAGAGCCCAAAGTCCTTGCATGCTTTGGAGAACCGATCCAGCAGCTTCTGAAGCTGGTCTTCTGTGTGTGACACGACAGCAGCGTCATCTGCGAAGAGCATATCTCTGATGAGGACTTCCCGCACCTTAGATTTAGCTTTCAGCCTTGCAAGATTAAACAGTTTCCCATCAGATCTTACGTGCAAAAAGATGCCCTCTGTTGAAGATCCAAAGGTGTGTTTAAGGAGGTGTGGGAAGAAGATCCCAAACAATGTCGGAGCAAGGACGCATCCTTGTTTGATACCACTCCTGATGCTGAAAGCATCTGATAATGTGCCATCGTATTGGACGGTTCCTCTCATGTCTTCGTGGAATGAGTGGATCATCTTGAGTAACCGTGGCAAACAACCTATCTTGTGGAGCAGTTTGAACAGTCCATCCCTGCCGACCAAGTCGAAGGCCTTGGTCAGGTCGATGAAGGCTATGTAGAGTGTCTTCCTCTGTTCCCTGCATTTCTCCTGCAGCTGCCTCAGAGAGAAGACCATGTTGATGGTAGATCTCTCTGTGCGGAATCCGCACTGTGATTCAGGATACGCCCTCTCAGCAATCTTCTAGAGTCTGCCGAGGATGACGCAAGTGAACAGTTTACCAGTGATGCTTAGGAAGGAGATTCCACGGTAATTGTTGCAGTTGCTTCTGTCTCCTTTGTTCTTATACAAGGTTATGATGTTAGCGTTGCACATGTCCTGTGGAACCTCTCCCTCTCTCCAGCACAGGCACAGTTGCTCGTGTAGGGGTTCCAGGAGAGTGTCTGTGGCACACTTGATTACCTCTTGTGGTATACCATCCTGGCCTGGGGCCTTTCCTACTGCAATGTTATCAATGGCTTTCTTCAGTTCATCCACAGTTAGTTCCTGGTCCAGTTCGTCCATTACTGGTAGGAGTTCGACAGCATCGAGGGCTGAGTCGACCACAATGTTCTCGCGTGAGTACAGCTCAGAGTAGTGCTCGACCCAGCACTCCATCTGTTTGGCTTTGTCAGTGATGACTTCATCAGATTTGGATTTCAGAGGTGCCATCTTGTTCTGGGTGGGTCCTAATGCCTTCTTGATGCTGTCGTACATTCCCCTGAGGTTACCAAAGTCAGCACTGGTTTGGATGCGGCTGCATAGCTCGAGCCAGTAGTTGTTGGCACAGCGCCTGGCCAACTGCTGTACTGTTTTTCTGGCTGCTCTGAGCGCTTGCAGGGTATTCTGGCTCGGCGAATGTTTGTACTCTAGGAGCGCAGCGTGCTTTTTTTCAATGGCTGGAATCATCTCATTGTAGTTAGCTTCGAACCAGTCATTTGTGTTTCTAGCTCTTCTTCCAAATACTGACAAGGCCGTGTTGTACATTGTATCCCTCAGATGCTGCCATCTGGATGTCACATCAGCACCGACAGGGTTGCTGCGCAGATTCTCCTCAAGGGTCAGTGTGAACTTTTCAGCTCTCTCTGAGTTAGCCGTCTTTGTGGCATCGATTTGGGGCCTTCCAGTTGGTTTAGAGTGGTGCAGCTTCTTGGCAATCACCTTGAGTTTGGAGCAAACTAACGACTGATCTGTATCGCAGTCAACACTATGATAGCTGCATGTCAGAAGGACGTTTTTGAGGTTATCACATCTAGCGATGACCACGTCTAGTTGATGCCAGTGTTTTGAGTGTGGGTGTCTCCATGACACACTGTGCTGTGGCTTGGTTTGGAAAAATGTGTTTGTGATGCACAGATTGTGGTACGTGCAAAGTTCGAGAAGATGCTGACCATTTTCATTCATTTTTCCCACACCGAAGTGGCCTAAGCAGGAAGGCCATGAGTCACGATCAGCTCCAACTCTCGCACTGAAGTCACCCAGAATGTACAGTTGTTCACATAAAAGAATAAATGGACACAGATTAGACATCAGGAATGGTAAGAAAGAAAAACCTATAGGAGAACACTTCAATCTCCCTGGACACTGAGTAACAGATTTAAAAGTAGCAGTCCTACAACAAAAAAACTTCATAAACAAGCTCCAGAGAGAAACAGCAGAGCTGCAATTCATTTGCACACTTATCAGCCAAGGACTGAACCAAGACTGGGAGTGGCTGGCAATTACAAAAGTAGTTTCTCCACTCTTGGGCTATGGCCACACTTGGCCAAAACTTCAAAATGGCCAAATCAAAGAATACTAATGAATTAAATATTCAGTGCCTCATTAGTATTTGCATGCTTCCTGCTGCTTGGTGCAGCTACATGGGGGTCGTTTTTGAAAGGACCCTGCACATTTCGAAATCCCCTTATTCCAAAAAGAGGGGACATGCTAATGAGGGATTTCTGCAGATGCTAATGGGTGCTGCTGTGAATATGCAGTGCCTCATTAGCATAATGGTGGCCACATGCAATTTGAAAGTGCTGCTTTCAAAACGCATGCCGCCCGTGTAGCCAGGGGCCTTTCGAAAGGACACCCCTGATTTCAAAAGCTCCTTCTTCCCAAAACCAAATAGGAAGAAGGGGCTTTCAAAGTCAGGGGGTTCTTTTGAAAGGCCTCTGTCTACACAGCTAGCGTGCGTTCCCAAAGCAGCACTTCTGAATCGTGTGTGGCCACCATTATGCTAATGAGACACTCCATATTCATGGCAACGCCTCATTAGCATCTGCCAAAATCCCTCTTTAACATGTGCCCTCCAGAAGGAGGGGGCTAGTGTAGACACGGCCGTTGTGTTGTATAGATGCTCACAAAGCTACTTCAAAATATCCATTATTCCAAAATAATTTGCTGTGTAGACAAACCCACAGAAAGCTCCTAGGTATCATGCAATGCCCCAAGTTTTCACCAGAGGAGGAAAAACATTTCATATCCTAAAGCTGGTTTCCTCCTGTGGCAGGCCACTGCACGGTGAGCACTCTGACCTGTCCCCACCATTTATGTCTATGTATGCCGCTAAAACATATTTCCTGCACTAGGCTGAGGTGGATGTGCATAGTGTCATAAAAATAAAATATCTCTGGTGCCCATTTTGAACTAGTTTTCTAAAACCACAGCAATGAAACCATGGAAAAGCAATTCTTGAGAATGTTTAAAAATGCAGATACAGGAACAATAGCATTCTGTTCCTTGAACATATATGTCAGTGAGTTTTTGTCATAGTTTCATCTGAATTTTGCCTGTCTGAAAATTAAGGCCCCAATTCAGCAAACAACTTCTCTTTAGCACACCACTGAAGCACATGCTTAACTTTAAGTCCTGTTAAAGTCAACTGAGTCCCCAATTCTTATCAGACAGAATCCAGTTGGTGTTATACCATTGAATTAACTGGCTTCCAGATCCATCCTGGAGTCAAGACTGCCCCCCCCAAGTATCTAACTGCATTATTAATATCTTTCTTCTTACCTTTGTCAAGAAAAAATGGTGGTGTTTGACAAGACAGTGCAAAATATCTAAATAAAAATAATCTTACTGTTACTTGTGAATGCTATGGCTGCTCTGTTTCTTAATATATACTAAAAACAGAAACATCAGCATTATTTTGCAGAGAGCCATCTATGGAACCTCATAGATGGAACCTCAGTTCCGAACTATTTCTAACGGGAATTGGTATCTAAAGCTAGAGCTTGTCAGGAAAGGTTCAGCTAAACACCTTTTCATCAGAAAATTCTGATCCATCAACAATTCCCGTTTTCTAGTTTGAAACTGTTTTTCATTTTGAAATGTGAAATAGTAATCATACATCTGGTTTTTAAAATCAAAATAAAATAAAAATAATCAGCATCAAACAAAATATTTCGACCTGATCCAATATTATTTTCCCATGTCAGAACTTTTGAAATTTCCACATATTGTCCCAAAATGGGATGAGAAGAAAAATCTAAAAAATCAAATGTTCATGGGCCAGGAAAGCAGTTTCCCCTTCTAGTGCTATCTAAAGAATCATTAGGCAAGTTTGAAAACCACACCCAAGGGTAGTTTCCTAATCACAAGGCCACAGTTTTCAAAACAATTGAGGCACCCCATGCTAGGCATATGAAGTTTGAAAAATTTGTCACATTTTTAGTCTAGATCAAATTTTGATACTGTTGAACATATTTAATTCTACTGCTCATCTAGATGAAATATATCAGAAGTTGATCTTTAATTTTTCAATAACATATATTTCTATAATGCTTTGACTAGTGCTGAAGGACTTTTTGAAATTAGAACATACCAGGTAAGTATTGAAGGTTGTTATTTAATAATAATGAAACCTGTACATTATTTTCTCCTAGAAGAAATGGTAGAGTAAGTTTTACTTTCTAATCACATAGAAATACTCTTTTACAAGTGACCTCTGTGGAAAGGTATGGCTATTCCCTGAGAACAGTGCAAGAACAGAAGACAAATTGGTGAATACAAAAAATGGCATGTAATGAGAAAAGAGCTTTGCATGTGTACCTCATAAGGGATTTATATAGCAACTAATTGTGCAGCAGATAACATTTCCAAGAATCAAATTACGCACCATGAAAAAAATGGCACTCAAGAGAACTAACACTATAGACAGCTTGTGAATCATAAAGCATTTCTGTACACAATCCTGAGAATCCTTTGGAATCTGACGGTACCACCGAAAGGCCATTTGTCATGCTGTGACATTCTAATGAAGTCCAGCCATAGGGCCCAGAGCTTTTCTACTAAGTGTCAGTGGCAAAACTGCCATTGACTTCAGTGAGAACACGATTGGATCCCAACATTATAAATTCATCGCAAACAGATGAGTTTTCTGACAACTGATTTAAAGACAGAGTGTTGGTAGATGGAGGCAGTTATTTTTTTACTATCTGTTCTGAACTGTATCATTGTTATTATTATTAATTGAAAGTACAACATTTAAGGGCTAGATTCTGTTGGGAGCTCTATGGTGAGTGTGGAGAGGGCCTGAGGTTGCCTGACCCCACCAACATGACCTGTCCCAGTTAAACCTCACCCCTCCTATCCATAGGACTTCTGGGGCAGCGCCCCTGGGGACCCCCAAAAGACTGGAGTGGCCACCCCCCTCGGTCTGGCTGTAATCAACCTGGTTCTGACCAATGTCCACTCTATGCACTTGCACAGGTTCCCCACCTCAGGACGCCACACCAACTGAGAAGCAAACACGACTGAGCAGCATTGCAGTGCCATGCCACTCACTCAAATCTGGCCAAGCTGTACCTTCATCATGGAGGGGCAACCAAACTAGACCTAAGCTGCACTGTGGCTCTGAGTCCCTCTGTCATGATAGCATAAGGCTATGTGAGGGCAGAGCTAACCATCTGGGATCATGAAGAGGATTTGGATTTCTCCTAGCCTGAGATAGGATGGAGTGCTGAGCTGGGAAAGCATCACTGAGTGACCAGAAAATCCTGGCTGCAGTAGGTGAGGGGCTGAGGATGACTTGTTGGTGAGCTGCGGCAGGAGTGGAGAGAGCTGAGGAGTGATAAAGACACTGTGGGAGAGTGAGGATTTTGGGGGCAGTTTGCTGAGTTGTGGATGCTGAGAGGGGAATGTAGGAAATTGGCACTGGTGGGGTTGGGGCCTGGAATGTTGGGGGTGAGTGAGTGATGCTGGGTTCGGTGTCTGGTAGAGGAGAGCTGGCAGGACAATGGTGAACAGGTTTATATATCAGAGCTTCTGGGCCTTTGGGGTGTGAAAGTTTCAAGGTCTGTGAGTAGTGAGGTTTGCGTGGGTTGGCATGCAAAGGACATTCAGGGGCCTTCATGGGAGTGAGTAGAAAGAAGCTCTGTGGAGTAGGGTATATATGTGTAGGGAGTTGTCTAGAAGACATGGGGAGGGTGCAGAAGGCCACAAAATTCTTTAGGCCTTGAATCCCTATGCCAATGGCTGATATGGCTGATCCACATTCTCCGAGACGCTGATAAGGTACATGGATCTTCCAGTATGGATGTCACTAGAGGGTCTGATCCTATATGCACAGTGAAGCAGAGGACGAGGAGAGTCATTGGGGTTTCTAATTTTTTTAAATTAATCAACAGCTGTCAAAAATTAATGCTTAATTAATTCATTATAATTAAGCCTGGTCTTTTATCATGACAAAAAGTTACAGGGCATATTGTTTTGACCTAAGCATTCAATAATTTTCAATACAAATCAAAACTAACATTCCTCATAACTTTTAGCTATGACTAGCTCATAATAAACCATTCATTTTAGACAGCAATAGGCTATTTAGTTTGCTAGGGGGTAAGGAGGACATAAGCCAACACTGACATTTTTGTGCCAGGTGAAATGGCCTCTAAATATGTTCCTTGTAGCTAGATCATATTGAATTTAGTCACTATATCATAATGTCACAATCTCTCCTCACCTACCTGAAGCGTTTTTGATGTTTTACTCAAATTCATAGTGATGGAAATAATGTGCTCCTAGAGTGGAGAGAAAAATGCTTTATGACCCTGGGAAAGACAGTTAATAAATCAACATTA
Organism: Carettochelys insculpta; assembly: GCF_033958435.1. NCBI lineage: Eukaryota > Metazoa > Chordata > Testudines > Carettochelyidae > Carettochelys > Carettochelys insculpta. The sequence goes on from NC_134137.1 coordinate 319,083,596, forward strand.
CCATATTCTATAATTTTATTAAACATGGTTTAAAGTCAAGTATTAAGTCTTTGAGGGAGCACTCTTTTATGATATATTTTTCAAAAGTGTGGTGCTGAGGAGCCTCTGCTGTAGAGTAATTTTCATGTGGCAAGGGTAATGGGGAATTCAAATTAAGATTTTTCAAGCATTAGCTCAGTAGACATCCCAGTGCTTGAGCGGTGTGCACCATGTAAGCTATTTGAGATCAGACTGTGATACGTATTGAAGAAAGACAGAAAAAAAGAGGACCTATAGACCAGTCTTGAAAACCCTTATTGGTGTAATTAATTATCATTCAATCAAGTAGTTTCAGTGACTTCAACGGCTTACTTCAATTAGAATTATACATGAGTAAGGGTTTTCAGGGACTGATTTTCACAGACAGGCAAGTGTCTAAAGATGCAGAAAGGCACCTAATAGAATGTTTTAAATGTGCCTAAATAGATTAGGCAACTAAACCCCATTGATTTAAATGGGAAATAGACACCTTATCCTGTTAGCTATTTTTGAAAATTTCACATTTGCATATCTTTGCAAATTGTATCTTATTTTGCACTACTAGAGTCAATTGGCATTTGAGTTCAGTAGAAGTAGGATCAGGGCTCCACTCAGAGGCAGCATGCTCTGTTTGTCTTTTCTAAAGAATTTCCAGAAATTCCTCAGTTCTAATCTCACTTTGGCTACCAATTCACTTTGTGGCCTGGTGTAAGTCACACAGGTTTTGATCTGGCTGCCTGTGAAATAAATGTTGAGCACTGGAATGAAGCCATGGAGTGACTCTTAATACACACATCTCTGAGAACTGGAAGGGACCTTGGGAGGTCATCTAGTCTGGTCCTCTGCCCTCTTGGCAGGACCAACCACCATCCCTGACATCTATTTGCCCCAATCCCTAAATGGCCTCCTCAAGGGTTGAGCTTGCAACCCTTGGTGAAGCAAGCCAATATTCAAACCACTGAGCTATCCCTCCCCCAGCCTCAATGATAATCTCCTAGAAGGGGAAGGGACCTCAGGAGAGCATCTAGTCCAGTCCCCTGCCCTCTTAGCAGGACCAGGCACCATCCCCAACATCTATTTGCCCCAGTCCCGAAATGGCCTCCTCAAGGATTGATCTCACAACCCCAGGTTTAGCACGCCAATGCTCAAACCAAATGGGCGTTTCACCGTTGATCAGGCCTTTAATCACTTTGTTTCCCTGTTTTCACATTTATAAAACTGAAATAATGGTATTTACACACCTAAAACAGTGTGACTTTAATAAGCTAATGTGAGCAAAGTGCTTGAAAGATGCGTATCACTAAGTATTATTGTTGAAGAGGGAATGGCTATCTGAGCTTTAAAAAATCTTGGTGTTTTTTCCCTATCTTTTCAGAAATTACTGGTGTTACAACATGACCTGTCTTAGACACCTCTCCTTCTGAACATTTAGATGCTGCCAGGTTATTGATATTAAATAATAATATTCATAAACTCATCTGTTGTGCCTGGCCTTCCATCCTAATTTACAATATCTCCAGTTACTTCTGCCCTCTGCTTCACTGTTAAATTCCTTCTATTGTATCTGTCCAATTTATATTGTTCCTCAGGCAGCCATCTAAACTAGATGTTTTGTAATACACCATGGACATTTACAAAGCAGTATGCTAATAAAAATAATACCTCATATATATGTACTGTTATGTACTTTCAAATATTTGAAACAACATGGACAATCACATTGACTAGTAATGACCATTGCATTTCACAGAGCTTAGACTTCTGTCCTTTTCCAATAAATACCAAGACCAACTCTTGACACTCTGTTGTTCAGAAGGCCAGAGCAGAGCTAGGTAAACAGCTCATGGCACATTGCTTACCTGATGAAGTGTGACACTTTTTCTTTTTTTTAAGTTGTCTGCAAAATTTTCTGACATGTTCTTTCCCTTACCCAACTAGCTGGGATCAGGTACCTAGTCACTGTTTTCCAGACATGCTGGTCCAGTGCTCATCCATATCAATTCCATCCTCCCATACATAGTCTGTCCACCTTCCTCTTCTTCTTCACCCATCAATTCTAGTTTCAAAACCTTCCTTATCAGGATTTCCTTAACCCATCCCTCATATATGACCATAACATATCAGCCCCTCACCTGCAATTTCTCTCTAATAATGATGATACCAGTCTCATTCCTGAAGACATTATCCTGCATTGTGATCCTGCCAACTCACCCCAGTCGTTGCTCTCACACATTTCATGTCAATGGCTTCATGTTTTTCATGTGCCTTTCTTTCATTGCCTATGTCTCTGATCCATATATAAGAGCTGGTCTTACCACACAGCTTTGTGTAGTTCTCTCTTAGGTAGTCTAGGCATCTGTTTGTCATAAATCATTTCACTTGTTTCAGACTTCCCTGGTGCTCAGCAGACTTGCTCTTGATTATTCCATTTGTGACTAACCAGCCCCATAGGAACTGAAACAGAAACTTGATTTAGGCACTGGCCCTCAGTTTTGAAGTTGTCTTGGAGCTGTGCAAATCACCTGTGTGACTTCAATTTTTTTCTTTACTCATTTTGAAGCCAGAGTTTATTAGTTCCCTCTTCTAGGCAACTTGTTCAATAGCTATCCCCTATATTGATCAGTTTTGTACTGCCTTTCATTTGGGTTTGCTTACTTTTGAAGTCTATGACAATTATGAATAGTAACAGACTAAAGGTACATCTTCACTACTAGGAAGACTGATGCTGCCATGGTCAATTTTCTGGAGTCTGATTCAGCGCACCTGGTTGTGATTGCACTAAATCAAAATCACAAGACATGTCTGTCAGTGCCCTTCATTAGCAGTAAGGGAAGTCGATGGGAACATTCACTCCTGTCAACCTCCAATAGAAGCTCGAATTAATGTATGTAGACTCCAGGTAAGTAATTAACTTAGCTGCGTATCTTAATTCAATTTTCCCTGTTAGAGTAGACCAGGCCTAAGCACTGAAGGTTGGTGGAACCCAGCCTTCACCTTGAAATGCTCTGCTATAATGAAAAGCAGCACCCTTTTTATCTTGGAGTCATCATACATACCCATCAACTGGACAAAAACTTCTGGCATAGAATAGTAATAGAGGCACCAGCTTTCACTTAGGTACTTTCTTAAGTGATTTTTCCAAAGCAATGGAAGCCTATTCCCCTCCAGCTTCTTTTCTATCAACTATCTAGCACTGAACAACAATCTATATTCCTGCTTCCTCTTCTGTAGCCAAAATGCTCCTTTCCTAAAATAGGTTCCACTGTTTCGTGAATGAGACTATCTGTGATTCTCGCTAACAGTTTCCTGCAGAAGCACAATTTCTCGGTATTTCCAACAGTTGCCTATGTCACATTTTTGTATGGACTTGCTCAGTCTTTTGGAATATTCATCTCCTTACAAACTATGCCTAGGACTCCCATGAGTCAGCATATGCCAACCTCTCTTAGGATTTCAGTGTTTTCTGCTTTGACTTTATCCAGGCCTGCTGCCTTGCTGGGCGTCATCTTCAGCAATGGGGCCTTGATGTCTGCTCCTCATAGGTAGCCAAAATCCTTAATTGTTCATGCAATTTTTCTTAAACAGTTAGCCCAAATTATTCAATGGAATATTTTTTTTCTCTTTCTTGGTCTGTGAACAGTGTGTTGGAGACACACATCCTATGTTTTGTTTCTGGTTGTGAATTCTAATGGTCAAATTCTGATGACCAATCTGGCCTCTTTGTGCTGCTGTGACAGCAGAAAAGATGGGGTGTTTCAAAAGCAGATAGAGCTCCATAGCTGGGGTTTCCCCTGGTATTGGAATGAGGCAGAATCTACAGATGGCATAGACCTGTGGTTGCCATTTGCTCTGCCACCCTGCCCTGGAACCTGGCATGGGAGGTACATCAGCACACAAAGGGGCATGCCAGAGAGCCACTTTCCCCCAATGACCTCCAGGTGAAAGATAATCCATGAGGCCTTCCCATTCTCTGAAGCTGTACTTTATAGCAGTCCCCAAGGTTGCCTTAAAGAATGCTGAACCAGTGTAGAACTAACCTGAGAATCCGGGAGCCGCAAGCACATCACAGTAGAGAATCTGCGTTTTTGGTTCAAGTTTCTGGTGCAAGTAGCCCTAATTACACATTCAACATGCACTTTGCAAAATGTTCTGTACTATTCATTTTAAATTCACTGTCTCAGCAAGTATTCCTGCCAGTCAATTAATTTTCCAGACTAAAGAATGGAAAGTAAACACAAAAGCAATGCGAAGTGAATTCCCTTATAAATATAGATATATTGCATGCTTGGTAGAGTGGGGTTGTGGGGCTGCTTTTGGAGGTGGGAGTAGTTCTAATCTGGAAGGACATTTCCTCTCTTCATGCCTGAAAGAGAGAGGATAAATTACATGAAAATAAACATAACATTCATCCTGAGCACTGTATTGTCATAAAAAGACACACATTTCTGTGATAGGTCATGCACTTACGAAAATGAGCATTAACAGAGAGGAAGCCGTGCTAGTCTATACACTATCTGTCCCACGAAAACTCACCTAATAAACTATTTTGCTAGTCTTTAAAGTGCTACTTGACTGCTTTTTGTTTTGAAAATGAACATTCTTTTCCTTAGTGCATGCAGCTGACTTCATATAAATATTTTGTAGTTTTGGTCCATTTGTTCAGAAAAGCCCTTTTTTTCCCTCTCTCAGCAGGCTTTGCACAATAGTATAACAATATCTTTCCTCCTTCATCCCTTTCCTCTCATCTCTGCACATACACATACACACTCACACATTTTAGAGTCCGTCTTATGACCTGATATGACAATGCATTACCCCAAGGTAGTGTCCATTGTATACGACTTACAAAGTCCCTTAGGCTAGAGCTAAAGCAGTTCAATTCCATTCCAGATTAAACAAATCAAGATGAGGCAAACTTCAATACACTGTTACAGTGAGTTCTGATCTCTTCTGTATTCATAGAAAAAATAAATCGACCAAAAGTTGCTTGTGGCTAAACTGAGCACTGAGTAAATATTGAAGGGCATACTGAAGCCAGTAGAAAGTAATCCAGTCAAACAAAATAGCCAGATTTTTCCAGTGTGCTGTATTCATTTGAGGTTAGTGGTTAAATAGCAAAGATTTATATCAGAGTTTCCACTTAATAAAAATAATTGTGTGGGTGAATTGTGTTTAGTTACTGTTAGTTGGAACTTCACAAAATGTAATTCTCAGAAATACAGCAGGCCATCTTTCTGAGCCCATTCCTAAAAATGCATGAAATGAGTAACATAGTGGCTGGTGACTGTGACAGAATTTAAATGATAAAATTTAAGTGGCATTACTGTTTATTTCTCCTGTTACTACAGGAAAAGAGGCCTGAAAAGGAATCTGTTGCTGGAGAGAGTAAGATATCTTTTATCTGAACAGTGCAAAAGGAGTTTATGAACTATGTTATGCCTAAAGAAAATAAGTATTTATGCAATCCCACCACACCATTTAATTTGTTTTAAATGGTGTTTGAATTAAAAGAATGCTCTGTGATTCCTATGTTGCTCTTTAATCAGATGATAAAGTACAAGGGTGATTACACATACATAAATTGCAGTAATACAGATATATTGTCCTGCACTCTCCTTCTCTTCTTGTCTTTCCATAGCTACGTCTACACGTGAAGCCTACATTGAAGTAGCTTATTTCGAAGTAGCAACATCGAAATAGGCTATTTCGATGAATAGGCTATTTCGATGAATAACGTCTACACGTCCTCCAGGGCTGGCAACGTCGACGTTCAACATCGACGTTGCTCAGCACCACATCGAAATAGGCGCTGCAAGGGAACGTCTACACGCCAAAGTAGCACACATCGAAATAAGGGTGCCAGGCACAGCTGCAGACAGGGTCACAGGGCGGACTCAACAGCAAGCCGCTCCCTTAAAGGGCCCCTCCCAGACACAGTTGCACTAAACAACACAAGATCCACAGAGCCGACAACTGGTTGCAGACCCTGTGCATGCAGCATGGATCCCCAGCTGCAGCAGCAGCAGCCAGAAGCCCTGGGTTAAGGGCTGCTGCACACGATGACCACAGAGCCCCGCAGGGGCTCGAGAAAGAGCGTCTCTCAACCCCTCAGCTGATGGCCACCATGGCGGACCCCGCTATTTCGATGTTGCGGGACGCGGATCGTCTACACGTGCCCTACTTCGACGTTCAACTTCGAAGTAGGGCGCTATTCCCATCCCCTCATGGGGTTAGTGGCTTCAACGTCTCGCCGCCTAACGTCGATGTTAACATCAAAATAGCGCCCAACACGTGTAGCCGTGATGGGCGCTATTTCGAAGTTAGTGCCGCTGCTTCAAAGTAGCATGCATGTGTAGACACGGCTCATAATTCCAAGTGTCTCTCCTCCTCCTCTTTCTATATTCCCTATAAACCTCAAAAAATGCTGAGAGATAATTGATGATAATGATAACTTCTGGGAAAGAATGAGTGACTTTCACTAAGGCCTCCTCCACATATAGATGAACTGAATTATTGAATTCAATGTTTTTTCTAACACCCAAAGCTTTGGTAAAGAACTTTCAAGTTGCCTGGGGGGGGGGCGTTCAGTTATTTAGTTTTTCTTGTTTTTGTTTTTGTTTTTTTTTTAATTTTTTGGTCAAATTTCAAAATGTACATGTTTTATTGTTCTTCTTTCTGCCACTCATTGCAAGAGAATGAATGATACCTCAGTGGGCTTTTTGCCTCCAAGTCTGCAACTCCTTAAAACATCCTGAATTTTGGAAAAGTGATGTGGTAGAAGAAAATAGGAAACTCTTCATCTTCCCCCATGCAACTCTGAGCAGCTTGAAAGCTATTCTGTCCCACCCTGCACCAGCTGCCAATATCCCCAAGGTCATGTAATAGTAGGCATCCTTCAGTCTGCATAGACTATGGATCGCGCCCTTTAAAGTTTCAATTGAGGACTTCATTTACAGCGTCTATTGTGACTATAAAGACCGACACGAGAGTGACAGTCCTTGCTGCATCTCTTGCAGGTGTAGTGGGTGTCTGGCAAGTCCTTATTGTGCTTTCTGTGCGCTCACTTCTCCTCTGCTAGCTGTCTGATCTTCAACTCGCCCTTCTGAAGGCCCTTGTGTAACCCCTGCCTCCATCTGCTGCGGTCATCTGCTAGTTCTTCCCAGTTGTCCAGCTCGATGTCTACCTCTCTGAGGTGTCTCTTGCAGACATCTTTGTAGTGCAACTGGGGGCATCCGGGAGGTCTTTTGCCAGAGGCTAGCTCACCATACAGGATGTCTTTTGGAATCCTTCCATCGTTCATCCTGTGGACATGGCCAAGCCAGCGGAGTCGACGCTGCCTGAGGAGGGTGTGCATGGTTGGGATTCCAGCTTGCTTGAGGACGGCAGTGTTGGTCACTCTGTCCTTCCATGATATTCCAAGGATGCGCCTGAGGCAGCGCAAGTGGAAGACGTTCAGCCTCTTTTCCTGGCGGGCATACAGGGTCCAAGTCTCGCTGCCATAAAGGAGAGTGCTGAGGATGCAGGCTCTGTAGACTTGCATTTTGGTGTGAGTGTACAGCTTGTTGTTATTCCACACTCTCTTGCTGAGTCTGGACAGAGTTGTGGCCGCTTTTCTGATCCTCCTATTTAGCTCAGTGTCCAACGACAGGGTGTCAGTGATGGTGGACCCGAGGTAAACGAACTCGTGGACAACCTCTAACGTATAGTTGTCAATGCTGATTGATGGGGATTCAGCAACATCCTGACCGAGTACGTTCCTCTTCTTTAGGCTGATGGTAAGCCCAAAGTCCTTGCATGCTTTGGAGAACCGATCCAGCAGTTTTTGAAACTGGTCTTCTGTGTGAGACACTACAGCAGCATCGTCTGCGAACAGCATGTCTCTGATGAGGACTTCTCGCACCTTAGACTTAGCTTTCAGCCTTGCAAGGTTAAACAGTTTCCCATCAGATATTGTGTGCAGCAAGATGCCCTCTGTTGAAGATCCAAAGGCACGCTTCAGGAGGAGTGCGAAGAAGATCCCGAACAACGTTGGAGCAAGTACGCATCCTTGTTTGACGCCGCTCCTGATTCTGAAAGCATCTGATAATGCGCCATCATATTGGATGGTTCCTCTCATGTTTTCGTAGAATGACTGGATCATCTTGAGTAACCGTGGAGGACAGCCTATCTTGTGGAGCAGTTTGAACAGACCATCCCTGCTGACCAAGTCAAAAGCCTTGGTCAAGTCGATGAAGGCTATGTAGAGTGGCTTTCTCTGCTCCCTGCACTTCTCCTGCAGCTGCCTTAGAGAGAAGACCATGTCAACGGTAGACCTCTCTGTGCGGAATCAGTCAAATATAGCTGAGCACCAGAAACATTTCTTCTTCCCCAGCCTGCTCCCCTGTGCCCTAGGCTAGGAGGCAGGCTGACTTAGTGCAGGTCTATACCAGACCTAAAAGTCAATCCTAGACACTCAATTCCAGCTAACAATTGTGCAACTGGAATCGACTTATCTAGGATCGACTTATCTGGCCATCCTCACTGAGGGAGGTCGATGGAAGAAACTCTGCTGTTGATCTCCCTTACTCCTCACAGTAATGAGGAGTACAGGGGTCAACTGACAAGCCCTCAGAGTTCAATTTAACACATTCTCACTAGGCACACAAAATTGAACCCCGATAGGTCTACCCTCACCAGGCCAATCTCCCTGTAAGTGTATGTGTACGCTTGGCAACAACATCCAGGTGCTCTGGGGTTGTGGGTGGTATTTTGGATTTTGATGGGTGGAGTCTGAATAGAGCATCTCTTATTCCTCCCCACATGGGGCCTTCAGGTTACAAGCTACTGACCCGCCTGAAGATTTCATTAGCAAGAAGAATCCTCAGATGGAAGAATCTGTTCATTTTAACTGAATGCCACAAAGTAGCAAGAACACTGGAGAATCAAGGCCTTTGCATTGACTTCCTTTGCTCTAACTCAAATAAATATTTTATATATGTATTTTAAGTGTACACATGAATTTCAGGACATGAGCACATATTACTGTTACGAGGGAAATGTAAAACTATGTGCAATTTCTGAGTCCAATGCAAGGACCGGAAGTTATTCAAGGAATTAGCATATGTACAGTTCTTACCATCTCGCATAAGATTTCAATGGCAGAAGGACAAGAGCCCTCAGTGCAACTCAGTGACATTTAGTAGGGTTAGTGAAAAACTTCTATACAGTTCCCCTGCTGAGTAGAGAAAAACAGGTGCAGCCTACAATTCGAGGAATTTAAGTGTTTTTATACCTATAGAGCTAGGATACCTATTCCTGGATGAAAAATTAGCCCAAATCCTTTTGAATTACTATCTGTGTCACAAATAACAAACATTGAAAGCAGGGAAAGATATTAGAAATGGAAGGGCTTCTTGAAGCAGCATAATTGGGACTGTGGAATTTGGAAGGTGTTTTTTGTATGGATTTCTGTGGCTTTTAGCTGGGTTGCCAAGGTACACTGCATTAATATTAAGTCTATACAGAACTGCCTGGAGTAAACGATTGGATTTTTTGGCTTTCTAAATTCTGACATTGGCAACTGTCTCACTAATGTAAAGATTCTGCAGAGGATAATTAACAATTAATAAAGTTTGATGGGATGGGATCACGAAGGATTTTACAAAGATTAATTAGTGGAGTGCCATAACATCCTTATGTGGCACCAATAGTTCCTGGTGAAAATAAAACAATGATAATGATGAAAAAAGATGAACATAATAAAGGTTCTGTTTTATAAGAAAATATGCTCCTTATTTTATGGATGCAGAAATAAAACTTCTGGGAAGCCATATGCTTCACCTACATTTCCACAAGTCAATAGCAGAGCCAACTGTACAATCTCTGTCTTAGTGGTCACTCAATAACAAGTAGGATGTCTTCATGTCACCCTCCTAGTTGTGAGTCCATTGATGGCTGATTAGCCCAATTCTGGAGCCACATATCTTATCACAGAAGAGAAAGGTGTTGGTAGCTGTTGGAGGGGTGTGTGACAGTTTTTGACTCTCTCTTCTTCTTCAAATGCTGGAGACAACCAGGACCAAATTTCAAAAAACCCGCCGCATCCACTGCTCCCTTTGTTTTCCTTCATGTATGTGCCAGGTGCTTAAATGGGGAGCTGTTGAAGGAGGGGATCTTCTTCAAATTCTGGCCTCTAGCTTCAGGGATTACCTTCTGCCAGATCTTAATTGCATGAGCCCCAGCTCCTCTGTCACTACAGAGTATGGGTTAATAAGCATTAATATACAGTTTACTGTTAAAACTGGCAATGCATCATACTAACCTAAAATGGCTACAAAGTTGCAGTTGCTTTTTGCCATGCTCCTAGGGATTTTTCGTTCCATTCTGTGTGGGTTCATATTCTCTGTATTTTTATGTTTGACACAGAGATGCAAGTGTATCTTAGAACACTAAGCAAAACTCAGTTGAAACTATTAAGTTTCATTTGGTTTCATGATAACCTATGCAAAGCATGCTGTGTGATTTTCATGAAAGACCACTAATGAGATCACTAATACCTAGGTTTGTGAAGTTTAGGAAAGTTGTAACAAACCTAGCCTGAGATTTAAATAGGTGGGGTCAGACATAGGCATTAAACTAAGATTGTCCTGATCTCACATAGTTGATGGTAGCAGTGAAAAAGGGTAACAGATACACACTCTGATTCTCTTAAACTTATTAGCAGCTACTGTCATCATTGATTGTGCTTGTTGTATAAGATTGGCTCATCTTTGGCTTCTTGACAGAGAAGACTGAACAATTTATATCAGATTTGCTCTTTCCTGTCAGAAAGTTCATTACTTTAAACGCTGTGCATATTTAAGCACACAAATGCCTGGTTACTTCTCATTTTAAATACTAAATACACTGTCAAATGAAGTATAGGTGTATTAGGTTAGGCTACTTCTACAGCACAGCAGTGATAGGTGCTCTGAGATCAATCCATGGGTGGGCAATTTACTGGGTCTACTGAAGACCTGCCAAATTGACCACAGATAACTTTCCAGTTGACCCCATTACTCTACCCTGGGTGAGAAAATTAAGGGTGGTCAACGGGACAGTTTCTTCTGTTGACCCCCACCCCGACCCCGTAGCATAGTCCCTGCATTAACATGACCTAAAGTACATCAATTCCAGCTATGTTATTCATGCAGCTGGAATTTTGTTCCTTTAATTGACTTTCTGTGGTAATGCAGACATAGGTTTTATATATATATATTGTATAGTCTACCGTACATACATGTTACTCACCAATGCAAAAGACATTGCAGAAGAATCACCTCGGAATTGCTTAGGGAGATAATAAAAAATTATATTAGGAATGTTTCTTGTATTTCTGGCCCAGTCAAGCCTGATACCAGAGGGCACGGTACAATATCCAGTGAAGTCAATGGGAATTTTTTCCACTGACTTCCATGGTTTTTGGAATAGACTTAATTATGAATCCAACTGCACAGATCTCAGAAGAGACACACTAAGACTAATAAAACAAAAATGACCTTAAACCCAGTACCTTTTTTTGTGAAAAAGGGGTGCCAGGACTCAGCCAGCTCACCTTTCCAACCCCCTCAGCCAATCTCATGGCTGTGGCTGCCAAGGTGCTGGTACTCAGTACCAGCAAGTACCAGCACACACACACACACACACACACACACACACACACTGCTTAAACCTATATGTTCACCATACATAAAAATGTCATACACTTTTAGGTCACTAAATCAGTTCTTGCCCCCCTAAAAAAAGGAACATGTTCTCCTTTTAAATGGCATAAATTTCCTGCCTTTTGCCTCAGAATGATTCTGAGATGTTTGTCTTTGAAGCCAGAACTTTCCTTGGGGAAGGATATCGCTGACAAGTTTATTTGATATATTGCTAATGAATCCTTTACTGTAGTAGGTTAACTTAAAATATTATAACTGTTATAACTAGATATTAATGTCTACTTTGTGGACAGAAGTAGTTGTCTTTGCAAGTTAATCTCCTGGAGAGAGGATTCATAGTAGCGTTCTTTATATGGCTGTTTTTAGTCAATACCTGTTTTCTGTTTTACTTAATTAACAATACCAAGTACATCTAAATCATTTGGTTCATCTTTATACACATAGAAGACGTATGCAGACAGAAAGCTAGAGGATGGATGATATTGCCAATCAGCTTCAAAGCAACTTTGATAATACACAGATACAGGTATGGCTTCTTTTTAATCATCTGGACAATCCTCTGCTTGTTTGCAAAAAACAAAACACTAGCATTTCTTTGCATAAGATTTAAGTTGGCTGATATTAAATCAGTGCAATAAATCAAGTGCCCCAATACCTGTGTGACTAGAATGTCAAATTTTAAATATTTCAGTTTCCATGTAGATGAGAATTTGTGCTAAGAGGGAAATATTGAATTGTTCATTTATAAAAATGAAGTTGGGCTGAAATGAGGTGTGTTTGAGTATGTGAAGACCTGTTATACTTACAGTAACCAGCTGTCCCATTTTTAAAGTGACATTCCTGTATTTAAGCCCTGCTGCAGGTGTCTGCTTTTATAAAATATAGATTGCATGTCCTGTATTTTCTGTCTCTCCTCTCCCATCAGTACTGCTGACCAAACCTTTGCTCACCAGCTACCCACCTACCAGCGATGAGTGGCTGATGACAGTGGTGGAAGTGCAAGGCCGGAGGTTGGGCAAAGCTTCAATGTGAGGCGCTGCTTGTTCTCCCTGCTGGTCCACCGATGCAGACCCTGCTGTGTATGGGCTCTTGGCCAGCAAGCTCTTACCTCACCCCACTCCCTTTTCCACCCAGCACTGGCTTCTTGCGGTGGTGGCTGGTGAATGTGGGCTGGCAGTGGTGGGTTACACATCATCTCTACAGTCCACCCATCAGTCCTTTACATGCTTGCCCCTCACTGCCCTCTCCCTCCTGCCCCCATTCACTGCGTCAGCCCTGCTGTTTATCCATATCTCCCCCATTCCCTCCCCCTCTCCCCTGCGAGGGTGCTTCCCACTCCTGGGACTCTACAGAGAACCAGCCCCTGGCTGGATGATTAAGCTCACCAACAGCCTGGCCAGCAGGCTCCTTCCTCCCCCACTACTTCGGGCTGGGCTCACAGCTGTGGAAAGCTCAAGACACTATGGCCCAGGGCACTGGCCTGGAGAATCCAAGTCCTGCATGTGCCACAACCCCAGGCAGTGCTGGTATGGGGAAGGTTCTCCACCTCTCAGCAACTTCCCACCCCAGCAAGGGCACCTGGCCTCATCACAGACTGACTGTGGCCTATCTCCTGCCCTTAAGGAGTGTGGGGAAAGGGAAAGAGAAGAGACGACCTTTACAAAAATAAGATCCAGGTCATCTCTACATCCACCTCCACCCAGCTCCCATTCCTTCCCTCCACACACAGCTGAAATGCTCCTGCTTGCTCTACTCTGATGTGAACCCCAACAGAGATATGGGGAGTAGGTGGTCTGTGACTCTGCATATGCCCCACATATTGCCTTGAGAAGATGTGGCACCAGGTACCAGGAGAGGTGGGTCTATTCCTGGGGCCCAGCCAGGCATGGAAGGTAGAGAGCACTGGGCAGGGAAGACTGGGTCAGGTCAGTCAGTCACCCCATCCCTGTGTGAGAGAGATGTATAGGAGTGTGTGTGTATGTCACCTGTCCCCATGCAATCTTTAATGATAAATAGAAATGACTCCAGCCATACTTTTTTTTTCTTTTTAAAATGGTCTCAGTCAACCTGATGTTAATTTGAAAGTTTGAACTGCATAATTCTGATTGATTGCCATTGAACTCACTTGCATACAAATAATTTTACCAGGTGTCCCGTATTCAGTGTAGAGTCACTCTGGTTATATACTTTACCTCCCAGGAAAAGCTTAACACTGTCATCAATGTTTCCTCTGGATTAAATATGGTGGTATAATCTTCAGAAAAACATATAGCTTTGTTCAGTAGATTTATTGGCTGGTTTATATTTCAAAGTTCAACAAATATCACTGAGCTTCTCCCAATGTCTCAGGGTGAATGAGCCTGGGAGTGAAATACTTATTTTTTAGAAGTACTGTCTCTACATAATCTCTGGCAATGGGGATTCTTTAGGCAATGTCCAAGTGCTTGAAGTATTTTAACATTTTATCTCTCAGAGGCTACATCTGCACTACACCATCATTTCGAAGCAAATTTCGAAGCAAATTCACCATCTGCTATTTTTAAGTAATGGCCTGGCACTTCAACAGGAAGCTTCCAGACACCCATTTTGACTTACGAAGCCAGGAAACTCCACGAATGGAGGTCAAATGGCCGACAAGCCCTTTCGGGGCCTGCAGCCAGCCACTCCTTTAAAGGGCCCCTCCCAACACACACACCTTGCATGTGCTCAGCTCTGCCAGACTGTACACAGCACAGCACACCCTTTGCACACAGCTGAGCCACTGCAAAGACACTTGTGGATCCTCAGCAGCTCCCTGCTGGGAATTTCCTCCAGGCCATGGCCAGCCCGCTGGCAGTGCTGCTCGTGGCCATCTGCCGGTGGCACCAGAGGGCCAGCCACATAGACCCTCTCCTGCAGGCCCTCTGCCAGGCACAGTGGCTGAACCCCACTCTGGTGATCCGGCAATGCTGGGGTTTTCCCATCAGCACCAACTGGGGGGACCACCTCATGGTGGGGGACTGAGATGACAACCGGTGGCTGCACAACTTTAGGATGACCAGGCAGACATTCAATGAACTCTGCCACTGGCTCTTCTCTCCAGCACCTGGACATCAGGAAGCAGCCCACACTCCCTCTGTGCACGAGGGCAGCCATTGCACTCTGGAAGCTTGCCATCCCTGACAGCCACTGCTCCACTGGACATCAGTTCAGGGTGGGCAAGGCCACCATCAGGACAGTCCTGATCAAGGTAAGCCAGGCCGGGGCCATGCACTCACTTGGGGGGACGGTGAATGTGGACCTGCACGGGGTCAGGGAAGGATACCCTGCATAGGGAGGGGAAGGGGGCACTGCACAGGGTTGGGGAGGGATGGCCCTTCCTGGGGACAGGGAGGGTGGCCCTGCATGGGGAGGGAAGGGGGCCCCTGCATGGGGACAGGGAAGGTGGCCTTGCATGGGGCCGGGGAGGGGAACCCTGCACGGGGACGGGTACCACCTGGCCACATACTCATGGACTCATCTGCCTTGCACCCCATGCACATCGTCCAGGCGATCGACACCCTTCTCCTCCACCAGTGGTCACCCTCAGGGACTTGACTGTTGCCTCCACCAGCTTCATGGACCTGGGCTTCCCCAGCTGTTTTGGGGTGCTGGATGGAATGCACATCGCCATCTGGGCCCTGGAACACAGCACCGGCTCCTTTATAAACAGAAAAGGATACCACCTCTAGGCCCTTCTTGACTCCCAGGGCCAGTCCATGGATGTGTGAGGGATGGTCAGGCAGGGCCCATGGTGCCTGGGTGTATTGGAACTCATGGCTCAGCTGCAGAACGCAGGAGGGCACCTACCTCCCCGCATGGGAGTTCCCAGTAGGAGACATCAACATGCCTCCCTACATCGTGGCTGGGACAATGGGAAGGTAGGAGAGCTGGGGGGGTACGGTAGTCTCAGGGTCAGCAGGAGCCATGGGGCAGGGTGGGGGAGCCGGTGGAGAGGGAGGGTCCTGCTCATCCCGGGTGGCATTGGCCACCAGCCACTGCCCAAGTGCCAAGTGGGTGGCAGGTGGGAGGGCTGGCAGGAGCAGGGCCCCACAGTCAGTGGCTACCCCGGGAGCAGTGAGGGAGGCTACATGAGGTGCTGTGGGGTGTGCTGTGTGGGGTGATGTGGGATGGGTTGGTGAGGAAGCAGGATGTTGGATGAAATAGGAGGCCACAGCCCCGGTCAGAGTTTCCAGGATGACTGCCACCCACAGCCACACCTCCTTCTCCATTGCCAGCCAGTCTTGGAGCACTGCGGTCATCTGCCACAGAACTACCCTGGTGGCAGCCGCTTCCTCATCCCCCCAGTCAGCAGCAGCACCCAGCCCATTGGCGACCCTTCAGGGACACAGCCTCAGGTGGGTTGCCAGACTCCCTGCCCTCTGCAGCTGCAGTCTGGTCCTGTATGGGGCTAGGGCAGCTCCTTGACAGTGGACCTATGGGCTACGTCTACACGTGAAGCCAACATCGAAATAGGCTATTTCGATGAATAACGTCTACACGTCCTCCAGGGCTGGCAACGTCGATGTTCAACTTCGACGTTGCGCGGCACCACATCGAAATAGGCGCTGCGAGGGTACGTCTACACGCCAAAGTAGCACACATCGAAATAAGGGTGCCAGGCACAGCTGCAGACAAGGTCACAGGGCGGACTCAACAGCAAGCCGCTCCCTTAAAGGGCCCCTTCCAGACACAGTTGCACTAAACAACACAAGATCCACAGAGCCGACAACTGGTTGCAGACCCTGTGCCTGCAGCATGGATCCCCAGCTGCGGCAGCAGCAGCCAGAAGCCCTGGGCTAAGGGCTGCTGCCCACGGTGACCATAGAGCCCCGCAGGGGCTGGAGAGAGAGCATCTCTCAACCCACCAGCTGATGGCCGCCATGGAGGACCTGCCAATTTCGACGTTGCGGGACGCGGATCGTCTACACGGTCCCTACTTCGACGATGAACATCGAAGTAGGGCGCTATTCCAATCCCCTCATGAGGTTAGCGACTTCGACGTCTCTCCGCCTAACGTCGAAGTTAACTTCGAAATAGCACTCGACGCGTGTAGCCACGACGGGCGCTATTTCGAAGTTAGTGCCGCTACTTCGAAGTAGCGTGCACGTGTAGACACAGCTATGGAGACAAAAGGAGGTGGGGGATGGCCCATGAGTCCTGTATCCTGACTCTGGGGGCTGGGAGCCTCACTCTACTGGTCCTCACTCTGCCCCCCGATGTTGGATGTCTCAGGGGGCTTCCTGGGATACCTGGTGCAGAAGGGTTCCCTCAGAGTGAGGGTCTTCCTTAGGCATGTGGATTGTGGAGCTGTGCAGGGGCAAGCACCGAGTGTCATGCAGGTCCATGGCCCCCTGCTGCCTGTGGCAGGGGACGGGGTCCTCCCCGTACCTACAGCTGGTACCTTCATGAACTCAGGTGACACCTGGCTGGAGGTGTCCCGGCTCGATGTCCCAGAAGGGATAGCGATGACAAGGGTCCCATTGCTGGAACCTTCATCCTGGCTCCTGGCCTCACTCCCTTGGTCCCGTGGGTGGTTGCTGGTGGTGGCTGCGGGTTCCATCTCCTCCTTTTTGGCTGCCTATGGCGCTTCCTTGGTCTCTGTGGTGGGGGCAGCAGTATCCAAGAGTTGCTCCAGGGGCTGCACTTCCTTAAGCCCCAGGAGGCGGTGGAGCTCCTCATAAAGGGGGACACCCAGTGGGCTGTGATCCCAACTGTCAGGCAGCATCCCGGGCTCAGCAGTAGGCCTGCTGGAACTCTTTCACCTTCGTGTGAACGTGTTCACTGCTCCTAGTGGGATGCCTTCAGCCAGTGAGTCCCTGGCCAGCTGGCCAATGCCGCACAGCAGTTTGGAGCAGGACCTCCTCCTCCCTGAATAGTGCAAGGAGGTCCTTGACTTCCTCCTCCATCCAGGAGGAGCCCCTTTTGTGCTGGCACTGGCTGGTCTGCTGGGACCCTTGGCTGGGCTCACTAGTGGGTTCCAGGGGGGCATGGAGCTCCTGGCTAGCTCACATGGCTAGCTGGGGGTGACTGTCACCATGGTGTTGTTGGGGAGCAGGCATGCTGCAGGGAGCTCATGCTCCCCCTGTTCTAGCACGCTCTCAGCTTCCTGCCTGGGGTTGCTGGGTAGCTACATATTTACACACAGATGGCAGTGACCATAGAGCCCTGTCTGGGCTGGCTGAAGTGTCTCCAGGCTCCTGTGGGCTGCTGCCATGGCTGACCTGCTACTTCGAAGTAAAAGGATGCAGAGCATCTACATACATCCTATTCTGAGATTACACTTTGAAATAGGGTGCTACTCCCGTACTAGGAATGGAATAAGGACTTCAAAGTTGGGTCCCCTTACTTCGACTGCTATTTCAAAGTAATGTATAATGTATGTTGATGCTCCGTGCTTAATTTTGAAGTAAACCCTAACTTTGATATTCATTTTGAAGTTCATTGCTACTGCAGACCTGATGTATTTGAGGTCTTAGTGTACTATTACAGAACTAGTGTCAAGCAGAGAAAGCATCAACAAGCAACAACTCTTCTGGTTTGTATTCTGTACTCCATGAACAGAAAGACAATCATCTTTAAATTAAGAACTATGGTTTACCCACTTACTTTTTTTAAAAAAAGGATGAGCCACCTGTCAAGAAACCCTAACCCTATTTGGAAGTTTCAATGAACTCAAAAAAAAATAGTAACAGAGAAGAAGCCGTGCTAGTCTATACACTATCAAAACAAAAAGCAGTCAAGTAGCACTTTAAAGACTAGCAAAATGGTTTATTAGGTGAGCTTTCGTGGGACAGACCCACTTCTTCAGACAAGTGGGCCTGTCCCACGAAAGCTCGCCTAATAAACCATTTTGCTAGTCTTTAAAGTGCTACTTGACTGCTTTTTGTTTAAAAAAAAAAGGGGGCCAGTTAGATTTTCAAAAGGCTTAGCTCCTCAATGAAGTGGTAGGTAGGTATTCAAGAGTGCTCAGCACTTAGCAGTTCTGGTTGTCCAAAGAAACTGCCAGAGGGTGAACCCCTTTGATATTCAAATAGATGTCTCAATGGGAGCAGTTGTGAAAAACTGGCCTGGGTGAATTAATTATTGTTAAACCTTTTTCCTCATGTTAGAACACACTAAAAACTAACAAAACAAAAACAAAGTGTTGTGCAAAGGACAAATCCAGCTTGCCTTATACACAAGAAGCCCCACTGACTCTTTGTGTGAATAAGAACAGCAGGCTTTGGCCTTTGAAGAGTTCGTGACAAATCCTGAAATCCTTACTTGGTTCTTAATTGCGACTGCATCCACAGAAACTAAAGAAATTCTCCTGGTATAAAATATATCACCCTACTAATTGACAAACACAAAAGGACTTCATTAGTTTTGCTTACATAGGGATAGCAAGAATTAGCCATTTTTGTAATTTTCTGAAGGAAAACTCTTCTACCATGTACACGAAAGTGTAGGTGATTCCAGAAGCAATACAGATACCTATTGTCAGTGTCTTAATGGACTTTATCTTCAAATGTTAACCTTGACAGATATGTTCTTAGTAAAAGGTATTTCTGTATTGTACAATAATCTTTTGAGCTGCATGAAACCTTAATGTAAATTGAAATTAATGTGATTAATTGAGATTAATGGGTATAAACACCCTCTTCAGTTAATATAACCATTAGGGTAAATTAATCAGAAGGATCCACCTAAGACAATAGGTTATGTGAACTCACCCAAAAGTTGTAGAGGCATTTTTGTTCAGTATTGTTTAGAGCAGAGGTCAGAATACACAACTACACAGAACAAAACATCAATCATGTAGCAGTGTAAAGACTAACAAAATGATTTATTGAGTGATGAGCTTTCATGGAACAGACCCCCTTCTTCAGATCTCTAGAATGTCCAGTTCAGACCCAGTTATATGGCACAGAGGTCCAAAAAAATTGCAATAAAAGCTGACAAATGAAATACATAGGATTGAAGGAGGAGGGTGAGGTGTGGTAGATGTTAAATGTGTTGCCTGAGATAATTATGAACATCAAAGCAAGGGAAGCAGTCCTTGTAATTTGTGAGATAGTCATTGTCTTTGTTCATCCCAAGTGTTAATGTATCAAACCTGAGTATGAACCCCAGTTCACACATCTCCCAATGTAATATGCTTTTAAAGAAACAAGCAAAAGCCTATAAGCAAGGTGTGAAACTGAAAGAAGATTGAGAGGGTGCTTTTGCATCTAGGATGGGGCTGGCTAATGTGGCTTGAGGCTGTAAGCTAAGGAACTACTCCTCTAAGGTGCAATGGGACTGCTTGTGATTTGTGAAACTCCAGACTAACATGACTACCCTCTGGGTCCTTTTGCTTAGGTTCCTTCTGAGTTTGCGGAAGCTTGACATTGTACACTCCCAATAAATAAACAAGATTGCATCAAAGAAAATATGAGAGTACAGCATCTGTTTCTACTTCCATCTGGAACATCTTCAAGTTCCTAAACTTTGACTCTTCACTCTGGTCAAAAGGGGTGACACTAATGACATGCAGAAAAAGACTACAGCAGAAAGGCTGTGTCTACCCTACAAAAATAACTTCTGTTTACTTTGAAGTACAACTTTGTCGTAAGCAACTTCAAAGTTGAGCGTCTACACACACCCTTCTTCAAAGTTAAACTTCGAAGTAGGGCACAACTCCATTCCCGGGAATGGAGTAAGGACTTCGAAATTGGGCTCCCTACTTCAAAATTAACTTTCAAGTAATGTGTGTAGACTCTCTGCTGGCTACTTTGAAGTAGTGCCTAACTTTGAAGTTAACTTTGATGTTAGTGTAGATGCACCCAGGGAGAGTTCTGTGGGCTTGGATGTTTGATGAAAGCATTAATAAAGACAGTTTTGAGCTGTTTCAGGATAGCAACCTTTGAAAATGGTTCAGATCCTTGGTCCCGTCTCCATACAGCAGAAAATTGCCCTGGCACTGTAATTAGCTCTACCTGATCTAGATCTACCCAGTATAGAGCTAACTAATCTCAGGATCTGTTGAGCGTGAAGCTGCTCGTAAGCCATGTATGCCTTCTCTTCATATCTTGCACCAAGCACAGACTGGTCAGTGTTGAGAATCAGGCCAACCTTGCCTGGTTAGTGGGGAACCCTTTGTTTTTATTTTATTTTTGCTGCCAGCTCCCTTGTGTTGGCCTTAGGGTAACTGATGTGAGAGTGATACAAGATGCTCTCTGCTTAGAATGATGTCTCCTCAATTCTCTTGGCCTCTCCTACCCAGACATCCTGGGACTACTCTTAAAAAACACATTTGGATTGCTAGATATACCCAGTATAGATTATTGAAGCTACTAACTGAATCAAGGACAAATTTGACAAATTATTGAAAATTCAGAGAGAAATTAAAAAAAAAAAGGACCTGACCTGAAATACAGTGTTAAGCTGAGTGGCAAGAAGGTTATGATTCACTTTATTTATGTGAAAATAGGATTTTGGTGTAGTTGAGAAACTTGGATTTACAGAGTAAGCTGGGTGTATAGTGTATATAGTCCTGTTCAATGACCATACAGGACAGTGGATGGCACACTCAGGTGAAACATTAAATTAGGAACATGGTGCTTATATCTGTTTTGGATGCTTATGTATAATTTCAATTGAAAACAGTAGGAGCACCCAGGGTGCATTTGACGGCTGCAGTCAGGGGAAAACAAACAGAAAAAGAAAAGAAAAGCAAGAAACCTAGCAAATAATTCATGAAAAGGAAGCTGTTCATGCACTTTTAAATAGGTACCTCATATGTTTCCTTCGTAATACTATTTTTTTCTAAATCACTTTCTCTTCAACAGTAATTTAACCCTCTTCATTCTAATCAAGGGAAAAGTAAAAGTTTCTGGATAGAAATGATTTCACTAGAGTGCCTTAGGATGCCTTTTGTCATTGCTACCAATGGCTCTTTTGTGTTCACTGATGTGTTGCTTAAGTTGCTGATTAGTTTGACTTAACTAGCCCACATGGGGTATTTGATATGTGCAGAACATTATTTGCACTATATGTCATACAGTCTATAAGACAGCAGATTTTTTCAGATGGTAGTTGGTGAAAATTATTCATTTTAATATCACTATTCTGAGGACAAGAAAACAAAAGTCTGGATTCACACAAGAGTAACTAAGACAAAATAAACAACATTGACTTTGCTCTGACAAAGTGGGTCTGCCCACAAAGGCTTATGCTCCAAATTATCTGTTAGTCTACAAGGTGCCACAGGAATTCTGGCTGTTTTTGAAGATACAGACTAACTCAGCTACCCCTCTGAACATTGAATTTAAGTCTTTCCCTCTTCCACCACCTGAAATTACTATAGATTTACACCAGTGTAACTGAGGGCAGATTTGGCCCCGCTATATGGTTTAGATCATATTCCACAGCCTCATACACAGCGTGAACTGGCTATACACATTATTTTCCATAAGGAAGAGGTCAGAGGAGGCAGCCACCTCTGTGGCACTGTCCTCCGGATTTTGCTGATGCCTCTCCATGGGTACTTCATGTGTGTAAATTTAGAGTCAGCATTGGCCTATGCTTGGACACATCGTCCATCCCCCAATGGATATGTAACCCCAGAGGCATTGAGACAACCGACAAGGGATTGTGAAGTCTCTGCTCTACAGCCTTGGCTGAGAGCCAGCTGGCCTTTAGGTCATGTGATAGAGCACAGGGCTTAAGCTCCTAAGGTTGCACGTTCATTCCCTCATGTAGATGACCCAGTTTCATCAGCCTTACAAGATGTATCTCCAGACTTTACTATCTGTCCTCTGGAACAGCCACTTTCTTTCCCCCCACCCTGCCCCCGTCACACCTGTTCTCAGGGGCAGCAGACTGCTTACACTGGTTTTGACAACAAAACCGGCAGACTGTCCACACTTAAAATGTGTTCTGGTAATATAGTGTTGATGGAACTCAGCACTTTTGTTGACAGCCTTCAGCCTCTCTCCCATGAGGCAGAATGCCTTTCTCAACAGAACATGTCAACAAAAAAGCCGTGTGGATGCTCCGAGAAGCCCTCTGTCACCAGACCAGGCTTCCAGGTCAATGGGCAGCCCTGTCTGCTGTGTTTCTGGTTGGGCATTCTGTGGAGAGAGGCCGGGGCAGTCTGGCCACTCTCTGTCAACAGAGCAGATCTACAGAATGATTCACTTTCATATGTGGCTGTGATGTGTCAACGGAAGTTTTGTCAGAAGATATCTTCCAACATTAAATTCTGTTGACAGATCACTCTAGTGTAGACATAGCCTAAAAGAGAAGTTACCTAAGCTGGAGCATAATCAAATTAGGTCTGCTTCTAAGAACAGGGACATGTGGAAAATCTGCACAATCTTTCAACCAGAGCCACTGGCTTCTGACAAACATAGAATCATAGAACCATAGAAGAGTAGGACTGGAAGGGACCTCGAGAGGCCATCGAGTCCAGCCCCCTGCCCTCATGGCAGGACCAAGCACTTTCTAGACCATCCCTGAAAGCCATCTATCTAACCTCTTCTTAAATATCTCCAGTGATGGAGATTCTACCACCTCCCTTGGCAATTCGTTCCAGTGTTTGATCACCCTGACAGTTAGGAACTTTTTCCTAATGTCCAACCTGAAATTCCCCTGCTGCAATTTAAGTCCATTGCCTCTTGTTCTATCCTCAGAGGCAAGGAAGAACAAGTTCCCTCCCTCTGCCTTATGACACCCTTTTAGATACCTGAAAACTGCTATCATGTCCCCCCTCAATCTTCTCTTTCCCAAACTAAACAAGCCCAATTCTTTCAGCCTTTCTTCATAGGTCATGTTCTCTAGACCTTTGATCATTCTCGTTGCTCTCCTCTGGACCCTCTCCAATTTCTCCACATCCTTCCCGAACTGCGGTGCCGAGAACTGGACACAATACTCCAGCTGAGGCCTAACCAGCGCAGAGTAGTGTGGGAGAATGACTTCTCGTGTTTTGTTCACAACACACCTGTTAATGCATCCTAGAATCACGTTTGCTTTTTTTGCAACAGCATCACACTGTTGACTCATATTTAGCTTGTGGTCCACTATAACCCCTAGATCCCTTTCTGCTGTACTCATTCCTAGGCAGTCCTTTCGCATTCTGTATGTGTGACACTGATTGTTCCTTCCTAAGTGGAGCACTTTGCATTTGTCCTTATTAAACTTCATACTGTTTACCTCAGCCCATTTCTCCAGTTTATCCAGATCCTTTTGAATTATGACCCTATCCTCCAAAGAAGTTGCAACCCCTCCCAGCTTGGTATCATCTGCAAACTTAAAAAGTGTACTTTCTATGTCAATGTCTAAATCGTTAATGAAGATATTGAACAGAACCGGTTCTAAAACAGACCCCTGCGGAACCCCACTAGTTATAGTTTTCCAGCAGGTTTGAAAACCATTAATAACTACTCGCTGGGTACGGTTATCCAGCCAGTTGTTCACCCACCTTATAGTAGCCACATCTAAGTTGTATTTGAGTAGTTTATTCATAAGTATATTATGTGAGACCGTGTCAAATGCTTTACAGAAGTCTAGGTATATCACATCCACCACTTCTCCCTTATCCACAAGGCTCGTTATACTATCAAAGAAAGCTATTAGATTGGTTTGACATGATCTGTTTTTAACAAAGCCATGCTGGCTGTTCCCTAGCACCTTACCACCTTCCAACTGCTTGCAGATGATTTCTTTAATGACCTGCTCCATTATCTTTCCTGGCACAGAAGTTGAGCTGACTGGCCTGTAGTTTCCCGGGTTATTCTTGTTCCCCCTTTTATAAATGGGTATGATATTTGCCCTTTTCCAGTCTTCTGGAATCTCTCCCGTCTCCCATGATTTTCTAAAAATGATTGCTAAAGGCTCAGATACCTCTTCTATCAGCTCCTTGAGGATCCTAGGATGCATTTCATCAGGCCCTGGTGATTTGCAGACATCTAATTTTTCTAAGTAAATTTTAATTTGTTCTTTTCTTATTTCAACTTCTAAACCTACCCCTTTTTCACTAGCATTCTCTATGTCAGGCATTCCTTCAGATTTCTCAGTGAAGACCGAAACAAAGAATTCATTAAACATTTCTGCCATTTCCAAATTCCCTGTTACTGTTTCTCCCTCCTCACTGACCAATGGCCCTACCCTCTCCTTGGTCTTCCTCTTGTTACCAATTTATTTGTAAAAAGCCTTCTTGTTTCCCTTTACGCTTGTAGCTAGTTTGAGCTCATTTTGTGCCTTAGCCTTTCTAATCTTGCTCCTGCATGCTCGTGTTGTTTGCCTATATTCATCCTTTGTAATTTGTCCTAGTTTCCATTCTTATAGGATTCCTTTTTTAGTTTGAGATCATGCAGGATCTCCTGGTTAAGCCAAGGCAGTCTCTTGCCATGTTTTCTATCTTTCCTACGCAGCGGGATAGCTTGCTTTTGGGCCCTCAATAATGTCCCTTTGAAAAACTGCCAACTCTTCTCAGCCGTTTTCCCCCTCAGTTTAGCTTCCCACGGGACCTTACCTACCAGCTGTCTGAGTTTACCAAAATCTGCCTTCTTGAAATCCATTATCTCTATTGTACTGTTTTCCCTTCTACCCTTCCTTAGAATTCTGAACTCTATGATTTCATGATCACTTTCACCCAAGCATCCTTCCACGTTCAGATTCTCAATAATTTCCCCCCTATTTGTTAAAATTAAATCTAGAACAGCTTCCCCCCGGTAGCTTTTTCAACCTTTTGAAATAAGAAGTTGTCTGCAATGCAATCCAAGAATTTATTGGACAGTCTGTCCCCTGCTGTATTAGTTTCCCACAATATACCTGGATAGTTGAAGTCCCCCATTACCACCAAATTCTGGGCCCTGGATGATTTCGTTAGCTGTTTAAAGAAAGCCTCATCCACCTCTTCCACCTGGCTAGGGGGCCTGTAGTAGACTCCTAGAAGGACCTCATCCTTGTTTTTTAACTCCTCTGAGTCTAACCCAGAGACTTTCAACCCGTCCATCTCCTACGTCCATCTCCACTTCTGTCCAAGTGTGTACATTTTTAATATACAAGGCAACACCTCCTCCCTTCTTTCCCTGTCTATCCTTCCTAAGCAGGCTGTACCCTTCAATACCAACATTCCAATCATGAGTATTATCCCACCAAGTTTCTGTGATGCCAACAACATCATAGTTGTATTCATTTATTAGTACTTCCAATTCTTCTTGTTTATTTCCCATACTTCTTGCATTTGTATATAGGCATCTCAGACATTGATTTGGTCTTGCCTCCCAGTTTTGCCCTGGCCCTCTTTTTACTCTCCCAGTGTAGCCCATACTCCCTCCCATTTCAAGTTCATCTTCCAGGTATCCATGCTCTCCACTTACCTGCAGGCTTTGCTCCCCTGCCCCCGTCGAACCTAGTTTAAAGCCCTCCTCACTAGGTTAGCCAGCCTGTGTCTGAATACGGTCTTCCCCCTCCTCGAAAGGTGAACGCCATCTCTGCCTAGCAGTCCTTCCGGGAAAAGGATCCCATGGTCAAAGAAACCAAAGCCTTCCTGGCGACACCATCTACGCAACCAAGCATTCACCTCTAGGATACACCTGTCTCTGCCTGGGACCCTACCTCTGACAGGCAGGATTGAAGAGAATACCACCTGTGCCCCAAACTCCCTGACCTGTGCCCCCAGAGCCCTGAAGTCACTCTTGACCTGCTCAGCGTCACACCTCGCAGTATCATTAGTGCCCACATGGATGAGAAGCATGGGATAGTAGTCAGAGGGCCGGATAATCCTCAACAATGCCTGTGTAATGTCTCGGATACGGGCCCCAGGCAGGCAGCAGACCTCCCGAGTGGAAATGTCAGGGCAACAGATGGGCGCCTCCGTCCCCCTCAGAAGAGAGTCTCCAACCACCACTACTCTATGTTTCCTTCTTGCAGGGGTGGCAGTAGACTTCCCAGCCTTGCGGGTACGAGGTTCCTCCTCTTCTGTACAGGGTAATTCTTGGTCTCCTATATCGAGTACAGCATAACGGTTTTCCAGTACCACGGTGGGAGGGTTCTGAGCAGGGGTGGGACATATCTTTATCACAAACAGTTCTGCTTCATTTTGGAAACAACTCATAAGGAAACTGAACTGAAAGCACAGCATTGGAGCAAAGTCACATTAAAATTGCTCAAAAGGAAAGACCAGAAAAAACATTTCTCCTGTCCCCCACATGTGGACTTTAGAAATCTGAAAAGTGAAACCAGTACTGGAAACTTAAACAACCAGACAATGTGGGCAGTATAAATCCTTAGAGATTACTTCATAGGGAAAGGTATTCCACATATTTCCGGGATCAGAAATTGCTCCTTTATTAAACAAGTTCAAATTACATCTCAGCATTTCCAAACTTAAAAAATTGTTCAGAAGTGTTGCTTTCCAGAGAAAAGACAACGGACATTATGCCTTGTCAGAATAAATCATCCTACAAAAATTAAGCAAAACAAATCAAGTTAAATAAATAATGCCTAGAAAGCACAGATTGTATCAAAGCAGCAGCCACTCTTGTCTAGGAAACGCAAAGATGCAGTGCTTAGAAAATGGAACCACAGGTGTTACATACTATAATTCCGTCTTCCATAGCAGGGGTACACCTGCTAATCTCATATGCAAAATGTTTTCGCTCACTGTTTGGATGAAGCAGCTCGTGGGAGCACTTTATTTTTCAGAAAGAGATGAGCAAGGGATGCCTTAGAAATATATAATTATATAAGAGGTAATGTATTGCTGATCACTCTTGAAACAGTGGGAAAGATTTTACCAAATAGCAGCATTCATCTGGGGGACAGGAAGGTTCCTGACCTACATTTTGAAAAGCAATATAAATTATTTCTGCCACAGGCCACGTTCTCATTCTTTGCCATCCAATTTGTAATGCTTCCAACTTTTTTTTTGTCTCTTTTCCTATTCTCAAAAGTCAGTTGGCAGAACCATGGGCGTGAGCCCTGAGGATTCATATTGTTTTGAAAACTTCTTGTGTGAAATTCTTAGCAGGAGACTGTTTTATTTCTGGTCTTGCATTCAACTTATTGGTTTTGGTGACATATGAAACTTTTTTTACAGCCACAGCTGGTGCAGATGATATTTATGACTTAAGAAACTGTATTATTATCACTGATTTATTATATGAATTAGCATAGCCTCTACTTGCCCCAGTTGAGATCAAGGCTAGGTGTAGTACATGTACATAAGAGACAGGCCCTGCCTCAAAGCATTTACAGCCCAAAACACAGACAAGGTGGGACAAATTATTACTCCCTTTTTTCCCATGGGACACTGGGGCGTGCAGAGATTAAGAAACTTGCTCAAAATCACACACACAGGAAGTCTGGAAAAGCCAAAAACATTGACTCTTGCTGCTGAAGCACAACTCTTTTGAGTTCCTGTCCAGCTCTTTAACCACGCGGCCATTCTTTGAAGGAAGAAGTGCTATGTTCTAGAGTTCAATAGAGGCAGTGATGTACCAAGTGATTTATAACGCAGACATTCTGCAGTTCATGGCTTTGCTAGCCTCATAGGTGGGCTCCATTTGTCTTTTTCATGGCCATGACATGCTGTTGTATAAACTTTTGCACTGCTGCTTCTGCATATTTTGCTGAGATTTTCCTTTTAAATAATTTTGTAAATATAGCTTCTAACGAACAAAAGTTTATTCTAGAAAATAGACTCTTAAACCCATTTTTGCTTAAGATGATATCATCCTCTACACATATATAACTGGAGGAGACCACGGTGCTCTGAACCTTCCTTAGTACATGTAGCAGAGATGCATCATCCATAGCATTCTCTTTTCTTGCCCTGAAACTATCAAAGAGCCCTGGATGACCCTGGGTTGCATGGGATATTAGGGGTGGAAGAAAGAGGACGATCTACTATCTGTAGCACCTTCCCCCCATTGAGACCACACACATTTCCCAATTGGATATGGAAGCAGGAGTTAATGCTGCTTCAAGTGGATGCTTTAGGCAAGATTAACTCCTACTGGGGCACTAAATGACTGTTACTGAATAGCTGCCACTGGAACCTCAGCATGTGGCAGCCAGCTTGTGAAAGATGGAGCTGTTAGTCTGGAGGGGCTTAGCTGTGCTGTGTGAGGAGCTGATCCTCCAGATTAAGTAATATCTCCACTCTGTGTAGTGCAGTGATGGATCCTGTACTACCTGCTTGGGTTTTTACTGATTTTAAAAAGTGTAACACTTAGTCAGCTGTGGGGGGAAAAGAAATTCAGAGAAGAGAACTCCCAAATGACCAGTCTAAAAAACTTCCAGACAGCAGTATTGGTCAGAAACCTCTCTCATTAGTTATACAGAGGTGTCAGCCACAATATCAGTTATTCATCAAGTATCGTTTTATTATGTATTTATTTTAAAGATGCTATAATTAAGTGTAATACCATTGCAACATCTTTATTTGCTCCCTTTTGCATGGTCTAAAAATTACCCCATTTATTCTGAAGGCAAAAGAAATGTTTAATTTACTGAATTTCAGCTCAGGGGCATCACTGGATATTACTTTTCTAGTTTTAATAAAAAGAGACAAACAATGTATTCGATTAATAAAAGTATTTGAAGGAGATGCTGTTAGTTACAAAATGTTACATTCTGTAGTTCCAATCAATTTCCTGTGCAATCTGTGTTAATAAAAGGCTTCCTTTAGCCCCATCTTGTAATGAACTCTACTCACAAGGACCATTACACAGGCGTAGACTGCTGGGGAAGTCAACAGGTCTCTGCCTACACAGAACTCATCACAGGAATGAGGACTGTAGAATTTATTCTCTATTTTTTGAACATACTTTTTTTCTTTCATATTAATAGGGCTTGTACTCATGAAATAAGGAGACGAGTGCACTGAAGTATCTGAAAATCCCTTACTCAGATCTATAGTAGCATTTGATGGTTTCCTATAGCTGCTTCTATTGCCAAAACTCCATATGTTCTTTTCATATTATTTAAACTTAAAATATTCATTGTGCCAATTCTCTTCTATTTTTGTGATGTCGTGGTGATGATTATAACACTGAATAAAACCGTTCTTTGGTGGTTTCTTACTATCTCACTCAGGCTGTGTCTAGCTGGCCAAAAATGGCAAAAGATACACAAATTGAATGCCACATTTATGTACCTCTTTCTGACAATTCTGTTGGGTGAGGCTTTTCCAACATTTGGCCTGTCCACATGGGTCCACATGTTGGGAAAACCCCTCTGCCAAGCCATGGATGTTGGCAGAATGATCCTGTGCTGCAGACTTCTGCCAAGAGACTGCCAGTCTCCGGACAGAAGCCTGCTGTCTAGACATAGCCTCAGTTAAGCAGTCTTGTAGCACTTTAAAGGCTAACAAATGTATTAAGTCATAAGCTTTTGTAAGTAAGACCCAGGTCTTCAGATTACAGATTTCATAGGTTTTACCCATAAAAGTTCATGACCAAATAAATACATTCATCTTCAAGGTGCCACAGAATGCTTGTTATTTGTAAAGCTAACATGGCTAGCCCTCTGAACCTATCTCACTCAGAACAAAAAAGCAGTCAAGTATCACTTTAAAGACTAACAAAATAATTTATTAGGTGAGCCATACATTGTATGACTATGGTCTGAAGAAGTGGGTCTGTCCCACAAAAGCTCACCTAATAAATTATTTTGTTAGCCTTTAAAGTGATACTTGACTGCTTTTTTGCTTTGATAGTATATAGACTAGCATGGCTCCCTCTCTGTTACTATCTCACTCAGGTGTAAGATGGCTGTTTTATACAAACTCCCCCCTCCCCTCTCGTATGTCTTTTCTTGTTCTCCTCAAAATTTAGCAGAATCAATCACCTAAACCCTAAACTGATCATTTCGCAAATTGTAGCAGCCTATTTCTCTCTTTCAACTGGTGGTAATGTTTTGTTCCCTCCAGTTTTTCCCTTTCTTATTTCTGGAAAAGTCAGATTTTCTGTTTTACAATGTCAGAAGTCAATCAGATAAATATTAAGATTCTCATTTCATGCATGCTTTTCATTACCGTTACTTTGATTTCAATTTCAACATTTTTCCATGCCTAATTTCTTCACAGTGTTTTCCTGACAATTTTTGTACACAAACTTATTCTAAAATCACTAAAAATAATTTACTTCTACTAAAACTATTTAAAGAAAAAGCTATCCCTAGGCAATAAGCATCTTGAAACTCCTTAACCAGCTTCTTGTATAAAAATAAAACAGCAGTCATGTACCACTTTAAAGATTAACAAAATAATTTTGAGCTTTCGTGGGACAGATCCACTTCCTCAGCTTCTTGTATGTCTAGTTATAGCATGTTCCATGTTTCATGTTCCATGAAAATAAAGGTGCAAACATTTCAATACACTAAATACTTTTCAATATGTCAAGCTTCAGGAGTAAACAGACTTGTAAGCTGTCAGCAGACAGTCTGAAAACATAATTATCAAGGGGCTACTTAAAAGAATTAGTACCCTGTAACATGCTGATTAATTGGCTTTTAACTAGTAAATGTCCTTGAGTGGGTCTTTCCAAGTGAATGAAAATTAAGAAGCACATTTCATTGCTATTTGATCTATGATAAAGGCATTTGAAAATCAGTTGTGTTGGATATGCAAAGTTCTTTTATGTGCATAGATGTACAAATATAATTTATTTTCAGGTGGAAGAAAGTGCTGCCTAAAGCTACAGAAACCGACAGCCTGGAGATGCCCAGCTGCACATTTAATTTAGGATCTAATTTCACTCTTACTGAATTCAGAAACAAAATTCCTATTGATCTCAAGGAAAGCACAAACAGGAGCCAATTGTCTGCAAAGTATACACATCTAAACAAGCGGATCTCACCCAGAAAAGCTTGTGGCCTAATAAATTTGTTAGTCTTTAAGGTGCAAGAAGACTGCTTGTTATTTGTGAAGCTACAGACTAACAAGGCTACCCTTCTAAGGGCTTGTCTATACTGGTGATTTTCTTCTATAGGAACCCTTTCTTCTGTAAGAAAACACCTTGTAACCACACAGCTGAGCCTGTTATTCAGGAATAACAGATCATTTAACACGGAATAGTAAATCCACCTAAAATAGTGACTTTCCTTCTACTCCCTCCCTTTCAATTCCACAGTTCTATTAGTGTGTACAAAGCAGAGCTAATTATGGGATAATTGGCCTCCTGGGAGGCATCCCATCAAGCTATGCACACCTATCATCCCATCTATACAAACCTATACACCCAATAGATTTTCAGAAACTGCTGGCAGATGCTTTGCACTTACACTGGCATGCTCATATCCCATCCTAGTGGTAATAATGGCCATACAAATTGCTAGCACCCTTATCCCCCATGAGAACAGGAAACATTCTCCTGCATCCTCAAAGGGATTTAGGTGTTGCAACACTGAGCATTCCAATCAATGTTCCTGCCAAAATTCTTTTCCATCCCTGTGCAGAATAAATTTTGTTATGTGCATTTAGGCATGGTTGGATGTGCACCACCAGTGGAAATGCATGCTGCTGGTTGTGAGCAGTCTGCTAATAGGCTATGTGGCATTTGAATATCTTCTGGGGTGGGCAAGCACTCACATTATAGGCAACACTGAGGGCAATGCTTAGCGTAGGCACTTAAGGTTGGCCACACCTAAAATGTTACAGTGGCCCAGGCTATACATTTGGTATTTCTGTGTAGATACAGATTATGCCAAAGGGAGGATTCTCCTCTTGGCATAGTGTACTTAATCCACCTCCCCAAAGGCAGGTAGCTCAATAAAAGGAAGAAATTGTTAAGCTAGTACTGACCAAATGAAGACTTTGGTCAACTCAACTATGCCACTCAGAGGCGTGAATTTTTCAGAGGTGGCGTAGTTATCCTGACCTAATTTTCTAGTGCAGACCAAGCTGAAGAAAGTCACTAGAACAACAATGGGGGTCCTGTATCAGAGAGGTAGCCGTGTTAGTCTGTATCTTCAAAAACAACAAGAAGTCCTGTGGTACCTTATAGACTAACAGATATTTTGGAGCATAAGCTTCAGTGGGCAAAGATGATGAGGCGGGTCTTTGCCCACGAAAGCTTATGTTCCAAAATATCTATTAGTCTAATGGGGGTTATGAAGCCAGAGTTAGGGGCCTAGATGTCCTATGCAATGCCTGGGAAAGAAAAGCATCTTAGAATGGGTTCCACAAAAGTCAGCATGCTGTATTTTGACATGTGATGTTGACTATTTGTGTTTTAATGGCTTATAAAGCTTTAACCTTTTTAATCTCAGCATGTCATTAAATAATTGTCTGACCTGTCCCCACATAATTACTTGCAACTGCAAAAGTTTAAATGGATACAACTCTAAAAAAAATGTTTAAATAGATATTATAATTAAAATTATTAAAAATTAAATTAATCCTACCTATAACCTTTAGCCTAGTGATGAGAGAACTCACCAAAGATGTGTGAGGCCCTAATTCAATTTACCCCTCTAGCTAATGAGAAGATATTTCAACAAGGATTCACTACCTTTTAGTTGATTGCCCTGATCAACACTCTACAGAGTAATTCCCACCCTCTTTCTGCCCATTTTCTGCCCATTCTGTGTAGACATTATGCCTGGGCCCTTAATTTTTAAGTACAATCTTATTTTAAAGTTCCTTTTCTAATGCAAATAATTTAGCAACAATGGGGACATATCTTTTAAAGCTCCCATTGTCCTCTGAGATGAAGCTTAATTTTTATATGTGAGGGAATAGTGCATTATTAATTATTTGTATGACCACAGTGCTTAGGAATATAGTTCTGGACCAGGACCCTACTTTGCTGGGCAGTTTACAAACATCATACAAAAAGATTGTCCTGCCCCCAAAGAGCTGACAATAAAAGTGTAAGACAGAAGACAACAGCTACGTACAGACAGACTGACATGGGAGTACAAGGAAACAGTGAGGTGAAATCTACACTGTCATGAAAGATTGATCTACTCAGGGTCAACCTTCCAGGGTGTTGTTTCACACATTCACGAAGTGGCACTGTCTGGGGTCAATGTCAACCCCAGAACTTCTTGCGAGCAGTGAGGATTAAGGAAGGTCAATGAGAGAAAAGCTCCCAATGGCTACGTCTACACGTGAAGCCTACATCGAAATAGGCTATTTCGATGAGTAACGTCTACACGTCCTCCAGGGCTGGCAACGTCGATGTTCAATTTCGACGTTGCGCGGCACCACATTGAAATAGGCGCTGCAAGGGAATGTCTACACGCCAAAGTAGCACACATCGAAATAAGGGTGCCAGGCACAGCTGCAGACAGGGTCACAGGATGGACTCAACAGCAAGCCGCTCCCTTAAAGGGCCCCTCCCAGACACAGTTGCACTAAACAACACAAGATACACAGAGCCTACAACTGGTTGCAGACCCTGTGCCTGCAGCATGGATCCCCAGCTGCTGCAGCAGCAGCCAGAAGCCCTGGGCTAAGGGCTGCTGCCCACGGTGACCATAAAGCCCCGCAGGGGCTGGAGAGAGAGCATCTCTCAACCCCCCAGCTGATGGCCGCCATGGAGGACCCGGCAATTTCGACGTTGCAGGACGCGGATCGTCTACACGGTCCCTACTTCGAGGTTGAACGTCGAAGTAGGGCGCTATTCCGATCCCCTCATGAGGTTAGCGACTTCGACGTCTCGCCGCCTAACGTCGAAGTTAACTTCGAAATAGCGCCCAACGCGTGTAGCCGTGACGGGCGCTATTTCAAAGCTAGTGCCGCTACTTCGAAGTAGCGTGCACGTGTAGACACAGCTAAAGACATGATTCCATGTAGACAGCCATAGCAGTTGACCTCTGATAAGTCCATTTTAGCTACGTCAATTGTGTAGCTAAAATTGCATATCAGCAGTCGACTGCTATGTCAAGTGTAGACATAGCTCACGACTCTATGGATCAGCATTATAGGCTGTGCTGTCAGCACCCCAGCAGTGTAACTCTCATCAAGTTTTCTTAGACGTTACAGCAAAGAAGAGTGTTAAAGGGGTTTCTGAAGGATGATAAGTTAGTTTTATGGATATTTATGGAGAGCATCTGCCAGGCGTGAAGGGCAACATGAGAGAAAGAATGAACGTATTTGAAAATTTAACAAGTGAGCAATGAAAACTGACACCAGGGGCTGATCTTTGGATGAAAAATCAGGAAGATCTCAAGTAAGAGTAGGGAGATTATGTTACCTCTGTGTTTGGAATTGATGCAATCACTGTTGTAATACTGTGCCCAGTTCTGATGTCCACAATTTGAGAAGGATGCTGGTCAATTGGAGAGGGTCCGGAGAAGAGCCATGAGAATAATTAGAAGATTTGAAAACATGACTTGCAGTGATAGACTCCAGCTAGTTAATCTGTTTACTTTAACAATAAGAAAGTAAAGGAGAGACTTGAACACATTCTATAAGGAATGGCAAGGGGATCAAAAATTTGAGAATAGACTCTTCTATCTAGCAGACCAAGGCATAACAAGGATCAATGGCTGGAAGTTGAAGTTAAGTAAATTCAGATTACAAATAACACTTTTTAACAGTGAGGATAATCTTCTTCTTAGTCTATGCACAATGTGCTTCAGGTGGCATGGAACCACGATTCCTAAACAAAGTTGATCGGCCACTAGGAATATTAGCTACCCCAGCATAGGCTGTGTATTGATGGGAAATGTAACATGAATGCTGACTCGTGCCCCCCTCACCTCCAGTGATGGGAATTAACCATTAGAAAAACCTACAAATGGTAAGAGAAATTTTCCATCAATGGAAAAAATTAAAATCAAGGTTGGATGTTTTCCTAAAAGATATGCTGTAGTTCCAACAGGAATTAATTCAGGCAAAGTCTGTGGCCTATGTAAGAGTTCAGACAAGATACCCACATGGGTCCTCTCTGACAACGTAAGCTATGAATCTATTAATCATTCATATATAGCTTGAACCTTGCTAGTCTGGCAATCTCTGGTCCAGCAACATGCATAATCCGGCATGATTTTAGTTAGCAAGATGACCACTTATCATGGGCATGGCCAAGTCTCCCGTGGTCCCATAAAGTTTGTTTATGGCCACCAGTCCTGGCTCTCAGTGTTCTCTGCTGTTATTTAGTTGTAATTTACCCCTAAACGTACTCTAAGAGCCCAGAAAGCAATGGAAGTGTTGGCAATGCTGCTAGACAATACTGACCTCCTGGGGTTCAGCAAATTCTCTCATTCGGCACCTGTCAGGTCCCAAGAGAGCCAGATTAAAGAGGTTCAACCTGTACTGCAAATCAACATAGCTGGATGAAATGGTTTTCAATATTCAGAGATTTCCATACAAATTTTACTGCATTTGAGCACTGTGAGCCAAATGTGAACTGAACAAACATCAGACAACCTTGAAGGGAATGCATGGATTATTGTACTCTCCAGACACATCTAACTTGGCTGGTAAGCACTGTTAACAATCAGTTCAGGAAAACATCCTTATTCAGAAAAGAGGCTTAACTTTAAGCATGTGCTGAAGTTCCACTGAGCTGAGTAGACCTACATCAGGTGCCTAAATGTTCTCGTTAAAGTACAGAAGTGCTTTTCTCAATCAGCACTTTGTATCACAGTCTATAATGATTCCCTCAGAGCTACAATAGATCACTATTTATTTTATTTAGCAAATGTCAGTCTGTATTGGAAATGAGATTGACCTGTTGAAGTGGGTCTGATCCATGAAAGCTCATCACCGAATACATCATTTTATTAGTCTTTAAAGTGCTACATTTCTGCTGCTTTATTTTGTTGGAGTACAGACTAACACAGCCACCTCTCTGTTACTATTTTATTTAGCATCCACCTAGTCATCTAATCAAACAATGGCATCTCCTGCAGCATGCTGAAGTTCTTCTAGATCACTGCTGAGTCTTGCACCAGGCATTGTTAAATGGTCCTTGTTTGCATGTGCACAATAGTCAATAATGGCTTCTGTTCAGTTTGTCACCTCTGTGCACCTTTCTAACAATGGATTACAAAGTAAAAAGAATAACACACTTTAAGAAGCATCTGTTTAAAAACAAAAAAGAAAAATATAAAATAGACTCAGGCAGCAATATTTAGAAGTATTAACCACCACTTCATCCTCACCTTGTGCCATTTTCCCCTCTTTCTTAAGCAACACCGTAAGTTCAAAGGCAGAGTCAGAGCCTACATTTTTAGCTTTAACTCTGAATGCCCTTGATTTGTTGGTTTTAGTCACACCCTTATTCTATCTTGTTTCTATGGTTTAATTTTATAATAGGTTATTTCCTATATTTCCAATATTATCTGAAATACAGGTAGAACCTGTGTAGGCTGGAATGCACTCATCAATCAAAATCCGTAAGCTGGCATGACTTTAGTTAGCTTATCATGGGTATGGATGAGTTTCCCGTGGTCTCATAAAGTTTATTTACAGCCACCACTCCTGGCTCTCAGTATTCTGTGTTATTATTTAACTCTAATTTACCCCTAAATGTCTTCTAAGAGCCCATTAAGCAGTGGGAGTGTTGGCAGTGTGCTAATTGACCTCCCTTGGTACAGCATATTCTTTGGTTCAGCACCAATCAGTTCTCAAGGGTGCCAGACTAGAGAGATTCAACCTGTATAGGAAAGGCTCACTTTGTAGACTAAACACTTTGTGATTTTATTTCACAATTCTATTTTATAACTAAAAAGATACAGGTCTCAGGGCTTACCATGACCCTTGGCAGAATTACAATCTCCGTGGAACACATTGTTCACAGTGGTAGTGAAAAATCCATCACTGAAAATTTCTGCACTTTTAATTTCATCTCAGTGACATTACTAGGGTAGCTGGAATATTACTCACATGAGGAACGCAGTGACTGTATATGTGAAATTATCAAAATAAGTAATTCAAAGGAAAACTTGTAAAAATAACTCAGAAAGAATTACTTAGTGTTTATCATTAAGTTTTTTTTTAAAAAAGCTCAGTATGAAAAATGGTTGGATGAGGTTGCTTATATTTTATATACAAAATCTTTCAAAAGTTTTAAAGACCATAATCTGCAGAAGTAGCCACATAAGGGTAAATCTACACTGCCCACACCTTTTGTGGTGTGTGGAGGCCACACTATTGTGGATATAAAGACCTCTGTAGATGGTGAGGTACAGCTTAGGCAAGTAAATTCACACCCAAGCTCTGTCTGCTTATCTGTATTTGTCCATGTGTCAAGAATTGTCTACTTTGTCTGCACTGCTGTTTTTTACAGTGATGAGTCTGACTGCTGGATCTTTTCCTCTCCACATGGGCCTGTTAGAACCCTTCCCCACTGCAGAGAAACACTCCATTAAAGGTAAAAGGCTCCCACAGTAGGAAAAGGTTAGGGCAGCTCTTAACCTGGGAACCATTCCCTGATTCCCGCCTCCACCAGAGCCTTTCAAAGATGTGCACTGTGTAGCTAAACAATGTGGATGCAGCCAGTTTTTCACTGCAGCATGTAGCTACCCATACACTGCTCCCCACTGCCAGTGGTGTGCAGTGTATATCTCAGATATAAAAACAACAAGAAATCCTGTGGCACCTTATAGACTAACACATATTTTGGAGCACAAGCTTCTGTGGGGAAAGACCCGCTTCGTCCAAAATATCTGTTAGTCTGTAAGGTACCACAGGACTTCTTGTTGTTTTTAAAGATACAGAATAACACGGCTACCTCTCTGACACATCTCAGATACAGGGGCTTATTTTACTGGCCTAGCCTCAAATGAGTGTGGGTGGGTCGTGACCCACTCAGTTAGAATCCAGAATGTCCTGTCCACTGCCAGTGAAAATTAGATACTAAGGGTATAGGCATCTATATGGTTAGGTGGTGGCAGCTGGTGGTAGGGTTGAGGAGCCCAGGATACCTAAGTTTTGGGCTTACACACATAGGCCATGTCTATACGAGCAGCTTTTCCTGGCAAAACGGGGCTTCTGCCAGAAAAAAATGCAGAGCATCTACGTATCAACAGTTTGTCAACAAAACTTGGTACTTCCGCCAGCAGCATTATACCTCTCCCTATTCAGGTATAATGCCTCTCTCAACAGTTTTCTCTCAACAAAACAGCCAGGTAGATGCTCCAGGGCCCATCTGTTGACAGATGGGGCTTCTGGTTCACCAGATAGCCCTGTTTGCAGAGCTTCCGGTCAGCCATTCTGTTAAGAGAGGGCTGGGCAGTCTGGCTGCTGTCTGCAATCGACTCTGTTGATCTGCTTTTATGTGTAGATGTGATCTGTCAACAGAAGTTTTGCTGGGAAATCCCTTCTGACACTCACTTCTGTCGGCAGAGGCTTCTTGTGTAGATGTGGCCAAAAAGGGTAGTTAAGTGCCAAAGTCCTCTTGTGGTCTGGATCTAGGTATTAAATGCTTTTCAGGGTGTAAATAACCACACAAGGTGCAAGGCAGTGGAGAATCAAGCAGTATGATGAGACCAGACCAGCTTTCAAAGAGCGTAAAAAAATGATTTAAAATAACTTCAGTGTGCAGTAGTGAATTAATACGTCAAAATCCAATACTTCAAAATGTCTCTGGACTTTCCAGGCTACTAACAAACAAGTAGGCTTTCTGTCTCTAAAGATAGGAATTCCCACTACAGTCAGAATAAATTTTGAAATACAGGACCTCAAACTAAGCAATGGTATAGATAGGACTAAGTATTTCCATTTCTAGTGCTTAAGGTAGTGTGAACTTAGCAGAGAAATTTAAAAAAATTGAGTTTAAAGTAGAAAATATTCTATGGAGGCAGGTTTACTTTGATAAAATAAAATAGTTCAAGGGTTTCAAGCTGCAGGTATCGGAAATAGTAGAACAAGTGTCTAGGAAGATAGATTATTGTACATGTGAGGCAGCCAGAAGTGCATTATCAACACGCACCACTAACTGGTAGATACAGAGTATATCTAGCTATACATCATGTTTTACTATTTGTGTATGTTATACTGTACATATATACATACATACAAGTAAAAGCAGATAATTTGGCATCTTACTTAATTTTATAGTATATTTAATAAGTAACCCTTATGGAGTTTGTTATTGTTGTAAACACTAAGCAACAAAACTACCAGGTTAAAGAACATTGTTGATTTAGGATAGATCACAAATCGACTTTTACCTGTTACTGTGAGCACTACGACTATTGTTAACTCTTAGGCTATGTCTACACAGCCAAGTTATAGCAGCAGTTATTTTGAAATAACTTTAGCATTGTCTAAGGCTATGTCTACACTAGCCCCAAACTTCGAAATGGCCATGTAAATGGCCATTTTGAAGTTTACTAATGAAGCACTGACATACATATTCAGCACTTCATTAGCATGCGGGCGGCCACGGCACTTCGAAATTGATGCAGCTAGCCGCCACGCGGCTCGTCCCGACGGGGCTCCTTTTCGAAAGGACCCCACCTACTTCGAAGTCCCCTTATTCCTGTGAGCGGATGGGAATAAGGGGACTTCAAAATAGGCAGGGTCCTTTCGGAAAGGAGCCCCGTTGGGACGAGCCGTGTGGTGGTGAGCTGCGTCAATTTCGAAGTGCCGCTGCTGCCCGCATACTAATGAAGCGCTGAATATGTATTTCAGCGCTTCATTAGTAAACTTCGAAATGGCCATTTACATGGCCATTTCGAAGTTTGGGGCTAGTGTAGACACGGTCTAAATGATGCACATGCTATTTCAAAATAAATTCAAAATAATGGGTGTGTTATTTCATTTGAGGTAAACCTCGTTCCCTGACTAATAATGTCTATTTTGAAATAGGCCATAATGGGCTCCAATGGCATTATTCTGAAACAGTGCCATGGACCGGAAGTACTATTTCAAAATAGTTAAGTGATATTTTGAAATGCATTTTGGCTACATCTACACTTGTATTCCTCTTTTGAAAGAGGAACGCAAATGAGGGAAACTGAAAATGCAAATGAGACACTAATTTACATATCTTGCACTTCATTTCCATAATATCTTTTCAGAAGAGATTCTTTCAAAAGAAAAAAGCAGTTTAAATGGGGCTTTTTGGAAAATAAAATGGAAGATGGGGTTTACTTTAGAAAGAGCCCTGTCTACAATGCTTTTTTTCTTTCGAAAGACTCTCTTCTGAAAAAAGATTATGCAAATAAAGTGCAAGATATGTAAATCAGTGCATCATTTGCATTTTTGATTCCTCTCATTTGCATTCCTCTTTTGAAAGAGGATTCAAGTGTAGCCATAGCCTTTGTGTTTGGTTGTGCTATTTTGAAAATTCCTTGCTTCAAAATAGGGCTGTCGTGTAGACGTAGCCTTAGT
Organism: Carettochelys insculpta; assembly: GCF_033958435.1. NCBI lineage: Eukaryota > Metazoa > Chordata > Testudines > Carettochelyidae > Carettochelys > Carettochelys insculpta. Next base: position 319,124,579 of record NC_134137.1, read on the forward strand.
GATTAGAGAAAGAGGTATAAACTCAGTCTATTTCTCCTATTGTTTTTATGGACTTTCACCTAACAACACATTTAGAAAATACTAAAAATCATAAAAAAGAAATTTGTTGGAGAGGTTTATTTATTTATTTATTTATTGTACACAGGTATTGTGGGAGCACCTACCTGAAACTACTTTTTATTTATATTAACTAGATTTCCATTTGAGTATTCCTTCAAAAATTTCTAAAGTGAAACCTTCTTCTGCTTTGAAGTTGATTGTTTAATTGACCTTCCATTCATGCACGTAACTTCTCACTTAACCACATGCAGGACAAGACTTGAAAACATTAACAATCATTACTACATGTGGATTCCCTTAGGATTCAAATTTACTTGTAGAGGAGCTAAATACTCTGCATTTGGATGAATTCTAGAAAAGCTGAACATTTTCTGCTCAAAGCAAAGCTTTCCAGCTTTTTGCTGGTTGTAATATGCACTCAAATTATGCATACTTCAGTTTTCATAGTTTGTGTTTTGGAATACATAAAGTCAAGTATAATTACTGCCAAAAAGGAGACTTCTACATGCGCTTTGGGACATTAACCATGGACTTAAAACACACTAAAAGGAGATTCACAGTTACTGTACTAGGAAATTATTTAAGAACAGTTATTGTTTTCCCTCAAAGGCATGTGAAATTGCAATGAGTATTCGCAGGAACTGCAGTACATGGTCATCAGGTTTTAATGCTATTATAAACAAAAACTGGAATCAGCCAATATTTGTATCTCCAAGGGGGAGACTCTCCCTGTTAAACCCAGTCATTTTCCACGGTAAGATTCTGTAAGGTAGGAATCTTGACAGCCCCAGCAGGGATGGGAGTAGGGGAAGGAGAAGTCTTCTGTACTCAACAAGGCATTCTATTGGGAGCCTCTAGTTCCAGACAGGTGCCTGGGGCAAACTCTCCACCGTCTGCTGCAAGCTGTCTTGTGTATGTGAAAGATCTCCCTCCATCCTCACCCACAAGAATAAATGTATGATTTTGTGTTTAAACAGAAGCAGACTTTTTTGGACTTCCCCAGTTGTGGCCACAGAGTTACTTTAGCTCTAGGGCTGGATGAACTGGATTCTTTTACAAACAGCTTAAGCCTGGCCATTCCTAGGAGGGTGCCTGGCCCAGGACGACCACCCATCTGCTTCAGTTTCCACTCCCTGCTCCACTTCTTCTTGCCCCTGCTCCACCCCACCCTACTCCCGCTCCACCTGTTCCCCCCAAGCTGTACCCTGCCCCTTCTTGCCACTGCTCCATTGCCTCCTGCCCCCATTCCGCCCTTCCACAAGACCTCCTCCCCTGAGCATCATGACATGGGAGATTACTGGGGGGGCTGACATAAGGCAGCAGCAGGGAGCTCCCCCGTCCCCCCCATAAACACTCACCACAGCAGCAGGAGCCATGGGAAATGGAACAATACAGCAGCCTCCTCCACACCCTCCTCCCCCTGCCCTCACACATTGCCCACTCCGGTCACTTTGTTTCACCATGGTGGTGGGAAGTGGGGGCTTAGGCCAGACTCGACCCAGCCCTGGCCCGGTCCACTCCCACAAGCCTACGTCGCTCTGCTTCCCTCTGCCTGCTGCTGCCCTGCACCAAGACTCCCCAGGCTGCTCTGGGATCTGCAAGCTAACAGCAATATGGGGAATTGTCCCAAGATCGTCCCATCCAAAATAGGAGGCTTGGGGCTGCCACCCCAATCAGTCCTATGAATGAGATGGTTCTGAACATAAGAGCAGCCAGGAGAAAGGGAAACTCCAGATAAACACGAGCACTGTTTAGGGTGCGAGTTCTCTGCTCTGTATCCCAAACAGCGCTACTTACCAGCCCTAAGCTGTCCTTTCTGCTTCGAAAGCCACCAGAAAGCACTTGCTGCAAAGAAACCACAATGAGAATTTCATCACAAAGATCCCCAGCATGATTATGTTAAGGATATATATACTGGTTGGGTGCCACTGACCCACAGAAAAAAAAAAAAAGACCTGCCCCCCCCCAAAAAAAAAAACCACCCAACCCTCACTGACCTGGCCCTCAACCAAGGAGCAGAAAGCAAAAGAGACCCTCACCTCACTCCCTTCAACTAACAGGCTGGGGGGTGGGGTAGAGGGGACTCTGAGGCTCAGGGCTTACCCCAGCGCTGTATTAACTCTTCTGGGGGCCCGGGACTAGTAGATTTTGAAGGGCTCCTTAGGCTCTGGGGAGGGACAAACCTGAGGGTTTCAGTTCATGGGAGGGAGCTGGGAGGTGGCTGCACAGGAAGAGGGGTGCAAGAAGGGGCAGGGGATTGGGGCAGAGCTCCCATGTGGGGCATAGGTAGCTCCATGGTGCCAGGGGCTCGCAGGCAGTTCCCCCACCACTCTCACTGTCTGGAATTCCTGGCCAAATGAGAGGGAAGGGGGTGGACCCTGCAAGCAAGCACAGGGTCAAAGTTCCCCTGAGCTGCCGTTCCCTCAGACGGAACAATAGCATACAGAGCTTCTTCCTCCTCCTTCCAGGAAGAGTCCGTGGGCTAGATGAGGCCTGTGGCATGCCTTGATCCAGCCCATGAAGCTTGGGGCTCCTACCCCTTGCAGTGGGGTGAGCCAGCACTGGAGCTCAACCCACTGTGAGGCAGGGATTGCCTCAGGCTTGCAGGCTGGATCCAGGAAAGCCAGGGGACAGATCTGGCACACAAGCCATAGGTTTCCCATACCTAATACAGTGTTTACTCCCTTCGCAAAATTCATCCCAAGAGATGACCGATCTCTCAGGCTTTTTGAGAGGCCAGGTCTAGCCATGTGGTAGTCCACTCCAGCCACACACTCTTACACTCCCCGCCAGCATAGCTCCCCTGGGATTCCAAATACTCCAATCCCAGGCTGTGGAGGCTCTGAAAGCTGGGGCATACATGAAAAATTAATGCAACTGTGGGTAGATGAGGGTTTTTGCATGGTTGTTGGGTGAACCCACAGCTGTGGGAAGCCAATCCCCAAGTCCTGCCCCTTCTGCCTGAGGCGCTGCCCCTTCCATACACACCCTGTGGAGACAAGCCCAGCCCCCTCCCCACCACAGTGGCCAGCCCCAACCCCAAGCTATTGCCCGCAGCCTGGGAGTGATCCAGGTCCCCCAGCCCCTCCCAGTAGGCTGTGGGGCTCCAACCTTCCCAGCCAGCCAGGCACCCCCATGGCCTCAGACTCCCTGGCCAGCCCATTTGGCCACCTCTCCCCTTCCGTCTGCCTGCCACCTATGGGCCAAGAGCAGCCGGCTGCATAAAGGTAGGAAGTGGTCTGCGGCAGAGTGTACGCAGGGCCACCCCTGTCTTTTTGGGACGGCAGTGCCTTCCCTTGACCCCATGGCCTACCACCCATGGGTTTTGACTAAGATCCACAGTGCTTTAGGAATAACAAAGTGCATCATTCTCTATCATCCCCCTCTGCAGTTCTGGCACTGCAGGTGGGGTCGGGGAGGAAGGGAGGAGACTAAGTCCAGTGCTGTAGTGGTACTTCTGCATGGAGGAGTAAGTTGGCTTTTTCATTCCTTAGCTCAGTCTCAGTCCTTCAAAAAAGGAAAAAATTGATACATGGAGGTTGAAATAGCAGCTGTTGAAATGGAGTGACCGCACGCTAATGGCAGATTGATGGGTCAATCCGCCCTTTCGAAGGGCCACAACAGTCTTTCAAAAGGGAGCGTCCACACTGCTTCAAGCTCTACTTCGAAAGAAGGCAGGTAGAAAATCTCACAGATGGGTCCCATGGCTGACAAGCCCTTCCACTGTTGCTGCAGCCACCTCCCATCTACTCGGGTGGCTGAGCAGTACCCCTGGGAACATGGCCCCTCCCCTGCTCAGGGCACAGCTGGGCTCCCCCCCGCCCGGGTGCCCTGGCACCTTTGAGCCACCCAGCAGCACCGACTGGTGGGAGCGCCTGGTGCTGGGGGAGTAGAATAACGAGAGGAGGCTGCGGAACTTCCGCATGTCATGGCAGACCTCCGAGAAGATCCATCACTGGCTCACCCCTGCATGCTGGCACCAGGACACCTGCAGGCAGCCCACTCACCCTGGAGAAACGGGTCATGATCGCCATCTGGAAACTGGCCATCCAGACTCCTACTGCTCCATGGGACAACAGTTTGGGGTGGGCATGGCCACCGTTGGGGCCATACTTATGGAGGTAAGGCAGGCCACGGCCACACGCCCCACTATGGGGGCGGGGGTCTGGGGAAAGGGGAACCCCTGGCTGCAGGGGCCAGGTGGGCAGGGGCAGGCTGGAAGGGGGCAGGCCAAAAGGGGGCAGGGGGCAGGCTGGAGCTGGGGATGGGCAGGGATGGCCTGCTATACCCTCATGGGAGCACACGTCCCTCTCCCCACCATGCAGATCATCAGAGCCATCAATGCAATGCTGCTGCACAGGGTCATCCTCCTGAGGGATCCGGATGCCACCATCACAGGCTTCAAGGACCTGGGCTTCCTGAACTGCTTCAGTGCATTGGACAGCACGTACGTCCTCATCCGGACCCTGGCGCACAGCGCCGGCCAGTATGGCAGCAGAAAGGGCTGCCATTTGGTGGTCCTCCAGGCCTCGGTGGGCATTAGGGGCCCGTTCACAGACATCTGTGTGCTGGGCCAGCCATACCCACGATACCTGGGTCTTCCGGAACTCTGGGTTCTGCCGGCTCCTGGAGGCTGGCACATTTGTCCCCTAGTGGGAGATCCCATTGGCTGGGGGGAACATCACCATGCCTCTCTGCATGGTGGCAGATGTGGCCTACCCCCTCCATCTATGGCTCCTGCAGCCATACACGGGACACCTTGACCCCTCCTGGAAGGTGCTCAGCCAGTGCCTCAACCATGCCTGCAACATTGTGGAGCAGGCCTTCGCATACCTTAAGGGATGGTGTAGGTGCCTCCACACAAGGTTGGAGGGTGGGGTCCTTAATGTGCCCCAGGTGATGGGCACATGTTGCATCTTCCACAACATTGTGGAGGGTAAGGGGGACGCATATGTGTGAGGGAGGGCAATGCTGACTGTGTTGGCTAAGAGCAGCCAGGCGCTGCCCCAACCACCAGGCCCACCAGAATGGCATCCGCATTAGACATGCCCTCAGGCAGGCTTTTGAGGATGGCCCCCTATGACCTGCACCCACACCCCTCCCCAGGCACATCTGCCACCCCAACCCCACCATGGCCTCCACCAGAACCACACCTGCACATCCACCACCCATCATCCCTCTCTGAGGAGCACAGCATGAAGAGGCATATGGAAGATAAATATTTATAAACAACTGGACAGAATGTGCAACTATGTACAGGGGGCAGGAACAGATGGCGTAGAGGGGGGTTGGAGGAGTTCTGAACCTGGAAGCGGGCAGGGATCTTACTCCAGGGCCGTGTTGGTGGGCCACGAGCCCCGTTGGCCCCAGGATCCACTGCCTCCCTGGTCGCGGGGTTCCCAATGAGGCGGGGAAGGGGCAGGGAGCACCGGCAGGTAAGGCCTGGCTGGGCTTTGTGTGGGGGAGCGGGAGCAGCTTGGCTGGAAGTGTGGGAGCAGGCTCGGTGAGGGGAGCAGCCGTGGGGGCCAGAAGGTGGGCAATATTGGCCTCATGCTCCTGGAGCATTGTGCCGATGTCCTCCAGGGTGTTCAGCTGCCTCTCCCACTCCGCCCTCTGTCAGTCCAGCTCGGCTTCCATGAGGCGCAGGTGCCACTCGGTCACCTCGGCCTGGTGGTGGTTGGCTGAGTAGTCCTCTGCCCAGTGGGGGGCTCTCCGTCTGTGGTCCCGGCAATGCGCGGCACAGAGTGGGGCCTGCTCACCCTCAACATCTGCCAGGGGGCTCTCAGGGACCAGGGACAGTGCTGGGCTCTGCTGGCCCACAGATGGTGCAGCAGTATGGAGAGATGGAGAGAGTGTTGGTAACATACTATTGCCTGGGGGGCTCTGGCTGTGGGCTGCCCTGCCGCAGGGCACCCACCTTCCCCTCCATAGGCTGAGCATCCCATACAACAGTGCAGTGGCTGAGGGGCTTCTCAGCTGGGTTGTTCTTCCCAGCCCATGGTGTGTGGTCCCCCGGTGCCCTCCAGTCCTGAGCGGCTGCCGCCCCACATGCAACTCATGACGCTGTCTGCGGGGAGCAGGTGCTGACTATCGCCGGTGGGCCACCACAGGGTGCTGTGTACCACATGTGTGAGGCCCGGGACCATTGGTCTTGTGTGAGCCCAGTGTGTCACCCCTGCCCCATGGAGTGGGTGTGAGCCCCGCCATGGACATACTGGAGGGATGACCGGGAGGGGACATAGATCGCAAGGTCCCCCTCCTCATTCGACCACTCAGTGGTGTTCCTCTGCCTCCAGCTGTGGCCTGTCCAACGATGTATCAAGCACCACTTGGGGTGGGGAGCTGTTGCAGGGCATTCAGCTCCTGGTAGTAGGAGCAGGTTGCTGGGGCTACCCCGGAGCAGCTGGCCTGGTCCCAGGCATGGGCACAGCCCTGGTGGAGTTCCTTTACTTTGCAGCATATGCTCTGGATGGCTCCTCACGAGGAGGCCCTGGGCCAGGTGGGCAACTGCTGTGGTGTTCCACAACTTAACATCCATTTCATGGAGGACCTCCTCCTCTTTCCAGAGGCCCAGGAGGTCCCTGAGCTCCCGCTCCATCCAGGAGGCGAGCATTGTGTTTTCTCCCCCCAGAACCCTGAGGGCCCTGGGGCTCACAGGGGGGCTGTGTGCTGGCCATCATGGCATACTACTGCTCCCGGGCTTCACTCAGAGCATGCAACTGGAGCTCATGATGGGGCTGCTCCTAGCATGCACTCAGCTTCCTGCCACGGAGTTCCTACATGCATGCTGCTTTAAGGCAGCCAGACGTGGGGATCACAGAGCCCCACTGCTGCCGGCTAGAGCGGCCTCGGGCTTCAGCTGACAGGCACCATGGCAGACCCCTCTTTCGAAAAAGCAGGATGTGGAGCATCTACACATGCACTCTTTCGATTTAGCTTTTTGAAACGGGACGATCTTCCTGACGCAAGATCAGGGTTCGGATTTCGACATCTGCGCCCCGTTCTTTTGATTTTCTTTCAAAAGAAGGTGTTGCACGTGTAGACGCCCTTCCCATTCTTTCGAAAGACAGCCACATATTTCAATGTTTCATGCATGTGTAGACACAGCTCTTGTGTTGGGCCAACCTTCTTTTGAATAGGTTGGACATATGTGCAGTCAACAAACATATACATCCTAGGGGTTTTGTGCCCTGAATTTACACACACGCACACACATGATATACTAGAAAAGGAAGTCATGTTCTCTTATAATCAATAGTGTCAGTAATTTACTAAATCATTTTATCAAGCATTTGGGAGTGGAAAATCTGAAATATTAGATTAGTGTAGAGATTGTCTGTCAATACAAATGGTTGGGAGAAGTCTTATTTCCTACAGTCCCAAACAAGACATAATGTTGATGGGGGTAATGAGCAATTATTTTTGAAATTCTGGAGGTATGCCTGCACTACAGAGGTTTTAATGACAAAGCTGGGTAACGCTTTTTTGGACACAAATACTTGCATCCTCCCTGGACAGCTTCCACAGGTGAGCACTGCTGCCCATCAAGCAGCAGTCACACTTCCACTTGCTATTGCAAAATTTTTGTTGTTTGGGGTGGGGGATGGGAAGAGCTGGGTTACGCACATGTGAATGAGAAAAGTTTTGTTGATCAACTGCAAGTTTAGACATAGCCTCACATATGCCATAGATGCATCTGATGGTACAGATACATCCTCTGAAAATGGACTGAACAGTTTCATTTAAATGCATATCACATATTACTATGTAATTATGTAAAACATATGTCAATCGCAACAGACAATAGCCCCTGTTCAGTTAAACAACTGTGCTGCATTTTGTTTTCATTTTGTATTAGTAAGATGGAAATATCTGACGTCTGACATAAACTGTCATCAGAGAGGTATGTTAAAGTAATATTTTGATTTAAATTAGTTAATGCTAGCTATAAAATTTTACTTAGACACTTTGTAGATGTTAGTTTGCCTACAAGTTAATGCACCTTGAAAGAAATACAAATTCAAGCCCTTGTGCAGATGACTTAAATAAATTATCTGGGCCTGTATTGAGAAACTTGGGGTCCCTGGCAAAGCCAGTTCAGTTCCCAGGTACAAGATTCATTATGCAATTTTCTTTCCTCTGCTACCACCTAAGCCAGACTCCTGTGCCATATCTAATTGGGAAGGGCATAGTGCCTAAAACTGAAGCTCAGCAATAGGTGTATCTTGTTATACAGGAACAGGAGGCTCAGGCCTTGGATGGTCTACACTTACCAAGACCCCACTTCTCTTATTTATTGTAGTCTAAGCAGTAAACATGAAATTAACACTGGTTAGAGAAACCCATGTCCTTACTGGTAGAGTCCAAGGCTATTGCAGGTTTGATAGCACTGTCTAAAATGGCTCTGGGGACTACTGAAGACTAGGAACAACTTATGTGAACAAAGATTTGCAGTACTAAATTCTGTATTAATAAATGCCAGGGCTCTGAGATATACTAATGAACCAATAAAAGATAGATATTAATACTTTATTTTACAATTCATAGAAGAGAGACAAACACAGCTATAGCATCACTGGCAAGGAAATACATGATATGCTGAATTTTAAAATGATTTACTGAGCAGTAAGGAAAAAGTAGAGTTCACAAAAAATCCAATTAATAAATTAAAATACGGTAGAAACTTAGGAAAATTAAAGACATTTCACGCATTATTAGCACCTCAGCTGTATAAAGTTTTCTTAAGACTGTGCCTTGAAATAGTGGTTTCTTTAAGTTATGCTTAACAACGCTGAAAAGGCACCATGCAGTGTTACATAAAACAGTAACAGACAGTAGAATACAGACTAACACGGCTACCTCTCTGTTATTATTGTCCTCACTATTACCCACTTTCACCATTACCCCTCACCCCCACCCTTGGCTCTTCTATCTTATTTGCCAACAATGATAACAATTTTTCTGATTTGTCAACCTTGATAATAATTTTGAACCTCTTTGCTTTATATATTGAGTCTGTTCTGGTAAGGCTGTAGATCTGAAGAAGTGGGTCTGTCCCATGAAAGCTCATCACCTAATTAATTATTTTGTTAGTCTTTAAAGTGCTACATAACTGCTTTTCTGTTTTGATAGAATACAGACTAACACGGATACCTTTCTGTTACTATTCCCCCTGAAGTATTTGAAGCTGCTTTTGTGCTTTACTTTCTCTGTTCAGCTCTTTTCCTTCCTCACAGTTCACATTTACATAAAATATGTCATTCACTGATATGATAAAATAAGTGCAGAATGCTTTTATATATCCTCTTGGATGTTAAAACTGACAGCTTAACACCTCTGTTACTACTTATCTCTGAGTCACTGCCCTTGCCAACACTCAAGATAAGACAAGCTGGCATATTCCAAACAAAGAGGCACTTGCTGTGCATTCTGGGAATTGTAGTAAAGTATGCTACCAAATTGTTCATATTCAATTTTATTTTTAAAACATGCATTTGATAATTAACTGCAATGGAGACAAAGATTTTCCTCTTTAACTAGATCACTTTCAAGAAGCAAAAGGCAAAAAATGTATATAATCTAAAGAGAAACCACATATTAAACTATGTAGTTAGCCTTGGAATGTTTGAATGTATTTACATTTACCAGTGTCAGACATCTGTTCCCATTAAATCAATGGAAATTTTAGCATTGACCTCAATGGGAGAAGAATCAGGCCAACAGTGAGTACTTTTAAAAAAATTACCTGTTTACTTTATTGGTGCATCTCGCTCTGTGCTAGGCAAGCTTAGCAAGGAGGCAGATTTGGGCCCCAGAAGGGGCGGGGCCTTGGGCAGAAGGGTCAGGGCTAGGAACAGGAACTCCCCTTGCCACTCCTTCATGGCCAGCGGTTGGGGAAGCCAGGAGCCCCGGGGCTCTCGGGGCAATTTGAAGGGCATGGAGTTCCTGGCCATTGGTAGGATCTAGCAGGGACAATGAAGGAAGTGGGGACAGGGGTGTGGAGCAAAAAGTCAGCCATGTGCAGGCCAGTTTGGCAGCTGGTTCTTACCCATGTGCCACACTGGCCTACTTTCACCTCTGTCAGCCTTTGCCCACTGACTCAGCTGGCCATTATTACAACAGGTGCACTTCAAAACAGCTGTCTGCACAGTAACTTGTATTTGAAATATTGTCAGCCTATATGATTTAAGTGCTGATTTGGGTAGTATTAGGTATTAGAAAATCTTTCTTCATAGCCATTTTAACACATTTATGCTCCATTAACAATGACATCAAACTAATGTCATCAGAAAATATTTTTTCCAAATGAGACTAAAATGGCTTCCTTGCATGCTTCTTGTCAGATCAATAGAGAGGGGGAAACTAATAAAGACAATGAACCAAATCTTGGACCTACCTGAATGTGCAGAGGAGCCATTAAGCATAAAAGACCTACTCGGTTTTCTTCCTATGAGCTGGAATTAATATACCTTAATTCCGGCTACCATGACTTTTCCACTAAAGGAGGCCAATGGGAGTGTTCACGCCTGTCAACTTCCCTAACTCCTAATGAGGGCCAGAAGTATTTGTGCTAATGCAGGGATCCTGTAAGTTTGACCTAGCATGTCACTATCATCATCATCATCATCATCAACAAGCATGGATTAAGTGCGCATTGGTGTCTGATGTCTCCCTCACTATTTCCTTCCTTCCATCCTTCCCTGTCCAGTGTGCAGTGGCTTAGTTTTTGTAGATGAGCTCTGCAACAATCTACATCAACTACTCATTCTCTGTGGTGTCTGTCTCCCCTATTCAAACCATCTATTATGCCGAATACAAAGGTTTTGACTTTTCATTTTCAATCAAACACCTGAAGATCAACCGTGGCAGCATTGATCTACCTGAAAGTGTACTCGTGGCCTCATGTAGCAATTTTATGTTCAGGTAAATGTTATTGGTCAGGTGAGTGCTAGAGGAAGCATATAATTTACATGAGATTCCAATCTGCGGTTGTTTGGACTCTGCTTCCCGGGAGTAGGAATGGGGTAAGGTAGATTCCACTGTAGGATCAGGACATGTGGGACTTATCAACAATCATCTGACAAAGTGGGTCTTTGCCCATGAAAGCTTATGCTCCAAATTATCTGTTAGTCTATAAGGTGCCACAGGATTTCTTGTTTTTCAACAATCACTAATATTGCTATATCATCTATAGGCTACCTCAGTCTTGGGAAAGAGGTAGGAAAAATATTGTCCCTGTCTCATTCCCATGTGCCATCCAACCAGCACAATGAATAAAGAGAAAGAAATCGGAGAACTGATTGTATAAGGACCAGCTATGCAGGTTTTGGATGGGACAAAGATCTGCCATTACCTCCTTTCAAGTTTTTTCGATGCTAGAACTGAGAGATGGTTTAGACTCAGGAATAAGATGGAGCAGACCCAGAGTTGTGCTAACTGTGCCAGTAGGTGCAATGTCTGGAGGTTTAAAACAAACAAAAAAATGAAGCATTTTTTCACAACACACAGTCAACCTCTGGAACTTCTGGCCACAGGATGTTGTGGAGGCCAAAACTACAAACTGGATTCAAAAAGAGCATGATAAGTTCAGGGATGATACAACCAGGATGGGCAAGGATGATGTCCCATCCCCTGCCTGCCAGAAGCTGGGAATGGATGACAGGTTGGATTACTTGATGGTTTTACCTTTGCTGTTCATTCCCTCCGGAGCACCTGGCATTGGCCACTATCTTGATATTGGGTTAGGTGGACCTCTGGTCTAACCCAGAACGTCCGTATGTCCTGGAAGCACAGCAATATGCCTGTTCATGCTCCTACACAATTTTCATGTTCCCCCACTGCTGATGCTTGAAAGGGTTGGATACCAGGAATTCTCCTTGCCTCTGAGAACTCTCAAGGGTTCAGGCCCTGGAAGAATGCAGAGGGGTCTTATCAGCGACTAGTATCTGTCCCCCTTACCTCATCATATCCTTCATCTGCATTATGGGGCAATCTTAATTTTCTCAGTATCTGTGGAGGCCTGTAGGTGCTAGTAAAAAATATGGTAGTACATTTCGCCCATGGCTAGGGCAAGGTTGGTACCCTAGGGATTCTTGTCTTTGTAGCTGAAAATGGGGAGGGGAGAGGAAAGGTGACCTTGTCCGTGTCTACACTAGCCAAAAACTTTGAAATGGCCATGCAAATGGCCATTCTGAAGTTTACTAATGAAGCGCTGGCATACATATTCAGCACTTCATTAGCATGCGGGCGGCCGCGGCACTTCGAAATTGATGCGGCTCGTCGCCGCGTGGCTCGTCCAGATGGGGCTCCTTTTTGAAAGGACCCCGGCTACTTCAAAGTCCCCTTATTCCTATGAGCAGATGGGAATAAGCGGACTTCGAAGTAGGTGGGGTCCTTTTGAAAAGGAGCCCTGTCGGGATGAGCCGTGCGGCGGTGAGCTACGTCAATTTCAAAGTGCCGCGGCCGCCCGCATGCTAATGAAGCGCTGAATATGTATTTTAGCGCTTCATTAGTAAACTTCAAAATGGCCTTTTGCATGGCCATTTCGAAGTTTTTGGCTAATGTAGACACGGCCCTTATGTCTCATTTTTAAAAGAATAGTCCCATATCAATATCCTCCTGTAGGTAATCCCCAATTATTTTTTTAAATGGGACAATTGTCCCATATGTTTTCTCTTTCCTTTCCAAACAGTACGGCTACCGTTACTTGCCAGCTGCCCACATACCACTAGTGAGTGGTGGGGCTCCAATGGTTGATGATGGGAGGTGGAAGAACGAGGCTGGTAGCTGGGCAAAGCTGCAATGTGCAGGACTGATTGTTTCCCCGTTAGTCCATCAGTGAAGCCCCTGCTTCATGTGGGCTCCTGGTTAGCAGAGCCTCATCGTACCTCACCCCTTTTTCCACCCAATGGTGGTTGCTTACTGTAGTGGCTGGTAAGTGTTGGCTGGCAGTGGCAGGTTACGTATCATCTCTGTGCACCCATTGGCCCTTTAAATGCTTCCCCTCTCAATGACTTTTTGCTCTGCCCATTCATCCCACCAATCCTGCTGCTCTTCCATATCACCCACAGAGAACCAGTCCCTGGTGAGATCATTCAGGTAACCAACACCCCAACTAGCAGGCTTCATCCTCCCCCACTGCCTCTGGCTGGGCTCACAGCTGCAGAAAGCTCAAAATCCTATGGCCCTGGGCATTGACCAGGAGAAGCCAAGCCCTACATGTACCAAAGTCCCAAACAGCATGGGCACAGGGAAGATTCTCCATCCTTCCTTTAAGCGCTGCAATAGCAGGGAGGAGACTATTTCCATCCTGTTTGTGTCCCAGCCTTGCAGGCTCCACAGCAACTGTCCCCTAACACCTGCAAGGACACTCAGTCAGTTTGTAGATTGCCTCTGCCCTATACCCAAACTCCCTAAGGCATGTGGTACTGCTCTGTCCCTTAGACAACACCCACAACTCAGTCACCTGTCTCGCTGGGTTCCCTAAAGCCCCAACTGACAGATTCTCTGAGCCCTGGCACGGAATGCATCTTCAAGGCTTAAGTACTTTCTGCCTGCGCTTTAGCCAGTGGGTGGCTGGCTTATATCTGTGTCCAGCACCCAAATGGAGATGTTAGCTGCCTTTCCACACTGCGTAAACAGAAACAGACGAGCTGCTTCCAGGGGAGCACGGATGGTAGTGGAGGAGAAGGGAAGAGATAAACACACCCACACATCTCATAGAGCTGGAAGGGACCTCGGGAGGGCATCGAGCCCAGTCCCCTGCCCTCTTGGCAGGACCAAGCACCTTCCTTTTTTTAAAATCTATTTGCCCCAGATCCTTAAATGGCCCCCTCACGGATTGAGCTCAGAAGCCCAGGTTTACCAGGCCAACGATCAAACCACTGAGACGACCTCTGCTCCCACTTCCACCCCCTTGCTGCTAGGATCAGCTCCCAACCCTTCATTCTGCATAAGCGTGAAAGGCTGTTGCTGTGGCTATACTCTGGGGTGAACGCCACGAGACACATGTCAGGAGCGGTGGGTGCATGCTGGGGGGCTGGCCAGGCCTGGAGCACTGGGCGTCAGGTTGGTCACCCCCATCCCTGCGCCGGCGAGGGAAAGGGGGATGTGTGCGCCACTGCAACCTTGGCAAGGGGCGCGCCTCAGCCAGGAGCCTGGAGGGGCCCTTCGCTGTGGTCGCGCCACTCGGCCAAGTCCACGGCCCTCCGCTCGGGGCGGGGGGGGGGGGCTGTCCGTGCCCCAGCGCACCGAAGACCTGCGGGGCAGGGCACCGCCTCTGCACACCAGGGGCGGCTGGTCTGCTCCGCGCGCTCCGGCAGCAGCAGCTGGCGGGGGCGCTGCACGGCACAGGCGGCATCTCACCAGGTGTCCCGCAGTCGGCCCAGGGACAGGCGAGCCCGGGCACGGGCTGCGCCGGGGCTCCGGTGGCCTCCGGCGAGGGGCGGGGACTGGCCCGAGGGGCGCCCTGCGCGCCTGCGCCCCCTGTTGGCGGTGCCCTCCGCCGCGCCGGAGGCCTGTGGGGCGACCGGGCCCCAGCCTAGCCCATCGCTGGCGGCTTGTTGTCGTCACGTGGCCGGGGGAGGGGGCTGCGGGCGGGGCGGAGCGGGATAGGCTCTGGAGGAGGCGGAGGCGGAAAGTTTGCGGCGCGGCTGGGGCTGGGGCTGGCGGTGATTGCCGCGGGCTGGGTGCTGTCTGCTTCTCCCTGCGGCCCGGGGAGCCCGGCCATGAGCTGCCCGTGCCGCGCTGCGCCAGCCGCTGCGCTGGCCTTGCTGCTGCTGCTGTTGCTTGGCCGCCTGGCGGGGAGCTCGGCCGCCCCGTGCCCGGCTCCGTGCCGCTGCCTCGGGGACCTGCTGGACTGCAGCCGCCGCGAGCTGAGCCGGGTGCCCGAGCGGCTCCCGCCCGGGGTGGTGCAGCTGTGAGTGTCGCGGGGCGTGGCGGGGCATGGCCGGGGACCCCAGCCCGCTCCGGGACCTGCTGCCGGGCTGGATGCCGAGGGTCCGGCTGCGGCGGGAGGGGAACTGCCGCCGGTCCGGAGCGAAGGGCACCTTCTCTGCACCTCCTACCTGTGCCCGCCGGGGCTCAGCCGGGCAGGGCTCCCCCGCACCTGTGACCTCCTCCGGCTGCCGCCTCCCCTTGAGGGGGCCAGGACTCGGAAGAGGTGCACGGCTCCGCTCCCAGCAGTGCCCGGGGGGGAAGGGGTGCCAGGGCCGTTTCTCTGTTGCGGGGCTGACCCTGTGAGCGAGGGAGAAAGTTTTGTGTACAGGCGACTAATGCGGGAACTGGAAACTGTTGGAAGTGCCTTGTTCTTTCGCAAGTTGAGGCACTCTGGTATCCTGCCAAAGGGCTGAACTAAAATTGATACTGAAACCTAGGGGGGTTATTTTGGAGGGAGGCCTGGGAAAGAAGAGATGCTAAGACTGAAGGTCTGTTTCTGTTTTAAAGTTACCAAGGGGGGTGGGGGAACCTCTGTGAGAAACTTGATGGTTGATAAACATTGAGAGTAATTGGGCCCAGAGAAGTTGCACACTGTTGTTAGGAGAAATGTGCATTCTGGCAGTGTTAACTAATGAATATTTTTTACACTTTTTTTGCAGATAATAGGGTAACTATTTTTGTAGGTAGTACGAATTTGCGTATTAGCTAGTGTGGCATTTATATGGTTTTTCTTGTTGATCTTTTGTTTTTCCCTACTAGTGCTTTTAAGAAATGTGTTAAGAAAATAACTTTTATATCAGAAAAACTTTATGATTACTTAGTAATGAATATTAAAATGTCGTGTTTAGAATATTTAATTTTAATAACAAACATTTTTGGAGAAATCATAAGATATTGAAATTTCCTAAAAGGAAAAATAATGCTGGAACTTTTTCCTGTACAGAGTCTCAATTTTTTTCACTCATTTTTCCCCATATTTCTTATGGTCTATTAAATTTCAAAAACAGATAGGGATAAAGACTAACATAAACAGGAAGGATGTCAATTAGTTGTGACTAATTCTGTTCAATTGCCTCATCTGGAGGTCATGCTTGTCTGTTTATGAAACATGGATGGCTGTATTGACAACATATGGAACTGAACATATAAATGTCTTTGGGAGGCAGATATTTCCATGAGTAGTATAGGAAGGTATCTGGGAGAAAAAAAGAAACTTAACTTTTCCTTCTGGTTGATACGATTAAGATGTTTCCAATAAATACATGTTCAACAATTCATTGTGTTTCCTACTGAATGTTGATCCTCATTTGAGCCTACTGAGTTGTCTGAGTAAAACAAATAAAATAAATCTCTTCACAAAGCTTGTTAGAGGTGTTAAAAATTAACATTTGATTTACCTTTAAGGTAATATTTAGATTTATCATTATGACAAATTAAAACCAAGAGGAAAGCACAGACCCTTTAACAGGAACTTATTTCTGAAACTTGTCTTTAATGTACGGGCTGTGTTAACCTAAGTACTTAAATGTGTTGCTTTTTGTAATTATGTTAGTGAGAGGCCCTAAAATAAATTAAAGGGTGTTTTTATGGTTAGCACAACTGGTCATGTAAATTGTCTTTATGTAAGTTCACATTCCTTCAAAGAAGTGAGAGAAAATAAGTTCCATTTGTGTAAATAAATACTGGGCCTGTTGTAAAGCATCCTGCTGTGATCACTCATTGGACAGCTGTGTCATTTGGTCTGAAACTCTCAGGAGTACGTCTTTGTAGGTGTCACCAAACCATGTGGTTTGGCTGCCTTGGTGGAACTGTTTCTTTTGTTTGTGTCAAATGCCTTAGAAGTACCTTTGTTTTCTTTTTTTTTTCTCTTCCACTTAATAAGAAAGGGCCGAAACATGTGACATTGTCTGTTACCTCCTATTTAGTGAGTGGAATTTTGACTGCTCAAGTTTCAAGACAACAATGCTTTTCTGTTTCAGGTAGCCAGTAGAGTTTGAGTTAATGTGATCACTGTTACACCAAAACAAGTTTACTTACAAATAGCAACAGATTTTGTGAATTTTGTTGACAATTAGAAGACTATAATCTCCAAAGTCTGTAATTTAGGTTGAAAAACTGCCAGCCCTCATTGGAAGATATTGTAATGTCTATAAGACCCAATTCTCAAGCCCTTACTAAAGCTAGAACTCTCTTATGGTTGGATTGAAGGGTTCTTGCCTGATTTAGAACTTCAAGAATAAGCGTATTTTTGAATGTTTTCCTGTCCTCTCTCCCCGCCAATACCTCCAAAAAGGTCCACTGGTATGAAGTAGTATACCAGTGTGAAGTGAAGTGATGGCTTGGTCCTGTCTCATTCAGAACTCTCACAAAGTTAATAAAATGTCCTGGGTGTGTGAAAAGTGTGACCATGAAGAAGGAGACAAAGAAAATGAGCTTCATAGTTTGAAACTCGAGTGCTTGCATTCTGTTCCTGTGCTGTCAAAGTTGTAGTTACTCCATTAATACTTCAAAAGCCTCATGACATATAGTGTAAATAGGAGACTTTACTCTGCTTTATTAGGAGTTTAGAATAAAGTCCATCATCTTCCTTTGTGCTTTCTTCGCATAATGTAATGGAAGTCCATTGAAAACTGATAAATATTTGTAATGTATTTATATACAAATATCTTTAAAGTTAGATTTCAGTTTACTTCTGGCATATGTGCTCTGAGCTGGAAAGAATGTTGCTTTGTTAGAATTAATAATTCAGAGCCAGAATTGGGGGGAGGGAAAGCAAATGCTTTTTGCTGCTTTCAGTATTTTTAAATTCTCATTGGAATTTTAGACTATATCTTACCTGGTTCACATAGAAATGCCAAAGCTGTCAGTGAGTCAGAAGGGAACATCTAAAAGAAGGTTTCAGTTTGTTTGTACTGCATCTTTAGTTCTTACATTTTATAAATCCTCTAGTTCTTTAAAAGAATTGCCAGAAACAAAACCCCTTATGGTTTTCACAGCTGTTTTTCAATATTTTCCAGACTAAAACTTTAACATAGCAAGCTGATTTATGAGTCACTTTGGATCAGTGTCTTAAAACAGCTACAGCCTGGCTTTTTGTTTTTCAGCTTTCCTGATTTCTGCTGAATTAGCAGCTCTAAAGGCCCCAGTGGGATTGATTAAGAAGCTGTTGCTGGATTTGCATTTTAAAATTGCACTTGAGGCTCAGGTTTCTGAGTTCTCTAAGGTAGAAGATGATAATTGCAACTAAGTGTTTTAAATTAAGTTAGGGTCTAAAAAATTGTGTAGTGTGAAAATGGAGAGGTGGTACCTCCTTTATATTAGGCCTTCCCTTTGGTTTTTCATCATGTAAATATTAAAACTTTAAAGTTGCAGGTCAATTTTCAAGTCAAGAAGCATCAAATAGTTCATGAAGAAGTGACTGGGTGTGAATACTTTTCTTTCAGCTGTTTCATAAAATAGATTCCTAAAGAGCAGGGTTAGTGAGGCTTGAAACACTGCAAAACATTACAAGTATCACTGTTCTGTTAGAGCATAAATATTTAAGTAAAAAGTAGGAATATATGCTTTCTTCTATGTAGTAAGATTTTCTTAAATGTAAATCTTGTATTTGTAAAGTCTGAGAATGTAATCCCCATTACATTTTTCATGACTCTCCAGAAGTAAAAGAAACCACAGAAGAGATTTTCTTTCTCTGTTTAATAATGGTTTTAGAGTGGAGGTGTTAGATTGGAGAGGGAAAATTTAAAAAAGCACAGGGTGAATCAAAAATGGAAATTGTTTTGGAACCTTAGTGTTTAGTGTTGCACACTCCTATGAGGAAAGGCAGACAACCATCCACTTCCAAATCAATTTTTCATAAGTGGTCTTAATTCAAGGGTGGTAGTTAGACTCTAAAAAAAATCTGTAGCTTAAATTTTTACACCTAGGGCTCAGGAGAAACTATGGGTTTAAATTTCACTTAGAAAATTGGTGCAAGACATATTTTAACTGTAGTTCACATTCAGAAGTTCTGCCTTCACTTACAGGGAACAAATTTCCCTTTAATATCTCAACTTTTTAACATTGAAAGTGTGGCCTTAAGTGCTTTTTATTTATTTCTATTGTATATAATTTAAACAGAAAAAACACACAAGAATGTGTGTTTGAGAGAGAAGCCTTAAAATTGACTCTTTACTTTTTTTCTCCTATTTGAAAAACTGTTGTCAGTGAAGTCGTGTGGTGTTTCTGGGTGCATGTGTTTTTAAAAGTAAGGTGCTGCATGGGAAATTTGTGGGTGTCTGCAGCATTAAAAAACACAGATTTTGTTTGAAACGTAAGTTGTTACACTCACGCTTGCCTTGATAGACTCCAGATGGATGTGAGCTTGAGCTATGAGTGAAAGTGTCTGGCTCCAGTGTGGTGATCATGCACAGCAGTGGTTGTAATTGCAGGATTTTTATAGTTTAAGGACTCTGCCAATTTTTTTTAACATGTTATAACTCCAGCAGAACAAATCTGCTCACGTCTCTTACTGTCTGGTGGGTCCTTAGGCAAAAATGTTTTAAATAAACCTTCTCAGGGTTTTTAGATGAAATGAAGAAATGCAGGTTTTTAGCATTGATATTGAAAGCTCTTTGAAATAGCTGCTGATTCATAATTTTCTAATGATGACCAAGAGTTACATATTAGGCTGTAAAAGCAATGACTTCATGGAATTTTGCTGTTTGTTTTGCATACTTCTCATAATCTGTACAGACAGACCAAAGCTAAATATTGAATTAAAGGTGATGGTGGGGCATCTTTACTAACTCTTTTAAAGTAGAAGTTTAATTTGGATTACTTTTAAAATCAATTTCTTTGTAGTAGTAGACTTCAAGATTTGTTTGTGAACGTAGGGGTGAAGTTGTTAAATTAAATATACTTGTGTACTTGGATCTGATGGATGGTAACACTCGATTTTTAACAGTGAGGGAATTATGCTTCCTATTTAAGCGACACTGATATCATTTACAGAAGAATTTAGTCATACTAATCAAACTAACACTTTCAAAAACCGGCAGATGTTAGAACTCAACTGGTTTCCGCTCTCTTCTTGATGAAGCTTCTTAGGTGCTTAGTCTGTTTGCTGTGTCTGGAACTCCACTGCTCACTCCAAGAGGACACATGTAGAACTTCACTGACATCATTTGCACATTCTGATTAATAAACCATGCTAACACGTAGCCCACTGGGGCTCTTGGTTTGACATGGAAAAGAACTGAACTTTATGGCACAAGATTTTTCCTTAAACACAAGTTTTTATGCTTTAAGTTCTTTCTCTCTTAGATGCAAGTTCTGAGTAGGATATAAACTGGCTTGTAAGTGTAGGCTGCTTTCAGGCCTATTTCTCAGTTTGCTGCTGCTGATACTAAATATGATTTGTATTAACTTTGTGTACATGAAATGAGGATTTTGTTTGATTTGGAATCCCAAACTCCATTTTCATGCATCCTTGCCCACTGTGTCTAGTCTTTGCAAGTTGTTTTAGAATATTAGCTTAAAAACTATAAGGCTGTGTTGCACTAGGCCCTCCTTTCGGCGGGGCTATGTTGACGTGGCACTTTGGGATATACTTATGAGGTGCTGCCGTGAATGTGCAGTGCCTCATTAGCATAATGAGAGCTGTGCACACTTTGAAACTGCTGGTTTCGAAACACAGCCGCCCATGTAGCCGGGCGACCTTTAAAAACGACCCCTTGATTTTGAAAGTCCCTTGTTTCCATCTGGTTTTGGGCGTAAGGGGATTTCAAAATCGGGGGTCCATTTCGAAACGTCCCTAGCTATATGGCAGCTGTGTTTCGAAATTGGCAGTTTTGAAGTGCGTGCGGAGCCAATATGCTAATGAGGTGCTGCATGTTCACAGCAGCACCTCATTAGTATATCCCAAAGTGCCATGTTACCATAGCCCCTCCGAAAGGAGGGACTAGTGTGGCCACAGTCTAAAAGAAACTAACACATCCCATATTTTTGAACCTATATTAGAGTTGCACTTAAGTCTTAGGGCACATCTTCATTATGGAGAAGATCACTGCTGCTGCACTCTTCCAGAAGTTCAATTTAGCATGTCTTGTAGGTGTGTACTAAATTGAACTCACTGGGCACCTCTGTTCATGCTGGTACTCCTGCTCCTTAAGAGGAGTAAGGGAAGTCGATGGGAACATTTGCTACTGTCAGCTTCTGACAGTGGAGATGGCATGGAAGCTTGAATTAAGGTACAGTGACTCCAGCTATATAATTTCTTTCAATGTAGGCCTGGCCTTATGTTTTTGTCTGTGAATTTCTCTTGTAGTAACCACAAGGTTACTTTACCTTCCCTTCCCTCCTCCTGCCCCTCCCCTGCCCAGGAGAGGGGGAGGAGACAGTTTCCTTCACAATATGTGCTCATGAAGCATCCCATAGATGTTGAGACTTTTTTTAGTGCTTCTGTCCTTTTTTTTGGAAAAAAAAAATTATTCAGTCACAAAATACCATACAAACTGAAAGCCTTTCTGGTTAATAGCAGTGGTCAAAGTATTTAAAATCATCTTCTTTGTTTTCAGAAGACAATATGTAAGTACTAATGCAATTTTATTACCAACAGATTATATAAGGTAGACTTTTTATATATGTAGTGAGATATTAGATTGTAGTTCTGGCTAAACATATTTATGAGAGCTAGTAAAAATACACCTGATATTTCAAAACTGTCATCTCATTTATGTTTGTCATCTCATAGGGATTTAAGTCACAACAGATTATCTTCAATCAAGGCCAGTTCCTTGAGTCACCTTCATAGTCTCCGTGAAATGTAAGTGATATGTGTTTCTGGATGTAAAAATAGTGTTCTTTCTAAATGGCTAGCTGTTTGAAAGGGGTGAAAAAAAGATGTTGTGTTCTTATCACTACATCTTGCAGTAAGTGAGTTTATAATTTACTTTGAATTTTAGGGTGTGCTCAACATTTAACATATAGTTTATTCGCTTTTGTTGATACTACAATTGACTTTTTTTGCTCCTGATAGAAAACTGAGTAACAATGAATTGGACACCATACCTAATCTGGGACCAGTCTCTGCAAATATTACTCTTCTGTCCTTGTAAGTAGATTTAGATGGCACTTTAACTCCACAGGTGGGCAGAGGGGGAAAGGGGACATTTGTATATAAAGGTTATTGATATTGAAGTTAACAAAATTGGAAGTTTATCAAATTGTGGCTAGGAAGTTTCTTATGGGATTTGTTGCATCAGGTTGTTTAAAAATAGGTGTATGTAGGTACACACATGCAAAATAATGAATCCTAGGAGTTTTTGTTGCTTCTTTGAGATATAAGAACATAAGAATGGCCATACTGGGTCAGACCAAAGGTCCATCCAGCCCAGCATCCCATCTGCCGACGGTGGCCAAAGCCAGGTGCCCCAGAGAAGGGGAACAGAAGACAATGATCAAGTGACTTGTCTCCTGCCATCTATCTCCTGCCCTTGTTCTGAAGGCTAGGGCACCATACTTTATCCCTGGCTAATAGCCATTTATGGACCTAACCTGCAAAAATTTATCAAGCTCTTTTTTAAACCCTAATAGAGTCCTGGCCTTCACAGCCTCCTCGGGCAAGGAGTTCCACAGGTTGACTGTGTGCTGTGTGAAGAAAAATTTCCTTTTATTAGTTTTGAACCTACTACCCATCAATTTCATTTGGTGTCCCCTAGTTCTTGTATTAAGGGAAAAGGTAAATAATTTTTCTATATTCACTTTCTCCACACCATTCATGATTTTATATACCTCTATCATATCGCCCCTCAATCGCCTCTTTTCCAGACTGAAAAGTCCCAGTCTCTCTAGCCTCTCCCCATATGGGACCCGTTCCAAGCCCCTAATCATCTTAGTTGCCCTTTTCTGAACCTTTTCTAATCCCAATATATCTTTTTTGAGGTGAGGAGACCACATCTGCACGCAGTACTCAAGATGTGGGCGTACCATAGTTTTATATAGGGGAAGTATGATATCTTTTGTCTTATTATCGATCCCTTTTTTAATAATTCCTAACATCCTATTTGCCTTACTAACTGCCGCTGCACACTGCGTGGATGTCTTCAGAGAACTATCCACTATAACTCCAAGATCCCTTTCCTGATCTGTTGTAGCTAAATTTGACCCCATCATGTAGTACGTGTAATTTGGGTTATTTTTTCCTACATGCATTACCTTACACTTACCCCCATTAAATTTCATTTGCCATTTTGCTGCCCAGTCACTCAGTTTGCTGAGATCTTTTTGTAGTTCTTCACAATCTGTTTTGGTTTTGACTGTCCTGAACAACTTGGTGTCATCTGCAAACTTTGCCACCTCACTGGACAAACAGTATTAGTATTGATTTGTATTGTGGTACTGCCTCCAGACCCCAATGCCAATCAGGCCCCTGTTGTGCTAGGCACTGAACAAACACTAGTAATTAACATGGAGACCTGTGTGATGCAGACCCTGCAAAACAAAAGCTTGCGTATCCTGGGTGAAATTATGCTGTCTTTTGAAGTTAGCGGTAAAATTCCCATTGACTTAGTTGAACAAGGATTTTGCTCCTTAATTTTAGGACACTTATATGTAGACTGGAATTCAGAATAAATCATGTGCCAGTAACTTTACTAGAATTTATTAATTTGTCATATGTGAGGGAGGATATTTATTTTCTGTTATTGCAGGTGTTACACAAGATTCTTTGGTTTGGTTTGCTTGAAGTATGTTTATAATGAACCATCATATTACTAAAAGTATGTCACCTGTGATCAAAGGCAGAATTTGTACATTCAGGAGAAGCAGATGAGAGATATCAGGTTAAAATGAAAGGACTCAAAACTGAGAACTTAATTTTGATTGCAAACTTGCATAGCACTTATGTTTCCTTTTCTGTTCGTGGCTTTTGATCAGTTTTCATAAAACATGCATGTATGAGGTTACTCAAAAATAGTAATGTCTAACTTCATTTTAAATTTTTTCAACTGTTATGCACAAAAACATTTTTCAGCTGCAGGTTTTACTAACAGGATTCTTTTTAATGTTAAAGGTAGTATTATTTAACCATACTCTTAATACAAATTGCAATCTGCCTGGCAAAAAGAGGCTCTTGAAGAGTTAAAACAATTCAGTAAATTTTGGGAAGCTGTTCAATTAACTAAATTGATCACTATTCAATTGCTTACATCTGGTGATTTATAGGGGGTTTGTTTTTACTCTGATCCAAGGTCAGCTAAATCAGCTGGTGCAGCCGCTGTGTCTGCACTGATCTGTTTGAGTAAGAATTAGGTTACATTTGATACTGATGTGGTTTTGCTACAGATCAAAATCAGAAAAGAATAAAAGAAAAAGCAGATGGTGTCTGACAAATAACTACTGAATTTAAACACAGTACTTTTATATTACATTAGTGTTGACACTTTTTTTATAGTGACATATCATTCTATAGTTGAGTCATTGTATTGTGTCTCAGACGTACATTTAAGTGTTGTTCTTAAGGGTCTGTGTACTGTGAGAATTAGAAATATTTGCGTAATAAAGCATTAGAAATCTCCCTTGTCTTGTTTCAAACACAAAGTTGAGAATTCATCCTAAAGCTTTCTCAACCCTTTCCCATAGACGTTAAACTCTAGTTCAGAGGCATGTAAAATTGTGCTCAACAGCTGTGAAAAGAACTTTTGAGAAAATGAATTAACTCCTCTGCTGCTGGATTATTTGCCCCACACCTATGGACAAGGAGCTTAGTTTAATTTACCCAGCTGGCCAAACATGGAGAAAACTTCATTAGATTTGATTTGTGCACTGTTCTCTAATATTTTTAAGTACCTCTTAAAAAGTGTTCCAGCTGCCATGCACGGAAGGTATTGCTCTGGAGTTGGCTTGTTGCCATTTTGCTTTGAAGCCCATACAAAGTCTATGTTTGAGGTCAGGAAGAAAACTCCTGAGTATGCTCAACGGAGCTTGGTTAAAGTTACTAATGTTTACTATGGTCACTGTGGAGAATCAATGGATTTAGAAAAGGAAGCCATCTATTGCATTCTGCTATCAGGGTAATGCTAATTGTTAGAGCATATTATGGAGTGCTCAGTTCAAACGGGTGGTCAAAACAGAAAACAGCAATGGATGACTGTAGTTGGTTGGTAATGCTATAAAAGGATGTGCAATATATGATTAGTGCACATCAGGTAAAGATAAACAGAATACTGCTTGACTTTTTTTCTCCAGATCCTGAACTTACTTTGCAGCTTGCAAGGGTTTTTTTTTTTTTTTTTTTTTTTTTTTTTTTTTTTCCTACCCTGACTTGTAAACTGAGCTAATTCAATTGTGTATAAGTCAGTGGAGAATAATACAATACAGAAAAATGATGTAGCTTTTTAGAGATGACTTTCAGAAAATGCAAAATTCTGATGAATTTTGTAAAGCCTTAGTTTTCAAGGAAAAAGGAGATGATGAAATCTCTTGAGTCTGACTCAGAATAGCAGAAAAAAGGATGTTTGAACTTAGCTAAATGGGTGTTACCCTTCTGAAACGTGATTTGATTACATTTCTCACAAGATGCCCACAAACATGAGGTATCTTATTCAGCTTTTCTGTGAAAGGTGCTCTGATGTAGTCTACTTTCCTTGCCAGTCTTGAATTGGCCAGGATTTCTCTTTTGAGCAGTGAAGACATCTCCATACCAATTGTGAATTCTGTGCTAGAGCCATAAAATCCTACAGGATGAATACCACAGAGGATTTTTCTGTATGTACAGTTCTGCAGTGGTGCTGTTGTAGTGCATCTGGGGAAGATGCTGTATGCTGGAGAGAGAAAAAACTTCTTTTGGCATAAAAAGAACCGCACTTCTCCACGTGGCAGTAGCTCTCCAAATGGCATAGCGCTGTGCACACAAGTGCTTAGGTTGCTGTAATTTATGTCTCTTGGGGAGTGGGATAGGCACATCCCTGACTTGCAATGTTCTTGACAGGATTGCCAGGCCCCTGGAAAAGGTTGGTGAGGTGCACTTCCGGACCCTGGAATGGGCAGGGCCTCAGGTGAAAGGGGCATGTCTGGGGGGTAGCCTCCCCCAACCAGCCCTTCAGCCAGGGCTGTCCTGGGTGGGGGAGGAGGGTGGAGCTTGAGGCAACCCCCTTCCCATTGCGCAAGCCTTATCTCTCCCCCACTTAGCCCCCACCGTGGCCACTCATCCCATCCCCAACCAGCTGGGCCACAGATTATGTGGGACAGGGCACAGTGGCAGGAGGGGGTTGCTTCCCCTTCCTCCCCCCACCCCGCTTACCATGTGGGCAGTGTGAACGGACACCTGCTGTACTGCACTCCACCCTCACGGCCTGCTGAGCCCCACGTCTCCATGGGTGGCACTGCCTGGCCTGTTTGACCAGGGGGTTTCAAGTGATTTCAAGGGTCCTGGGCAGAGGTGATTCGGAGCCCTTGACCTTTTGAATCACTCCCTGGGCAGCTGCCCACTACTGACCCTCTTTCCCGCCTCTCCCCCTCCCCATTCAGAGGTCCTGCCTTTAGCAATATGAGTTTTCCTGACATAGTCTGAGTAGCACGTGCTCCTTAATTTGCAAGACAGATACAGTTAAAAGGCTGGAAAGGCAATGTAAGGTGTGACTTAACTAACACTCAGTTATGTAACTGTTGAAGAATGTATGTAAAATATCTATTAAATTCCCTTGTGTGGTATAATGGGATGTTTCTTGGCACACTGTGCTGTTCCTGGAGAAGTCCCTGAGGTGACCTTTTATCAGCAGTACCACCCCTTTAACTCAGCTATTGCAGGTTTGATTTGTGAAAAAAATAAGCGTGGTTTAAACCAAAAATGAATTGACGTCTCTGATTTACTCACGCTTCCTCATTTCTGACTCTTCAGATTACACAGTACAATAGAGTGTTTTCTTCAGGAGAAAAAATTAGTTCAGTCCCTAGCTTCCTGCTAAGTTAGGTAATCCAAAACTAACACCTACTGCTAGTCATTGGTATTTAATTATTAAATATGTAATGTTAACACAATACAATGTGAACACTTTTGGGTAAACTGGATTTAACAACTAAATTACCACAAATATTTACTCTGGCTGTACATAGATAAATGAGGCTATATTACTATCCTAGAACTCAAATACTTTAGATGTTTCCTTATTTGCCTTCCTCAAATGGTTGTAAAGCTAACAACTACTAGCAGGGCTGTTTTTAAAATTTTTTATAGTTTCATGTTACAAAATTTTGCAATTCTGGGAGAAAAGCAAGTTATATTTTAATGTTGGCTGTGTTGATTACTTATTCACTGTTCTGTCAAATTTAGAAGTGAATGCTAAATGCCCTGACAGTAAGGGACGTATTTGAATATAATATAAACAGTTTTTTTACTCCCAGTCCCCAAAATCCTGTCCTGTTTGTTCTTGCTCTATGTGGCACACTAAAATGGACTAATAGGCAGTGTCATATTAATGGCAGTATTCAATTAATCTAATTAGTGATGAAGGAGGAATCTGGCAAATTTCTTGGGCTTGTTTTCATTGCAAAACTTACTTGAGCAATAGCTTCAAGTGTTATACATAACTTAAGTTCAGGCCACACATAAAATCCCTTAACTGCAGTATGGTGGTGCTTTCAACTTGTATTGGTCGGCCTGAGTGAGTATGTTGGTTAAAATTAAAGGGAGCACAATGTTCCAGCTAATACAACCACTTAGTAGTGTGGATTCATCCTAGCGACTTTCAGGTGCTTGTCCTCCAGTGTCTTCCCACAGTTACATGCCCCTTGTACGCAGAAAAAGAAGATAAATTTCCTTGCAGTTCACTGGGTAAGGCTCCATATAATAGCTCAGCTTACTGCAATAAGGAATTTGTGTTTATTTCTCATGTGACTGGCTTAAGCTAACTGAAGAGAAGTGATATGAGCATTGATAACCTGAGCTAACTCTGCAGTAATGATGTAGCCAGTCTTGCATGATTTTGCTATATTTTTAATTATCAATTCTGTACCTATTTGTAGTGTGAAACTTCTGAAATTAAAAACAGCACAAATACAGTGTTTGTGGCCCGTCAGCCAGTTACCTTGGTGGGCCATATGCCAAAGGTAGCTGACGTCTGCTTTAGAAGAGCTTTATGGTTCATAATAATTACTTAGATTGGTAAAACTTTAATTCCAAGTCATGAAAAACTGCTTCAGGTATTCTTAGCTTCATCTTCAGCTACTTCTGGGGTGATAGTTAATTGTTTCACTGCATAACAGCATTATAAAACAGTTCAGGTGGAGTGGGAAGGGAGGTGTACCATATCCATCGCAGTGTATGCTATATAGTAGGGAAACTTTAGGCATGTAGTGTATAATTTGTCCAGGGTGAAAAATTTCTGTGTTTGAAAAACAGTATATTTGTGATATTTAATTACCACAGGAGGTTTGAAGCCTCTTAATATATTTAATGCCTGGAAAAATTAATTTAGTTGATGTTAGTAATTCCTCATAGGGAAGAGGCCATCAGTGAATTACAAACATTTCTTCAACATCTGTTTTCTTTGAAGAGGTCCAGAATATTGTCCAAACTGGAGTCCTCTTTGTGGGAGCATATAAAATACAGTCTATAACTCCAGGATTTGGCAATGAGCAGCCTGTGGGCTGGTCGAGTTTTGCGAGAGTTAGTCGTTGGAGGACCACCAAAGGCTAACCTTGGTGAACCATGTCCAGGCTGCTGATTGCCCACCCCTGCTATAGATGCTGAATATGTGATGCCATTAGTGTGTGGTATCCTTCAGTGCCTCAGAAAATGAAAGGTAGTAATCCATGGCTTTGGAGACCCTGAAAAGCCATTACTGTGTTGGGCTATTGGTTATTTATTTTTTTCCTTTAAACCTATTTTCAGAACAGTACTTAAACTTATGGATAGAGCTTATATA
Organism: Carettochelys insculpta; assembly: GCF_033958435.1. NCBI lineage: Eukaryota > Metazoa > Chordata > Testudines > Carettochelyidae > Carettochelys > Carettochelys insculpta. The sequence continues at coordinate 319,153,480 of NC_134137.1, forward strand.
TGCTGACACCCAAAATATAACAGGTGTTTAAGGGACTCATGGGCCATTTTTTGTACTATATAATGTCTATCTGTACTCCCTCCTCCTTGTGATAAGGAAACCACACCCTGTGAATTACATATAGCTTGAAACACTACAACTAAAATCTTTAAAAAAATGAAATGTCAAATTTTAGTGAAATTCTTTAATATGCTTAGACTTTTTGTTTTGTTTTTGTACAGAGCAGATGGGAACGTTCTTGTTACTACCATTGTAAATCAGTGACCCATACCACTCAAGAACAAAAAATAAGTTTGGGTCAAGCTAGACTGGAAAATAAAAAGCTCTGAAAAAATATGTAAAGTAATTAGGGGACTTGTCTAGATCTTTAATGTCTCTATAGTGTTGACAGTAACAAGAAAATACTTGACTCAAGTGGAATAATATTTGTTAATATAGAATTTGTGAAAAGTATAGTGACAAATCTGGATAGATTGAAATCTTCTGTTTGTATTATAAAATAGGTTCAGCATGGACTGCATCAGCTATGCAGGTTGTTAAACTCGTCTGTTAAAAATATTATTCAACCGTATTCTGGGCAGATGACCTTTAGAAGAAGGTATTCAGTTCTGAGCTTTGTGATTGCCCAATAGAGTGTCAGTACAGTAAACCCTTGAAATGCACGATTTCAAGTTGTGCTTAGCTTTCATTAACACAGGTCGAGTGCAACTCAAAATCCTGCTCCCCCTGGCCCTGCCTCAAACTCCCCACCCCCACCCCAGCATGGCTCTGGCTCCAGCCTCCCCCCACCAGCCCTGGTTCAGCCCCACCTCACGGCCTGGCTCACCACCCCTATGCACAGCTCCAGGTGACCCACCCGCCCTGGTTCACCCTCTGCCATGCGCAGCTCCAGCGCAGCTTCCCTGCTTCCCCTGCAGCCCCAACCCACCCCAGGCTTAACCCCTCTGCCCTTCTCCCATGGCTCCAACTCGCCTCCAGGCTTAACCCACCCCGACTGCCCCCCCCAACCCCAACACTTGCTTTCAAAAGGAGCTCCAGCTCCGCACCTTGACTTATGCAAAATTTGAGTTGTGTGTGGATGCGTGGGAAAGCAACCCTCACATAACTCGAGGGACTACTGTATTGTTCCTGAGATGTGGTGACTTGTTTTTACTAGGCACTAGACTGAAGCCATATGGTCATTTTTCTGAAGGTCGTTAGACAGCCTTCAGACTGTAATGAGTTTGAATACATGATCCAGAATTGAAATATTGTGCATCCACAGACTGCCTTTTTACATTGGTCAGTATTAAAACAAATCAAGTGCATTCCAGATAGTATTGTTAAAATAAGACCTTTAGATCAATTTGTACTATTGAGGGCACGTTATTTTTCATCATTTCAATTATCGCTATTGGTTAGTTTAAATTTAAGCTGGCTGACAGCACTTGGTTCAAATCAACTTGAAAGTTATACTTTCTTGTCAGCTGTTCTAAAACTCTTCTGAATATTAATCAGAAGGTTCATGTGTGTTTAGTAATTGTGAAGTTAACCTAAAACCTAAAATCAATTACAGTGTTGAGAAAAATGTAAAATTACTCTCTTTTGATTGTAATAAAAATGGTGTAGCCATTGATATTTTTTTAACCTATTGTCTCAATTGCTCACATATATAATAAAGATATTTACATATGGGGGAGGGGAAATTAAGGAACCCACGATGGATCAAATTGAGTTTTGTTATATGTAGTTTTCTCTCATTACATACCCAGCCTGTGTACTTTCAAAGGGGACTTCATATTTCAGTCTTTATCATGCCTTGTGATAGAATTTTTTGTGATATTTAAAAATGTTGACATCGGCATGCAAACTAAGTTTTTTGACTAGCAGGTACCAAGGTCAATCTTTGCACTCCAACAGATTTTTCTGCTATCTTGCCTCCTAGCTGAAGTCAGGATTAATCACAGAATCATGGGGCTGGAAGGGACTTCAGGAGTTCATCTAGGCTAGTCACCTGCTTCAAGCAAGATCAACCCCAACTTAAGTCATCCCAGCCAGGACTTAAAACCTCTAGAGATGGAGAATCCACCACCTCACTAGGCAATGCATTCCAGTGCTTCACCACCCTCCTGGTGAAGTAGTTTTTTCCTAATATCCAACCTATACCTCTCCCTCTTTAGCTTCAGACCATTACTCCTTGTTTTGGTATCTGTCACCACTGAAAATAGTTTCTCACCATCCTCTTTAGAGATCCCCTTCAGGAAGTTGAAGGCCGCTATTAAATCACCCCTCAGTCTTCTCTTCTGTAAACTCAACAAGCCCAAATCCCTCAGCCTATCTTCACAGGTCATGTGCTCCAGCCCCTTAATCATTTTTGTTGCCCTCCGCTGAACCTGCTCCAGCACATCCACATCCTTTTTATACAGGGGCAGGGGGGACTGGACACAATATTCTAGGTGTGGCCTCACCAGTGCCGAATAGAGGGGAACAACTACTTCTCTAGATCTGCTCAGAATGCTCCTCCTAATGCACCCTAATATGCTGTTAGCCTTCTTGGCTACAAGGGCACACTGATTACTCCATATGCAGCCTTTCATCCACCATAATGCTTAGGTCCCTTTCCACTGCACTGCTGCTTAGCCAGTCAGTCCCCAGTCTATAACACTGCTTGGGATTCTTCCATCCCAAGTGCAGGACTCTACACCTCTCCTTGTTGAACCACATCAGATTTCTTTTGGCCCAGTCCTCCAATTTATCCTGGTCACTCTGGATACTTTCTCTACCCTCCAGCATATCTACCTCTTCTCCTAGCTTTGTGTCACCTGCAAACTTGCTGAGTGTGCAATCCAGGTCATTAATAAAGATGTTGAACAACACTGGCCCAAGAATCGAGCCTTGCAGCACTCTTCTTGAAACTGACTGCCATCCAGATATTGAGCCATTGACCACTACCGTTGAGCCTGACTGTCTAGCTAGCTTTCTATCCATCTTATAGGCTATGGATCCAATCCATACTTCCTTAACTTATTGGCGAGAGTGTTTTGGGAGACTGTATCAAAAACTTGGCTGAAGTCAAGGTATATCACATCTGCTGACTTCCCCATATCCACAGAGCCTGTTAACTCATCATAGAAGCTAATCAGATTGGTCAGGCATAATTTGCCCTTGGTGAATCCATGTTGGCTACTTTTGATCACTTTCCTTTTTTCCAAGTGCTCCAAAATGAATTCCTTGAGGATCCCCTCCATTATTTCCCCAGGGATTGAGGTAAGGCTGACAGGTCTATAGTTTCCTGGATTGTCCAATCACTGAAGTCTCCTCATTGGGCAGTGTACTCAAGTCCTTTCTTGATTACGTGATTAGATGACAAGAATCACTACAACTTGATTGCTTTTGTTTCTTGAGGTGGTTGACACAATTGCCCCATTATGTAATGTAGACGGGGTTTAACTAAATCTTGACAATCGGAATTTTGCCATTTTTAGGCTACGTCTACACGTGCAGCCAACATCGAAATAGTCTGTTTCGATGAATAACGTCTACACGTCCTCCAGGGCCGGCAACGTCGATGTTCAACTTCGACGTTGCTCAGCCCAACATCGAAATAGGCGCAGCGAGGGAACGTCTACACGTCAAAGTAGCACACATCGAAATAGGGATGCCAGGCACAGCTGCAGACAGGGTCAACGGGCGGACTAGCGCTTCCGGGGCAACAGCTAGCCGCTCCCTTAAAGGGCCCCTCCCACATACACTCAGCCTGCACAGCACGCGGTCTGAGGAGCCATATAGGCACACAGACCCCGAGCGCCGCAGTCACGGACCCCCAGCAGCAGCAGCAGCTAGAGGTCCACCCAGCCCTCCCAGCAGGAGCAGGGCTTGCCCTGGCTCATGCCATGTTGGGGGCAGCTGAGCACCTTCTTGCGCCAGGGGAGGAGATGCCCCCAGGGCAGCGGGGCTCAGCCCCTACTCCTGCAGCACCCCGGCCCCCCCTCCGCCTCACACGCCGGCGGCTGTGGAGCTACCCCACCAGCACCGACTGGTGGGAGCGGCTGGTGCTTGGGGAGTGGGACGACGACCACTGGCTCCGGAACTTCAGGATGACCCGCCAGACATTCCTGGAGCTGTGCCAGTGGCTCACCCCCGCACTCAGGCACCGGGACACTGCCATGCGGCGTGCCCTCCCTGTGGAGAAACGGGTCTGCATCGCTGTCTGGAAGCTGGCCACTCCGGACAGCTACCGATCCGTGGGGCAGCAGTTTGGTGTCGGAAAGGCCACCGTCGGGGCTGTCTTCATGGAGGTAAGAGAACCCACAGGGGGAGGCCAGGCCAGGGCAGGGGGCCCAGAGCAGGCCAGGGCAGGGCAGGGGGGCCAGGGCAGGGCAGGGCAGGTCCACGCACACCCTGCTCACCCCTCATTGGGGCTGTCCCATGTGCTTTCTCTGCAGGTTGTGCGTGCCATCAACTCCATGCTCCTGCACAGGCTCGTGAGGCTGGGGGACCCACATGCCACTGTCGCCGCCTTTGCCACTCTGGGCTTCCCCAACTGCTTCAGGGCTCTGGATGGGACTCACATCCCCATCCGTGTCCCGGACCACAGTGGAGGCCGATACCTCAATCGGAAGGGCTACCATTCAGTCGTCCTGCAGGCCTTGGTGGACAGCCGGGGACGGTTCCAGGACATTTACGTGGGCTGGCCTGGCAGCACCCACGACGCCCGGGTTTTCCGGAACTCGGGCCTGTGCCGCCGGCTGTAGGCGGGGACCTACATCCCCCAGCGGGAGATCCCTCTGGGGGACACCACCATGCCCTTCTGCATCCTCGCGGATGCGGCTTACCCCCTCCGGCCGTGGCTCATACGCCCCTACACGGGCCACCTCTCCGCCAGCCAGGAGCGCTTCAACGAGCGCCTGAACCGTGCGCGCCAGGTGGTGGAGCGCTCATTTGGCCGCCTCAAGGGACGCTGGCGATGTCTCCTGACCCGCCTGGATGCGGGCCGCAACAACATCCCCCAGATTGTGGGTGCCTGCTGCGCCCTGCACAACCTTGTGGAGAGCAAGGGGGAGAGCTTTCTTCAGGGCTGGGCCGCCGAGGCCGGCAGGGCACACGTGCAGCCACCTGCTGCCCCCAGTCGGCAGGTGGACCCAGAGGAGACCCGGGTCTGGGAGGCCCTGCGGGCCCACTTCGATGATGAGGCCGTGGGGTGAACTCTGCCCAGGCCCCCTACTGCCCGCCCCTTCCTCACCCACACTCCTGCCCCAACGCCCACACCATGGAGCACCCCACCGCCCCCCCCCACTTGTCCAGGAGAAATGACAGCACGAACTTGTGGGTGAACGTAAATGTTTTTTTTGTCTTAATGAATTTTTTTTTTTTTTTGTAAATAAATAAATATGTGAAACAGAAACCAAAAAGGAGGGACAAACGTTCAACAAAAGCAAGATGTGCACAAATAAAACAATATACAACAACAAAGCAGAGAACTGTGTGCCATCAACAAAAAAGAAAAGCAGGGAGGAGAACGGGGAGAACTATTTACAGGGGGGGACGGGGCAAACAGGGGCAGTAACATAAAGCAGTCCCCAAAGTCTGTCCAACAACGGGGGGGGCCACGTCCTGGGCCCCTCGCCCCTACAGCCCAGCACTGGGTGTGCCCCGCCGGGAGCTCCGCCGGGCCTGCAGTCTGGTCCGCGGCTGGGTGGGAGCGGGCTCCACCGGAAGGTAGCAGCGCCGGCGAGTCTCGGGTGGCTCCAGGAGTCCCTCGGCGCGGTGGCCCTCGCGGGGAGGTGGTGGGGCGGCGGCGGACGGCCCGCCGACGGCTGGAGCAGCTGGTGGTGGAGCTGCAGGAGCGGGCATCGCGGGCGGTGGCTCGGCCGGCGCGGCATGGGGGGCCAGGTAGTCAACCAGCCGGTTGATGGTCTCCATATAGGCCCCCCATGCCTCCCTGCGCCAGGCCAGCGCCTGCTCCTGCAGCCGGAGGTGCTGCTCCGACACCTCCAGCTGCCGTCGGAGGATGGCCAGCAGCTGGGGGTCCGTGGCCGCCGCCGGTAGCAGGCGCGGGGTCTGCCGTCTGGCCCTCCGCGGGGCCGGTCGTTCCTCAGCCGAGGGGCTGCCCTGGAGCGAGGGTCCTGGAGGGCTCTCCGGGACAACCGAGGCCTCGCCGGCGCTCTCTTCTGGTCCTTCGGATGGTGCAGGTGCAGGTGCAGGTGCAGGACACAGGAGAGGAGGGGGGAAAGAAGAATGGAGACCGGCGTTAGTGTGGGCCCTGAGCCGTGGCCTTTGTCCCCCCCGCCCTGTGCTGCAGGTTCCCCATCCCCGTCCCGGGGAGATGCTGCTGTGATGGATGGGGTTCAGGGGTCCCCCTGCCCTGCAGCCCGTCCCCTGGTGGGAGCGACTCTCACTTCACCCCGCAGGGTCTGAGAGCAGGAGAGCTTTCTTAGGCCACAGATGGCCAGTTTCTGGAAGGAGTGACAGCACCAGCTGTCGGAAGAGACAGTCCTTCCAACCCGTCGTGGGGAGAAGACCCCAAGGGGGGCCCCTCTGGGATGCAGCTTTCCCTGTCCTTTTGCTGGCTGCCTACCAGCTCTCCCTTCCCCTAGCCTCTACCTGTGGCCCCCGCTCTCGCCCCCCAATTCCAAGCCAGCTTGGCTCCTCCCTCCTGTTTGCTCAGGGCAGAGGTGTCACCTGCCAGCTGTAGCGCCAGGATCCTCCTTTGGCCTTGGGAGCTCCTCGGCTCTGGTGGCTCATATGTAGCCTGAGTCTCCCTTTGGCACTCCCCCCACTCCATCACATGCTGCTGCTGCGGGGTGTCCGACCCCCTCCTCCCGGGGGCCCCTCGAGTTTCCGCTCCCCCCTGGCCCGGGGATGGGGCATGGCACTGTCATGCAGGGTGGCGGGGGGCAGGGGCTGATGGCTGCAGTGCTGTGAGGGCCATGGCCATGTGAGCGTGTGGGGGGCCCTGGACACATCTCTGTTCCCCCCGCCCCTCAAGCCCCGGGGTGTCCACCAGAGAGGGGTACCTACCTGTGGGTCCGCTCCCACGGTCCGGAGATCCCCGGGGGTCGGAGGCCCTGCTGCTGCTCCGGGATGGCAGGAGGAGGATCTTCAGGCTGGATTCTGTGGAGGAGGAGCCCCCCTCCTCCTCCTCCTGCCGCGATGTCCCGGGGATGGCTTCCGGGGGGGGCCCCCGGGGTGCGGGGCTTGCCTCCGGGGCGGAGTCCGTCTGCAGGGCCTGCTGGGGCTCCTCAGCCGAGGTGTCAAGGGTGGCCGGAGGGGAGGAGGTGTGCCGGGAGCCCAGGATGTCCCTGAGCTCCCTGTAAAAGGGGCAAGTGACGGGGGCGGCCCCAGATCGGCTGGCCGCATCCCGGGCCCGGGCATAACCCTGCCGCAGCTCCTTGACCTTACTGCAGACGTGGTCAGGAGTGCGGGCAGGGTGACCCCGGGCAGCCAGGCCGTCGGCCAGCCGAGTGAACGCATCTGCGTTCCGCCTCTTGTTCCCCATTACCTGGAGCACCTCCTCCTCGCTCCAGAGCCCCAGCAGGTCCCGCATCTCGGCCTCTGTCCAAGAGGGGCCCCGCTGCCGCTTCCCAGACTGCGTGGCCCTCTGGCTGCCCTTGGGGGGGGTCCCCTGGGGGCGCTGGGGGGGCTGCTGGGCAGCCATGGTCGGTGTCAGGGGCTGAGGGCTGTGCAGGCTCGCCGCGGGTGCAGGCAGGAGCCTGCACGTTGCCTCAGCCTCCTGCAGTCAGGGCTGGGGAGGGGACCTTTAAGGGGCTGCTCCATGCGGCCACCAGTGAGCTGAGGGGCTGGAGAGAGCGTCTCTCAACCCCCCAGCTGATGGCCGCCATGGAGGACCCGGCAATTTCGACGTTGCGGGACGCGGATCGTCTACACTGTCCCTACTTCGACGTTGAACGTCGAAGTAGGGCGCTATTCCTATCTCCTCATGAGGTTAGCGACTTCGACATCTCGCCGCCTAACGTCGAAGTTAACTTCGAAATAGCGCCCGACGCGTGTAGACGTGACGGGCGCTATTTCGAAGTTGGTGCCGCTACTTCGAAGTAGCGTGCATGTGTAGACGCAGCCTTAGTGTTTTGAACATGTCACTGGACAACATTATTCCAGTTCTTTCTGTATGTTTGTGGGTTTTAGTAATTGGATTCCTTTCCATCAAAGTAGCCATCTAGCCTAAAAAGGCATTAATCCTTTCATGAGACTTTTAAACTCTTAAAATCTTAATTATGTATAAGAATATTTTCTTGTTCACAACTGTTGAACAAATTGCCTGATATGTGTCTAAAAGTGCATGCATTTGATCAGTGTATGTTGATTTAATTCTTCTAGCTAAAATTAAGTTTTATGGGTCAGCTCCCCTTACTGGACAAAAAGGAAAAAAAATGATTTTTGTCCATTACCTGACGATTTGCTCACAGTTCATATCCATGCTTTCATGGTTAAAAACCATGTGGAGATAAACACACAAGACATCACATTATTTTAAGGTATATGTGTAATTGTTTGTTCAGGTATTCCATCAAGGCAATATTCTTCAGGTTTTAAAACTTGCTCAGTCTCATCCAGGTCCTGATGTATAGACATACAACATAGTTTAGCACATGCCTAACTTAACTATGTAGGTAGTTTTACTATATATGTCCCCTTTTTGTCTTAAGAGATGGTGGTTAGCAGCAGCATTGAGGATCTATGGGCAGCGGTTGAGTCTGCAGCTTCCCTCGTGGCTTGTCTGTCCAATTTTGGATTTGCACGGTTGATTACAATAACGGCATGCCAGTCTGTTTCCAAATTCTGGAGTCTGAGAGTTTTTCTTTTTAAGATGAGGTTCTTTCGTGTGTCTTGCACATATACTGTCGAAGGATGACGTGCCCTGTTGTAGCAATCGTTGCCAGGTATTTTGATCTGATGTAGATTCCCAGGATTTTGGATCGATGTTGGACTTTTTCATGGTGTTTTTGCATGTATCCTTGAACCTTAGCTTGGTCTTCCTCTTGTTCTCAACTCACATGACAGTTCACTGTAGAGGATTTCGTTGGGAAGACATTCGTCAACCATTCTTCTCACATGACCAATCCATCGTAATCTTCCACTGTTGAGGCTCACTATGAGGCTAGGCATGCCAGATCTTGACAGGACATTTGCATTTGAAACTTTATCTTGCCAGTTGATATTCGTAATTCTGCAGAGGCAGCGAAGATGGAAGCTGTTCAGTTTTTTTTTTCTCCTGATTCGAGTAGGTGATCCATGTCTCAGAATGATATAGCAAGGTACTCAATACACATGCCTGGCAGAGTAGTATCTTTGTTTTCATTGTCAGCTTAGGATTGTTCCATGGTCGTTTTGTAAGTCTGCCAAAAGTCGTCACTGCTTTCCCAATTCTGATGTTCTTCGTCCATGGATAGGTTTGTGGTGACAGTAGATCCAAGGTAACAGAATTGTTAAACCACATCTAATAGGCTGTTATCCAGAATGATATTAGGTTGCTGAGGTATACCTTGAGTGAGTACAACAGTTTTCTTCGTGCTTATGTCAAGGGAAAACAACTTGCATGCTTTGGATAGAGAATCCGTTATTGACTGTAGCGTGTCTTCATTATGAGCAATGAGAGCTGCATCATCTGCAAAGAGAAAGTCCCTAATGAAGACTTTCTTGACCTTAGTTTTTGGCCTTGAGTCTTGCTAGTTTGTAGAGAGAGCCATCTAATCTTGTGTGGAGAAGTACATCGCTGTCTGAGTTTTCAAATGCACAGTTTAGTAGAACTGAGAATATGCTGAAGAGATAAGGGCAAGAACACACCCTTGTTTTACTCCTCTGTTTGTTGTACGCCGTTCTGATGTAGGTCTATCATATCGCATTGTTGCTTTCATGTTTTTGTGAAGTTATGTTATGAGGTTGAGTAGAATTGGCGGGCAGCCAAGCTTGGCTAATACTCTGTATACTCATGATCTACTAACTGTTAGTTTTACTAATTTCAGTGTAAATTTCTAATGTGCTTGAAGTAGATCACATGCTTAAGGTCTTTGCTGACCAATATCCTTAATCTAAGTAACCACCTACAAACTTTTGAAGTTGATCTTAGACTGCTACTCCATTTCTTAAAGAGATGGAAATGAGTTATTTTTTGAGATGATGCCATTATGCTTCAAGGTCTCATTGTAAGTGAAATTACACAATTAGACGAAAACGTGCAAAGTAGTTTGTGCACCTCCACACTTGCTCAGATGTAGCAGATGTAAGGGACAATGGTAGAATCAGGGTGGTGAGCTGATGCCTCATTTGACTGTGCCTTACTGAGGGAAGCATGCTTACAAGCAAGAGGACAAAATCATCAAAGATGTTTGTCTGGAGGAAGATTCAGAGCACCCACCTGGCAGAAGTCTAGCCTTCTGCTGTCTTGCAGTAGGAAAGACATGGGTAGGAGCAACATCAGTTCACATTCAAAAGATTATCTGTACAAGCCTGAATTCTAGAATTTTTTTTTTTTGGGCCTTAAATTCTGTAGGAATAGATGTTTTAAGCCTCCTGTTATTTGCTAGAGAATGGCATTTTCTTAAAGCCAGAACGCCAAATGAAAGCAGAGGATTAGGATATACAGGCTGTCAGGAAGAGCTCTGATTTGAAGAGGAATTCAAGGAGAAGAGGGTAGAGCCATGCCATTCTGGGATTTGGGGCATGGTGTGACTTGAAACAACTCCTGATAATGAGAGTGTTGACTAACAGTGAATGATGTGGCAAAGATTCCAGGCAAAGAGGTAGACAGGAGCTAGATTTTGGGAGGTCACTTCAATTCAGTGTGAACAAGAAATGCATAAAAGATTTGAAGAAAAGTTGGGCATGGTCAGAATGGCAAACAAAGAAGTCTAAAGTGGCAGTTTGGGTAAACTCATTTGCAGGAGAAGAAATGTCTGGAAGATGACAACTTTTTGTGGCCAAGGTGTGAAATAGAGGCTGGACAAGGGCTTTTGCAAAGATAACATTGGACATCAAATAGGTACTTATTTTGACATACAGAATGGGAAGTTACTGTCTAGGAAGGAGTAGTACGGAAAGGGATCTTGGGGTCATCCCAGTGGACCATAAACTAAATGAGTCAGCTGTGTGCCGTTGGGGTGGGGGAGCAAACATCCTTCTGGGATGCATTAACAGGAGTGTCTTAAGCAAGACATAAGAAGTAATTCTTTTGCTCCATTCTGTGCTGATTAGGTGTCAACTAGAGTATTGTGTTCGGTTCTAGGCACAACATTTCAAGAACAATGTGGCGAACTTGGAGATGGTCGAGAGAAGAGCAATACAAATGATGATCTGTGAGGGATAGGTGAAATAATTGGATATCTTTATTTTGGAAAAGAGAAGACAGAGGGGACACGATGATAATTTTCAAGTACCTAACAAAGGTTGTTACAAGGAGAAGGAAGAAATATTATTCTCTGTAACCTCTAAGGATAGGACAAGAAGCAATGGGCTTAATTGCAGCAAGGGAGGTTTAGGTTGGACATTAGGAAAACTTCATAACGTTGAGGGGGGAGGAGCGTGTTTTCTTTGCTCCTGATCCTTTCTTCTCTGACCACTTTTCCTGGTGCGTGTCATTTTATAGCTCCTTTCCCTTCCTCTTCTCATCCATGCCTGAATTGGGCATCCCTAAAACTTTCCCTTCCAGAAACTGATGACCACTCACCTGACACGCAACCCCTTCTGTGTCCCTTCCTTTCTAGGAAGACCTGGGGCTGTTTACTTTTGTGTCCACATACTGCAAAATAAGGTATAATGCACACAGCCAGGACTGCAGTGAAGTCTGCTGTGAGAACCTGTCAAGAACATCCCAGAATATGACATTGGAAGAGAGCTACACAAGGAAAACAGTAGTGTGGTCCAAGGGTTGTGAAGAGTGAATGTGTGTGTGTGAGAGAGAGAGAGAGAGAGAGAGAGAGAGAGCACACCCTGTAGATTTACCAGCACCCCAGAAGTGGGTCTACTTTGGCATCAGCTTTTTGGGGGTATGGGTTTCTCTTGAGGACAGACATAATGGTTTAATGACTGCAATGAGACTTCTAACTATCCATGTCTGAGTCTTCAGTCAAATGCACTGTATCACTGAGAGAGGTGCACTGACCCATTTATGGCAAAAGTATGTTTACTTTTAAATATGGCGGTTGAAATGACATTTTTATTTGCACTATTGGTAACTTTAGCAAGACCTGAAGAAGACCTCCTACATCATATTCTTCTCCTTCCTGCCTAGGGCCACTGCAGAATTATTTTCCATAGTAAACACTGCAGTAATTTTGTCCAGTTGTGTGTGCCACAGAATACTGGCTTCTGTCTCTTACCTTGGGAGTTTATTGCACAGAAATCACCCTTCTTTTTTTCCAACTTATTTTTTCCTTTCTTTATTGTCCTTCCAGTATTCCCTTTTATACCATTAGTCCCAGTTCTTATAACACAGTGGTAGAAGCCATCACTGGGAGGGTTGGAAGAAGAAACAACTATCAAACAGGGTGACAGCAATAATGAAAGGAGCAAACACCACTGAAGGTGGAGAGGAGGAGAAGGAGCTAGGGAGGACCAAGAGTGGAGGTTGTGTCAGGTATAATGTGACTAGATTTTTTTTTTAAAGTTTCTCCCCTCTCCACATCCCACACTTTATTATGACCATTAAATAAGGCCTGACTGGGAGTGTAGCAAAATACAAGGACCAAGAGCAGATTTCAAAGGAAATTTCACTGACAGAAGCGGGAACAGTAAAGGGACTTGAGCTAGAGTTGCGCATAGAGTTGGGGAGGGAGAGAGACCCATTCTGTCCCTGTTTGTAGCAAATGCCAACTTCCATTCAGCAGGGCTTCAAATCCCATGGGTGTTTCTTTATCATATGTCATACAGGCTGAAAATATTTACCAGTTGGCATTTAGACATAGTCTTTTTATACTAACATAGTGGTTCCCTACAACTATGTTTGGGGAGTGTCCACACAACAATTAGGAGGAGTGATTTGCAGTGCAGATAGTGTGAATCTGCCTTAATGTGAGCTGGCTCACTAAACACAGCAGAGCAGACATTGCATGGGACATGACTTGGGGTAGCAGTCTAAGTTTTGAAATGGGTTCAGATAGGCTTGACTTGTGCTTCTACCTGCCAGTGATTCAACATCCACAGTACTATTTTTAGCACACTAGTGCAAGGTGAGCTAGCACAAGCTAGCTATGTGCCATGGGAAGGAAAAATCCCAGCTGGGTTGTAGATATATACTCTTTAAATACTTTTTCTAATGGTGTTACAGGCAGACGTGGAAGCTGCTGTTCCTTTTTTTTTTCTTTTTTTTTTTTCCCCCGCCCCCAGAGGCAAGGAAACTGAACAAGTCAATATGTTGAATATGGTATAGCCACTGTTTTGTGTGGGATGACCCATGACTTCATGATTAATTGGATTGTTATAAACTTCATGGACTTTACTGATATAGTGAAAGTCATGAATGCTGAGTGCACAAATGTACTTTTTTATGATCCTAATTCATGACACATTCATGTTTTGAATTCTCATATTTTGTTTTTGTACAAGCCTGTGTGTCAGCCTGTAAATAATTAAAGGTATGAGTTCATACATCAGTGCAAATTATTTTGGTGTATTTGTGAGTAGATCATATGTTGGTAGCTTTGCCTTCTCTCCAGTGACCACAGGAAAAGGCTGTGGCAGAGGGAAGTTTTATACTGTGATTACTCCATCATTATACATAAGTTGGAATCTGATTGGTTCAGCTATACATCTGTGGGAAACTGAAGTTCTGGTTTTGCTGTTACCAGAAACACTCTAGATGTTATGATCTTCTCTTGAGGCTCTGTAAAATGAAACCAGGGTAGAGTGTGTACGACTTATTTTGTCTAAGCACAGTAACCAGCACTTTACAGTGGACTGCCAGAAAGCAGTCTTTTTGCACAAAATATATCAAAGTTGTACTTTCTCATTGCTGCTTGTCCAGATAGAGAATATTCTCTGGGTGTACCCTATGAGATATTAGCCACGTGTGTGTCTTGCATCCTTTGTGACTAATATAAAAAACAACTTTGAAGACAGGAGTTTGATATAACTTACTGTGCAATTTGCTACAATGTTTATAAGCAGAAGATTAAATTAGAAGTGAGCCTACTTTTTTTTTTTTTTTAAGTCAAACTAGTCTTGAAGTAGAGTGATTCAGCAGGTTTTCAGCACCATGTAGTTAGTCTCTTTCCTCCACTCCAGGTCTTTATTTCAGAAGTTGTAATAGGTTAATAGCAGAGAACAAAACAGTAAACATTACAAGAGTAACAACAAGAAGTCTTGTGGCACTTTGTAAACTAACAGATATTTTGAAGCGGGTCTTTGCCCACGAAAGCGTATACTCCAAAATATCTGTTAGTCTATAAGGTGCCACAAGACTTCTTGTTGTTCTTGAAGCTACAGACTAACACAGCTACCTCTCTGATACTCATTACTACACTGAACCTTTGGTTAGAGAGACCTGTTAAGTATTGAACAGGTGTTACTGTGTGAGTGAGCATCTTTACTCTACCCATTACAAGTTTCTAGTGATTTTTATTAAACACAGTGAAATCTCTGATTACACATTTCACAGCTCAGGCGTGCCTATACAACATTAGTATTTAAAAAAAAAAAAAAAAAAAAAAAAAAAAAGTGGCCATGTGTATGGGATTTCTCGTGTAGATGAATATACCTAAGTTTTTTTCCCCTTGGTATGTAATTGGCAAAGTTGCCACGTATATATAATTTTTTTTAAGCCATTGCTCTAGGTTTCGTTTTGGTTTTGGTTTTTTTGTTTAGTGAGTGGCGTTAATGAAGCTGCTATGACCAGATGGTAGATCAGTTCTTCATTTCCCTTTGTACAATTGTTCCATTCCCCAGGGGAGTGGTAGATGTGAAGGCCATGGACAGGGGCTGCATCATACTGTCTGGAGCATCCCTGCCTGAAGCACGCTGGGACCAGAGCACTTCAGATGGGGACTGCTACGACTGTGCTGGAGTGCCCATCACCCACAGCCATGGTGTGGGCAAGGTCGCTCCAGCTGGGCTGAAGCAGACCTGGTTCCTGGTGTACTGCGAGCAGGGGCACTCCAGCCTGGCTAGAGCAGCCCCTGTCCATGGCAGGGCCCCTCCCCACCGTTTAATCATTTAAACCTAGCATTTAACTGGCTTTCCAGTTATACAGGATTTTACGTCCCTAGTTCTGCTAGGAAGCCCCAGAAGGGATTACCAAAGGATTATTTGTTAATAAATAAGATAATTTGTTCGTACTTGGTTGCAAACTACATCACATTAGTCTTTAATAGCTGGATGTGTCCACCATATATGTCTAAAATGGTCTTTGACCAGGATTCCCCCCAAATTTGTCCTCATTCAGTCTCTCCCTGGCTATGTCTACGCTAGCCCAAATCTTCGAAATAGCCATTTGCATGGCCATTTCGAAGATTTGGGCTAATGTAGATGTAGCCTATATGTCTAGCTATAACCTGAGTGATTTGAGATGCCATTTGAAATAGCATTTTAAGACATTTTCTTTTATTATGCTACACACTAAATTAAATTGGACCCTTTTGTGTAATTGGGTCAAGGAGTTTTTTTAATTCACAATGGGATTTTACCAAGAGGTTTTGTTTGTTTTTTGAGAGAGAGTTGGATTAAGCAGTGGTGGCAGTCAGTAGTAAAATGCCCAAATATCTTAAAGTATATTCCACAGTAAGGAGGCAACAGAATGCAAAGTGAGGGCTTAATTACCATGTCTTTGACCAACAATTAGAAATGTAATAAAAACACTGATGTGTAGCCCTGTTTTCAGGAACAAATTAGTTTCCTTTCTCTCCCTCTCATGTGACTCCACCCACACCCCAAAAGGGTAAACACACTGTGTTTCTGTAACTGGCTTATGTCAGGTAATGTGCAAGTTAGTAAAAGCAGTAATCTGAAGGTAGCATTTGGGTTTTATTCAGTACTCTTAGAACTGACTGAACACTGATATAGGGGCTATTATCCAGCCAGTTGTAAGGAATTTCTGTTTTATGAGCAATACTGACACAAAGGCAGCACTGTGTAAGCCATGCCTATAACTGAACACTTTCACACTGCAATTTAGGAGGCGTGCAGTTCAGGAAATTGCTGGCTTCTGCTGGAGCACACTTTTACTGCAAGGAAAATTTTATTCGTCACTCAAGTAATAGGCAGTTTTAATACCTAGTTAGTGATTACCTTATAAACAAACTAATATACAAACGAAAGGCTCTATGACCTGTTATCTAAATCATAGCTGTATTTGGCCAGTGAAAATGACACATCATGGTGGTGGTGGTTGTTGTTTTTATATTAAAGTAATTTGTTACCATTTATTATAAATACTTCCAGCTAAGAGTTTCTTAAGAAAATGCAGCGTGCCTTTCCCAGACAGCCTGAGGAATGAAACATGATACAGAACAAGAGCAACGTTGGGGGGCGGGCTGCAGGATCACTTACTGTTAATAGGAGGATCCATTAATCTCTAATTTCGGGTTACATTTTTAAGTCTGGATTTTTTCTGTCCTAATGAGTAGAAATCCCTTCTCATGTTACATAAGCACTGGCTGCGGAATATGTGGCCTACTACTTGATATAAGGCCAGTGTAATGTCCTCTTCAGAAACTATATGTTTGTGTCGTAAGAGATTAATTCAGCGTGCAATCTTTAGATGGTGGGGAAGGGATCCCAACTTTTGTACTGTTATAATTAGAGCGGACTGTGCCGGATGGTTACATTCCTTTAACCACTTCAGCTCCATTCTTCTGACTCTCTGTACAGTTTTCTCAGTATATCATCCTGTGTAGTGGTTGATGATGATGATTATTATTATTATTATTATTCATGTCTCTTGGGCACTGTATCCCCCACTGAAAGGATATAGGATTGCTGCTCAGATTTTCCTGGAATGCACCAATTCGAAAACAAGGTTAGAGAGAATGGCACGTACTGATGTAGGAATACGATAATGAAAGAAAAGCTTTGTTTCTTGTGACAAGCTGTGATGCCAATGTCTCTAGCCACTTGCAAAGTTATTGTAGTGTGCATGGACCCTGAATTCTTAATGGCGTGTGCATAGACCCCAACTCCATAGTGGTGGTAAGAAATAACATCAGTTGTGATGTCTCCACACAAATTCTGAGACACATCTGATGTGTTATGTAATAAATGCTAGTTTCTTTCCTCATTACCTGAGATGAATTGAAATATCACCTCCACTTACAAAATAGCTGCTCTTTCAGGTGGTGCACAATGATCAATCTAGCTTCTAATCCTTTATAACCATTTGGATGGATGAACTTTATTGTAACATTTAATTAAAACAATGTGATGTGACTGGGTAAAGCCTTGATCTAATTTAGCTGCAATACTCAGAGTCCTGTTGCTCAGTGTCAGTTCTGTATAGATTTAAAAAAGATGTGGTTTTGGTCAACCACAAGCCTTTTGGAACTGATGGAGGAATTACTGGGCAAATTCTGTAGCTGGCACTGTGGAGGCCAGCTTGGATGATCACAGTTGGTTCCTTTACATCTTAATGCCTATGAATCTCCATAATCAGATTGTATTACAACATGGATTCTTTTTGTCTCCTGGCAGTATGATTAAGGGAATGTGGATAAACAAGTTTCTTCAGAACATGTGGAGTTGTAACGTCTTACGTGTTGGTAGCCAATCATTTTACTAAAGGGAACTTGCTGAACGGTTTCTCTGCTCTTAAAAACTTAATTTCCACATGGGAGAGTGGAGAAATAGTTTTTGCCAGGTTAATGTTTAGTTTGCAAATGTTTTATCAGAATGGCAGCGTATTTGACCAATATCCTAAAATTGCAGAACCAGTAACAAGATTGGGAACATCTTGCCTGAACATCTGAAACCGTTTCACTCTCTAGAAACTTTGGACCTGAGCAACAATAATATTTCAGAATTGAAAACTGCATCATTTCCTCCTTTGCAGCTTAAGTACCTGTAAGCAAAACTTCACTTAATTTTTTTCCAAAATGTTTTCAAAATGTTGAATTGCCATCAACTTATCTAGGTCATTGATGCAAACCATAGTTTTCCTACCTGCGTGCTGAGGTGGTATTTTTTCAGTTTGATACTAACTTCAAATATTTAGTTCCATTTTTGTGTGTTCACGTTGTAGCTCATTGGTATAGGTTACTGCTAGATAGACTATTGCAATGGGGCTTTTAGTTCATAGCAAGTAAAAAGCCAGAGTACGAAGACTAAACTGTTTAACAAAATTTTCTCTTGCTGAGACTTAAAAATCCAAGTTAAACTTAAGAAAATGCCCATTTGGGTTTGTTTGTTGAGTTATATTTGGAGTTTTAATAATTTCTTGAATCCTTACAGTATCATTGATTTGAGGATTAAATTAATTCATAGCTGCATTTAGTCAGCATAGCTTAGGGGCATATATTGATAACATATGCAGCAACGTGCTATCTTCTGACAGCAGTAGACTTTTACAGAGTGGAATATAATCTTGACCCTCCCCTTACCTACTGGTGGGGATTGTGGCAGATCAATAATTTAATCTATTTAAGTGTGTTGTTTACCTTAGGATAGGCAGTGTTTAATCATTATATCCTACTGCTTAGTATTAAAATTCTATTAAGCAACTTCATATCTAACCTCCTAAACATTGTCTCAACAGGTACATTAACGGTAATCGAATAACCTCCATGGAGCCAGGTGCCTTTGACAGTTTATCTAGCACACTTCAAGTATTGAAACTTAACAGGAACAAAATTTCAGCCATCCCTCTAAAGATGTTTAAGCTGTCCCATCTGCAACACCTGTAAGTGCAACCAAAGTTAGCTGATTATTTTCAGGTCTTGCAGAGACTTAATTTAACCATACACTAGGAATGCAGATACAGAGTCCCTGTACCACATCCTCTAATAAGTGCAGCCTTCCAGCGAGCAAACTAGTCTTAGGTATGGGTGAGATGTGAATAGCTTTTGTGCTAAAATTGGATTTGTCTGATGAAAAATACACAAGGTCAGCAAAAATGCTCCAGTAATTAGACACCTGAGGAGATACTAAGTGAACTAAATATACGTAATCTGGAGAGAAGATTACCCTCTACATATTTTCCTGGCAAAAATAGATGAAGGAAAATAATTTGTTTTCAGAAAATGATAGGGCAGGGACCAGTAGCCTAAAGTTAGACGCTGTCATCTTGACTGATGATGCACTTGTGTCAGAACTATTTTTCCTTTTAAGTAATATCTAAAATGATTATAAATGGCAAAGATTTAGAGAACAGGCAATCTTGCCACTTCTGTTGTCCAGAAGCCCAGGGGTTCAGAGTATGTAGCACACATGGGCTTTATAGCTGGCTGCTTTGAGGGGCATGGAGCCTGCCTGAGGGTCCCTCTGGGCTGTTGGTCAGGACCTGCTTAGGTAAGCACCTCTAACCTCCTCACTCCTTCCCTTCCCCCAATCCTTTGCTCCCTCTCATACCCCTGTTCCACATCACAACCCTCTCCAGACTCTGCACCCCCTCTTTCACTCTTCTTCCAGGACAAAATCCTCTCCTGAATGCCAATCCTTTTGTGTCAACCTCCTCCTTCACCGAAACACCTTCCCAGATGTCACACCCCCTGCTGTACCCCAGTCATCATCCCAGATTTTATACCTCCTCATGGAAGTGTATGCCTCTTGATCACTTACTAAATTGTTAGAGTGGCACACCCATCAAATATTATTGCCTACTGCTGGTGCAGAGGCAGAGATCTCCTAAGGAGGGGATAAAGCTTGGCAGATCTGTAGTTTTAACAGAAAAACAAAGGACCAACCTTAGTCCCCGATGAGTAGATCTCTACCAAATTCATGATCCATTTTGATCAATTTTGTGGTCATAGGATTTAAAAAATAATAAATGTAATGATTTCTGCTTTTTTATATGAATTTTTATGGTGTTATAATGGTAGGTGTTCTGTCCCCAAAAGGAGGAATTTTTGTGGCAAGGGGAGCAGAATCACTAGGTTATTGTAACGGGGGAGTGCTGTATTGCTACCCTTACTCCTGTGCTGCTATTGAGGGTTTCACTGCTTTGAGCTGGACAGCTGAAGAACAGTGGTTGTTGGCTGAGAGAGTAGCTCTGAGGATAGAGCTGCCACCAGGAGCAGCAGGGAAATAAGAATGTCATGAGATGATATTGTCACCCTTATTTCTGTGCTGCTCCTAGTGTGATGCTGCCTTCAGAGCTGCAAATAGCCACTGCTCTGTAATCACCCAGCTCTGAAGGCAGCACAAAAGTAAGGGTGGCAGTATCATGACCTCTCCTCAAATAACTTGGTGACTTCCCTGTAACTCCATGATGTGGTTTTTTTCATGGCTGTGCATTTGGTAGGGCCCAATTTATAATGATCCTTCTTTATTTAAATCCCCCTGATTATACACTAATTGGTGCTAACTAAATGTCAGGAACTTAAAAATAAATGTAAACTTCAGAAGGTGATTGATTATCTCCAAAACCATGTTTGACCTTTTACATTTACAGATCAGCGTAATAATAAACATATGTTCTTCTCTACTTGAAATACATTTAGATTAACGGTACTAGACAATTCCACATTACAGTAAAAAGTCTCATTTATCTTGTTCATTTTGTTTTACGTGTAGTATGGGTGTTTAAAATCTGATGAAGAAATGTTATAGGCATCCTGGTAAACTTACTGTGTTATAACTGTGAAATTTATTGATGCAGGGAGTTGAATCGCAACAAAATAAAAAAAATAGATGGCCTTACTTTCCAAGGACTTACTGCTTTGAAATTATTAAAAATGCAGCGAAATGGGATAAACAGACTCATGGATGGAGCTTTCTGGGGACTAACCAACATGGAAGTCTTGTAAGAATACACTTTCAGTCTTTTTCTGAAGAGATATTATTCTGAATTACATAACTTGAGTGAATTTGAAAATATCTTCAAATTTTAAAGGTTTTTGTTTGACAAGTAGAAAGCATTAATTTGTAAATGCAGTTCTCAAAACTCTGCTTGCCTCATTTTTGTGTTCATTCTATGAAAACCAGTCACATATCTCAAAATTGAGTTCTGATCCATGATGAAGCATCCGCTTTGTTTATTTTTTGTACCCTAAATTTTGCATTTTGTTCTGTGTGTCTTGTAGGCAGCTGGACCATAACAATCTAACCGAGATAACCAAAGGCTGGCTTTATGGCTTGCTGATGTTGCAGCAGCTCCATCTCGGCCAAAACGCCATCAGCAGGATCAGCCCCGATGCCTGGGAATTTTGCCAGAAGCTCAGTGAGCTGTGAGTAGCTTTTATTCTATTCCAGTTCTGAGAGCAGGGTACATGCCAAAGCATGAGCTGCTTACCACTGGTCTGTGAATCTTTCATAACAAAGTTTCCAGAGTGACAACAGCTTTTTTTTGTGTGTGCAAGACTGTCCTATTTTGTTGTGAAAAATTGAAGCCAACCATGACTGCTTCAGTTCTCCATGGAGTTTGTGCTAGGGATTTGACACAGCAATTTTCAAATGCCAGAAATCCACTTGTGAATAGCAGGAAATAATGCATAAGATGTATAATAACCAAAAATTGTGTAGGAGGCTTTGTGATAGCTGCACCTAAGAAGGTTTATTGTTTAAAACATGAAGGGAGTAGGGAGAAACGAGTAGTAAATACTGATCCATTAAAACAAATTTTTCCATCTTGAACTTGCAGAGATTTAACACTTAATCACTTAGCAAGATTGGATGATTCAAGCTTCGCTGGTTTAAGCCTACTGGTTGGACTGTATATTGGGAACAACAAAGTAAGCTACATTGCTGATTGTGCCTTCCGGGGACTTTCCAGTTTACGGACTTTGTAAGTTGATTTAATTATTTTAAGGTTAGAAGCCTAAGTAATAAATTATATCCATTTATTTTCATGGAATTAGTTTTATTTTGTTTTTAAGGAGGTCTAGAAATACTAACGTTTGTTTTAATCTTTCCTAGACCTTAGTGTGCGTTTTTTAGTAAGATTGTTATTCAGCATAGTAGTATTTTCTTTTTTTCTTGTAATACAAGTTGTGTACAACTTTATATATCCCCAGTCTGCCCTCCTTGTCGTGATGATTTCATAAAGAGGCCTATTAGGAGAATCTCTGAGAGGAGAAAAGGAAACCTAATGGCTGTTTCCGCTCTGACAGGGAGCCCAATACTAGCTCTTAGCAGTGACATCTTGGCACCTGCTTTACATATGCGTCCCAAACAAACCATGTATTCCTAGGAAACCCCGATAATTGGCTGTTGGTTAGCAACAGGGAGGTGGAGGGTGACTCTCTTTCCTGCTCCCTCCTCCATAGCCAGCGTTTACTGCCCCCCAGAAACATTCCTCCCTAGGCACAGCTTTTAAAGGAATGTTGAGGGCAGCAAAGCAGGACCTAGGACAACATTGCTCCTAATCTCTGTCCCTTTTCCACTACCTCATACCTTTTAAAGGAAGGATTCATGAGGAGCTGTTCTGTGAACACCATATGTCCCTTGACTGTGCAATCTGACCATACCTCTGTGTTGTGTCTTATCTTTTTAAAAAGTTTTCTTAAAACTAATGAGTTGAACACTTTAACTGTGAACTGTCCTACTTTGTGTTTGAAGCACTCCCCTACCATTCCAGAGAGACTCTTGCAAATCCCAGTGGAACTAAGAGGGGGTGGCAGAAAGGCTAAGATGGCGGTGATCCTAGCACTGAGAGCTTAGGCATCACGATTATAGGTTCCTACTAATTAAGTAAGAGCTTCCTTCATAGTAGATGTCATGAGGGCAGAAGCCTAAGCCCAGACATAGATATATTCAAAGGATCATTAAAGATCAGGCATTGCTGATTATCAAGGCCTTGGTTCATTCAGTTTAGTCATCCTTTATCGTATGTCTGAGCACCGTTTGAAATAGTGACGTTCAGCTAAAATTGTCAATTGGAGATGAAGGGGCTGTTGACAGAAGTATGTGGGTGAATTAAAACTGCAATAATTTGGAGCATCTTCTGCCCCAGTGTATTGCTGTCCTTTTCAATAGCCAGTACAGTAGGTTAGAGCTTGGCTATATGCATATTGAACTTACTCCAAGGGTGGGGAAATAGACAGTAAGATCTACTTTTTAGGGTTCACACTTCCTGTATGTGTCTCCCCCTGTGACAAGATTCTGGGTTTTTCCTCAAATTCTGTCCTGCTGGTCTCTGCTCAGACACCACTCTTCTTTCACATATCTGGTCAGCCCACCTTGAGCTGGAAGGTGATCAGACCTTTGCTGTCATGGCCCCAGGGTGTGAAACTTGTTCTCTTTTGAAATCTGTCTTTTCCCATATGTAACTGACTCTTTAATGCAGTTGTCTTAGGTTTGTTTTTATTTTGATATGACAACTGTTGGCCCTTTCATTTCTTAACATCCCCACTTTCCTTTCCCGCCCCCCTTCTTGTTTTTGGATACCCTTGAATTTCTTTTAATAAATTTGTTCCTGTCATCTTTTAAAGCATTGGTGAAAGGGGAACTGGCTCTTATGTTCAGACTTCACAGAAAAGGAAACAATTAGGTCAAATATCTTTTTAAATGAATATTAATATTGCACAGTATTTCTAACACAGACCAGTCTAGAAATTGCTTTAAATACCATGTACAGGTTGAAGTGCTCTCATCTGGTACTGAACAAGAGAATTTGCTGGACCACCTGAGGTCAATATTGTCCAGCACGTTACCAAGCCTTCCACTTTTATTGGGCTTTTAGAAGACATTTGGAAGTGAATTATAGCTAAATAATAGAACAGAATGCTGAGAGCCAGGACTGGTGGCTGGAAACAAACTTTATGGGACCACAGGAAACTTGGCCACATCAATAAGAGCTGATCTGGCTAACTAAAATCGTGCCAGATTTTGGATATTTCCAGACAAGAGTGTTCTGGATTAGAGAGGTTCAGTCTGTACTACTTAAGAAATATATATCTTGGTTTTTTTTTAATGTGGAACTTTCCTTTTTTGACTGGGTCTTATCTCTTCAACCAGGGATCTGAAGAACAATGAAATCTCATGGACTATTGAAGATATGAATGGTGCATTCTCAGGACTTGACAAGCTTAGAATGCTGTAAGTATGACTGAACAGATTTTGAATTTTCTTAGTTACTTAAAAAAAATAATATTGGACTGAGTTCAGATAACATTTACTGTGAGGGAGCCCAATGTTGGGACTTTTATTACTCTCTTAAATTTGTAACTTCTTTTGTTTTGCTTTTCATTGAAGCCTCCTTTTCTGGAAAACAAAACACCAGTTCTTTACCCAAACTACATGTGAAGAATATGATCCTTCTTGAATGTTTATCAATATACAGATTCATGCAGTTGCTGGATAAAAACCTTTCACACACAAATCGGATTGCTCAAAATATGAAATGAAGGGAGGCATGTTTTCAAAAATTACAAAAGCATAGTGCCCAAGGGAAGTCTTTTGATAAAGTAATCTGGCATCTAATGGCAATGGCTCCGCAATAATGTAAAGATTTCATTGCAAATACACAGCTATGGAATGAAAAGGTGCTTACATTCTTTAGATTTTTAAGAATATACCTTAAACATGTTTGAAAATCATACCATGATCTACATAGTAACAAAGAGGTAGCCATGTTAATCTGTATCCTAACAAAATGAAAAAGCAGTCATGTAGCACTTAAAGACTACCAAAATAGTTGACATAGTTACTGGAGCAGAATAAATGAGTACATTTTAGAGATGAGGTATTTTTCTTGCAGCAAGGAAAGCAGAATGGAGAGGGTTAGTCACACTTTAGTAATAAGTGCCTAAAAAAGCAATTGTATGAGAGTTTTCTTCAGAGTTCCAAAAATGCCCCCATTTACTGCATCTGTTTTGCATTAAGTATTTCTATTTCCAGGATACTCCAAGGAAACAGAATTAGATCCATTACAAAGAAAGCATTTTCTGGTTTGGATGCACTTGAACACCTGTAAGTAGCTGAAATTCCTATTTAACCCAACAGTGACCAAAGAAAATATAAGTTTAACCAAAACAAACATAGAGCTATCAAACTTAGCTCATGATTGTCTGTCTGAATGAAGCACTTTTGCCTTGTTGGTCAGTACTACGAGCTTAACAAGAGCTTTCTAGGAATTCTGCTCAAAGTGCTATATTTTTAATTGAATGTCACAGTGTGCCATACAACCTTGTTAGTGTGCTTTTGGTTAATAAACTTGTAGCGCTATTCTGCACTGATAATGTAGAGAATTAGTGCTTGAATCTTTATTTTAACCTTCCTTGAGTTAATAAATTGACTTTTTTTTTTCTGATATTTGTTTTCCTAGAGATCTAAGTAACAATGCAATCATGTCAGTGCAAGGAAATGCATTTTCTCATATGAAGAAACTTGAAGAATTGTAAGTTGTTGCTCCCAAAATCTCCATATTAGAAAATGTGTAAACATAGAATACTGACACGTTCAGTATGAACCTCTCACTGCAACAATTCTGATGTCATGTAACAAATGGTGCAGCAACAGATTTTTCTCTGAGGTAGTTCCGTTTAAGCTAGGCAGAGTCAGAATCAGATTTCATTTACTACTCCATTTGGTATCTAAAGTGCTGAGTTCTTAAATCAGTTGATCCTTAATTCCCAAGGTAAGAGAGATTTATTAATATACTGTAGAGAGAGCACTGATATCACTGAACTACTGCTGACTGAACCTGTAAAATGCAATATCATAATTCTGTAAAGACCCACCTGCAGATCTTTCTTATTGGGGCCCCTCTGTCCTGAGGCAGCAAAGGAGCAGTTGCAAAGTGAAGTCATAAAAAGTTCCTGCTGAGGGAATGCTGTAAAAGCTCTCTTTTTCTCTTGAGCAGTGCAGCAGCTGTTATAACTAAGTCTTGCTGAAGCGGAAAAGACCTTTTTTATTTTCTTTCCTTGAGGCACAGCTAATTTCTTATCTCCATGCTCCTATCTCATTCTTTTAGTTTCTCTTGTCTCTGCCCTGCCTAGTCTAGTTTCTGGCATCACGACTGTGCAACATGGCAAAGCTGGATAAGCAAAAAAAAAAAAAAAAAAAAAGTCATTCTTTCAGTGAGGAGAAACTACGTGAAACTTTGCTGGAGAACAAATATATATGCCTACCGTGGCTCAGGATTGCTATTCTGGTTCAGATTCAGCTGCTTTAGAGGCTGGTTCTTTTCTTCCTTCCACATGTCTGAGAGCATTTTCCCCCAGCATATGCGCCTCAGAGAGAAAGCAGTCATAACCCTTTAGACAATAGTGTCCGCTAAAGCACATCAGGGTTTGGCGATTCCATCTATTTTATGAAAATATTTTTATAGGGTCTTCCCTGCTCGTTCCCAAATGTAAGTGTTTCTCTCTTTCTCGTAAACACCTGGACAGATGGTAGGATGCATTTTCCTGCCTTAATTAACTTCTGGTAATATGCATTCCCATCAATTCCACCCGTTCAACAGACCCTAGAGAAGGCTAGTACGGCGATGGTGTGACTGATGTCACTACATAATGGTGGCCAAGAAATCTGTGGTTTTCTTTCATCATAAGAAAAGCAATAAGACTACTTTTTTTCAAATTTCCATTAAGACCATACCTGTTTCTTCTGGACCCAGTTCTGTTTGGTGCTGTGACATTTTTAGGTTTTCAGCACAGAGGACTTCTGTGGAAAAACTTGATTTAGACAGGAATGTTCAGAGCTGGTAATACCCTCTTTTTCTTCTGGAAGCTAGTTAACACAGAATCTTCATTCTGTTACCTGGGCATGTTTTGTTTGATGCAAGTACATATATTTCTCCTCGGACAAACAATTACCTTTTTTTTCTTTTTTTGAAAAAAGTAATTCGTAATTTAAGTTGTCTTATTAATTCTCTAAGGAGCCAAATACCTATCCCCAGGAAGTTTGACTTCTCACTATTTTTGGTCCAGATTTTTAAGATGTTTTGAATTACTTCCATCAACAATTTGAAATCTTCCTACTTGGAAATGTAACTTGATTGATCAGGCACTTGCAAAAATGTTTTTGTGAAACTTTTAGTTTGGTTTCTTCACATTTCTTTTTGAATTGGCCATTCTCTTAGGTTGGGTAGTACTGTCAGTGGAGGTTTAAATCTGCATTTGTGGTCCTTCACATATCTTCTCAATTTCTTTCGGAAGTGAGCTATAATTTCCATCACTCCAGTTGGTTTGAAAGCTATCTTTTATTGCTAATCCTAAGGAGAAAAGATGACGTAAATTGAGAGTTAAGGGTTCTATCTGTTCGGGCTGCCATGAAGCTGTGAGTTTTCAGTGCTGTTTGACCTGGAAGCTGGGAGAAAGTGAAACAATTTTGTCATGTACTGTCAGCAAACAGATAATGCTTCTGCAGCTCAAATACTTACAAAAAGGGTGTTCAGGTGCCAATAAATGTTAAGATTCATAATCTAAGATGTTCAGCAATATCTTAAGCATAGAACACAGGAGATTTGGTTGAAAGCCAGGTATCACAGGTGAATTTCTGGGCTTAATGAAGAAGGGTGTGTGTGTAAAATTTTCATTAAGTTCGGTGGGGGGAGGGATATTACATGTGGTTCTCATAAAATATAATTTGAAAAGATACTGACTCAATTTGTCTACAGTAAAACGTCTCATTTGGTCTTTATCTTGGCAGTGGGGTTCTTGAGGACATGGGTATAAATATTTTTGCTGTTCATCTCACATTATAGGGGCTAGTATATATTTATTATTTTCATAAATAGTACTATTACATACTTGTACTTTTTCTTCTATAATTTCTGGTACAGCTATTTAGATAGCTTACCACCCTCAAGGTCAGTACTCAGTTGGGGTACAGGTTGAGGTTGGGCAGAGTGGGGGGTGTGGAGAGAGGGAGAGAGAGTATACATGTACACCTTTTGTGAGGGTATTGGAATTATGTAATTTTTGGAACTCTTCTGGAGTGCTGTCTCAGGTGCCCTCTTTACATCACTGGTCTGCCATTGTGTGTAACTGTCCTTATCCTGGCATGAGATGAGGACATAAATGTCCACTTTGTCGACCTGTAGTCCAATAATGTTGTCATGGGAGTACTGGATAACATTAATTTAAAATTATTTATTATAAAAGAAAGTTTTGAAACTACTAACTTGTGGTGTTTGGGCGCAATTGCACTTTAAACAGAAAAAAATGGATGTAACTATTTTCTATAGGCACTTAAATACGTCAAGTTTATTGTGTGACTGCCAGCTGAAATGGCTACCACAGTGGGTGTCAGAGAACAACTTTCAGAGTTTTGTGAATGCCAGTTGTGCCCATCCCCAGCTGCTGAAAGGCAGAAGTATCTTTGCAGTTAGCCCAGATGAGTTTGTGTGTGGTGAGTATATCTCCTTCTTTTCATCTTCAAAGGTATTTTTAGTAATTTTATTTTACACTGGCTTATCTTTTTTTAAATTTCTCTGGTTGGACTGAGCTGGGTTAATATTTTGTTTTAATCTTTTGTCCTCTTCTTCCCAAACTTTGATGTACAGATAATCAGAACTTGTGGTTTCATTCCAGTTGGGGTGACCTGTTTCTGACTTAATTGAGTGTGAGGTGTATACTTGTGTTTTGTATAAAGGAAAGGTCAGGGGTCTGTGGTGGCAAATTTATGTAACTCAAAAGTTAACATAGGTATACTGTTTAGATAAGCACCATTTCAAAAATGCGATGAGTCTTGGTGTATTTCACCTGGCGCATATGTTGCTTTTGATAATTATATGCAAATTGCATTAGTGCTTTATTAAATTAACGTAAGATTAATTGAAGTCAAGTAAGTACCAAGGTTCAGTTCCTATGCTAATCTTGGTTGTTCCTGCTCTTATTTTTAGGATTTTTAAACAATATTTTCAACTTACCCTAATCACATTGGGCTTTTCTACACTAGCCCGCTTCTACACTGCTTGCCAGTGCTTCGAAGTTTGCAGCATCAAAGTCCCCTGCCCTCCCCTCAGCAAGAATTAGCCTAATGAGGTACTGCCTATGCAGCGCAGTACCTCATTGCTATTTCCCACTCAGGCTGATTATCATGCCCCCTTCGAAGAAGGGAGCTAGTGTAGACCAGCCCATTGGGTGTTTAAATGTATAAACTGCTAATACTGGTGTGTACAGGGCAGGAAATAAGCAAATTAATAGGCATCCAATGATGGACATGCCTTATTTATGGGGAAATGAGTCCAGTAAGAAATTGAAATGAAGAATTTGGTAAGTGAATGTAACACTATTTCTGATGAATAAGCAAACAGTCAACCATTTAGCCCACTAACCTGTCTTCCAAGTGCCAGATGCTTCAGAGGGGATGAGCAAAATAGGGTCAATTATCAAGCGAGCCATCATTTTATCGTCCAGTTCCAGTTTATGGCAGTCAGATTCTTACAGGATGCCCAAACCATAGGGTTGTGTCACTCAGTAGCTTGGTTAATAAGTTATCGGATTTATCTTTCATGAAGTTATTTTTTTTTCTTCTGGCTTTCCCACACCCCTGGCAATGAGTTTCCTGAGGTGTGTGTGTTTTTTGGGGGGGAGGGGGAACACTTTGTTTAAAACTCTTTATTTCATTGGATGACCCCTGGTTCTTATAATATGAAGGGGTAAATAGCACTTCCTTATGTGCGTTCATCACACCGTTCGTGCTGTTATGTATAAACCTCTGGCATACCCTCCATTAATTGTCTCTAAATTGAACAGTCCCTGCCTCTTCAGTCTCTCTACATATGGAAGCTATTCTGTAGCACTGATCATTTTGGTTGTCCTTCTTTGTATTTTCTTAAAAAATGGGACAACCAGACTAATGTGCAATACTCAGGATGTGCACGTATCTGCACGTATGTAGTGGCATTATTATTGTTTCTGTCTTATCCTTTCCCTAATGGCTGTTAACATGCTATAAGCTTTTCTGATTGCCACTGTACCTTGAGTAATTGTTTTCAGACAGCAGTCTGCAATGACTCCATGATCTATCTTGAGTGGCAACAGCTAATTTAGACCTCATCATTTTACATGTATGTTTGGTATTATGTGCACCGATGTGCATTGCTTTGCATTTATCCACACTGAATTTCATCTGCCTTATCTTTGTCCAGTCACCCGGGCTAGTGAGAGTCTTATATAAAAATCTTTGAATTCAGCTGTGGACTAAACTGTCTTGAATTACTTTTTTATTGTGTGTAGCCTTTGCGACTTTACTATTCACCCCTTTTTTCCAGATCATTTATGACTGGTTTGAACAGCACAGACCCAAGTACAGGTTCTTGTGAGTCACTGGCATTTGTCTCCTTGGTGAAAATGAATCCTTTATTCCTGTCTTCTGTTTCTTACCTTTTAATACTGATCCATAGGAGGATCATGCCTTTTGTCTCACAATACCTTTCTTTGCTTCAGAACCTTTGGTGCAGTAACTTGTCAAAATCTTTCTGAGGGTATGACTACGCAGCAAAGCTATTTTGAAATAGCAGCCACTGTTTCAAAATATCT
Source organism: Carettochelys insculpta (assembly GCF_033958435.1). Lineage (NCBI taxonomy): Eukaryota > Metazoa > Chordata > Testudines > Carettochelyidae > Carettochelys > Carettochelys insculpta. The sequence goes on from NC_134137.1 coordinate 319,183,983, forward strand.
ATGCGAGCGTCTACATAACACAAATGCTATTTCAAAATAATTTGAGTAGTCATTGGCTTATTTCAAAATTGGTAAACATCATTATATGAGAAACAACACCTTTTCTTGAAATAGGTATTTCAAAATAGGGGCTGTGTAGACAGGAAATAAGCTATAATGTGTCCAATGGCTGTGTTTCAAAATATTGTGTGTAGATGCTCTATTTCAGAATAGCTGAGTGCTGTTTTGAAATGCATTTTGTGTGTAGCTACACTATTTTGGAATAAGCTATTCTGGAATACCCCTTCCAGACTAGCTTATTCAGGAATAATGCTGCTGTGTAGATATAACCTAAAAGTCCAGGTACGTTATACATCCTGATTCACCTATGTCCATGTTAGTTGGTATCCTCAAAGAATTCTAACTGATTGGTGAGGCATGGTTTCCATTTATGTAAATCATGTTGACTTTTCCTCATGTTCTTTTAATGTTTCTGATAATTCCATTAGTTACTGTAGTTTCAGCCAGTCTGTCAGGCACTGAAGTTAGTCTTGCTGGCCTATAATTGCCAAGATCACCTCTGGAGCCCGTTTTAGTAATTGGCATTACATTAGCTAGCTTCCATTCATCTGGTCCAGATGGTAATTTAAATGACAGTCTATATTAAACTAAAGGTGATTTTTATCAGTGACTTAGCGTCACACAGTAAACTACTATCTCTGATGGCCCTTTCCCCTAAAAGGAGAAAAGCTAAAAGAAAATTAGCATTAGAATAAGTTTTAATGATAAAAGTAAATTGTGAACCAGGAATGGATATAATCCTTTAGATAATTTTTAATTAAAAATCTTTAAAATGCAGCAATCACAATGTCTCTAGATATGTGTTCATAAGAAGACAAAATATTAACATAGCCAATCTTAACTTCCTAAGCGATTATTTAGAGTAAGAATATAAAAAAGATGCCTTCCTACACTTCAGATGAGTCTGGCTAAACAGAAGGGTTTTTTACTTTGCCCGTAAGGTTAGCAAACTTTGCTTCTGTTGGACCAAGAAAAAGATGCAATGACAAAGAAAGGAATCTCTTAGTATGTTGCTATCCCCTAGTGTGATATGAAAGCACACAAATGACATTTTAAGTTGGAGGGGGAAGGCTAGTTATGTTGTTGAGAATTGTCCAGTGTTGTTTTTTTCCACTGCTTACGTGTCAAATGCTGAAGTTACTGGCTTGGAACAAGATGATGAAAAATAAATGTCACAAGTTTATTTTAAAGTATGGTTTTGCTTTGAAAAATGGGTTATGTGAAAACGGCAGTACCTTACTCAAGAGAGTGGTTCTTTTTGTATGTTTCATCACATTTGTTTTAGTGCCACCTCCTCCCCTCCCAACCCCAAACAAATGCTTTTAAAATTTTTTAACATCTGTTAGAACACAGATAGCACAGCCACAAGCCTACGAGCTGGGACCTATTCCTCCTCTGACATTATCAGCATAAACAATTAGTATGTTCAATAAATTATACCAGTGCAAAGTGTGGTGACATAGATGTCACCAAGGACATAATTTGGCTTGTAAAACTTATTATAGGTAGGATTCACATAAAGGCAGTAACTCAGCAAGACTCTCAAATCCCAGGTTGCGTTTGCATTACTGGCTGTTGAATGCATTTCAACTTGTAAACTGGAGTGCAGTGTTACTTACAAATAATTGAAGGGCAACAAGCATAGAATCCCACAAAGTGCAATTGTTGGGTCACCCCACCATTTAAAAACTCCCAAACCTGGATCTTTGTGTACTACACTTAGCAGATTTTTCAGTGCTTCGGCATTTGAAAAATGGAGTGAAATCACTGAAACCAAGCCTTCCTTTCTTCTACGCTTAACAGACACGGTACCCTTTTCTTCACTGAAACGTAGTTCCTTCTGCCATCAGAAGTTTTTCTGGCAGAATCTAGGTTTCCCTCCAACCCATGCACAAAAATTCATGCGTCATGACTGACAGTCAGAATAGCTTTTACAGATTTTTAAACTGTAGTTCTCCCCTCTGTTTATGTATAAACATCATGAACAGTCTGCTTGTTGATGTGCTTTCTCTTCACTAAGAGATGACTTAGCACAGTAAACACATAAATGTCATCCTTGTATGCTTCGAGACAAATGAAATCTAAAATTAAACCACTGTATCTCTGCTTTAAGAATACTTGCCTGAATCCAGTCTCAAACAAGGCTTACGAAATCATTTTCTAAAAGGAGTCTCAAGGATGCTGTATTTGCCTCCTTACTCAGTATTCCATTTTTTCCCCCTTTTCCATCTTCACAGATGATTTTCCTAAACCACAGATCACTGTCCAGCCAGAAACCCAGTCAGCGATCAAAGGCTCCAATTTGAGTTTTGTATGTTCGGCAGCCAGCAGCAGTGACTCTCCTATGATTTTTGCATGGAAGAAGGACAATGAATTAATGCATGATGCTGAGATGGAGAATTATGCGCATCTACGGGCACAGGGTGGTGAAGTGATGGAATACACTACCATACTACGTCTACGCAATGTTGAATTCAGCAATGAAGGAAAATACCAGTGTGTTATTTCAAATCACTTTGGTTCATCGTACTCTGTCAAAGCCAAGCTTACAGTTAACAGTAAGTATCCTGTTCTTACCTGTCTGAAAAGGAAATCACTGTAAAGCAAAATACAGTGTACAGTTTTCTTTTCCCATTGCAGTGTTTTTAGAAAGTGCTTTTATAACCTAATTTCAGCTTGTGAAAGCATGCTGTTTTCAAGGTATGTTTATTAAAATTGCACCTAAAGGGCCCAGGCAGAATCTGTTGCTGTTGTGCAAGTTGCTATACAAACAGTTGAAAAACAACACCTGTCCTGAAGAGCTTGCAACCTAAGTAAACAAAGGATGGGGTAGGAGAAGGGAGGAACTACACACCACCTCCTACAGAGGATGACCTTTCCTACTGAGGTACAATGACTTAGGAGAGCTCAACTAGGCTTTAGGCTTCCTGAATTCGGATTGAAACCACATATTATTTAAATACACAATAATTTCTCTCTAGATATAGAAGTTTAGTCTTAAGGTTTTTTCCACCTTCCTCAGATCACCATGCACCAGATTCTATCTTCAAAGTCTTGCTCGTGGCTGTTGAGAAAACTGATATAAGTGTCATGCTTACTGGAGTTGGATGTACTGTAATTGAGAAAATACTGCAAAAATAGGGAAAAACAATTTGCCCCAAAATTGGAAACCCGCTTATCTCCTTTTAACTACTTGTTTGTTTTGCTTTAGTGTTGCCTTCATTTACAAAGATGCCCATGGACCTAACCATTCGTGCTGGAGCAATGGCACGACTAGAATGTGCTGCAGTTGGTCATCCAGTACCGCAGATTGCATGGCAGAAAGATGGTGGCACAGACTTTCCTGCAGCACGGAAGAGACGTATGCATGTCATGCCAGAGGATGATGTGTTCTTTATTGTTGATGTAAAAACTGAGGACACGGGAGTTTATAGTTGTACAGCTCAAAATACTGCGGGGAGCATTTCAGCTAACGCAACACTGACAGTACTAGGTGAGACACTATTGAAATGCAATGACAGAAGTCTTTTCTATTGAAGTGATGTGACATGTTTTGCCGTACTTTTTGATGTTACTTAAGAAAATGTTTTGGAGGTCTTAATTGAGAGATTTATCAATGCATTACTACTGGGTTATTTCAGAAGCACTTCTTAGCTGAAGAATATCTTTTCAGATGAGTTCTGTGAGAATTCATTTCCTGAATTCATCTTTCCTTGATCAATAGCCATTGGTTATAAATACATGCTTTAATACACTGTCATTATTACAATAAATCATAATAAAACTGTTACAGGCATAAGGGACATGATTAAGTATGCACAGAGAAAGGAGGAGGTTGCAGGGGCTTTGCCTGAAAAGTTTATTATTAGGAAAAAGTTGTCTCTAATTATTCTAGAGAATAATATGGAAATACTTATTTCCAGGGCGCCCCTCCCCCTTATTGGGCAAGTGCGTATCTAGCTTTGACCTGTAGATGAGCTAACTGGAGTCTTTCAGCTCAGACTACTGGAATGTGTCTCCCCCTAGTAAAATGACAATAAGTATCATTAGGCTTCAATGATGCTTCTAATTTAGTTACAGCTTTTCCCAAAACTGCTAGCTACCCCAGTGTTTCTTTAAGAGTGCATGTCTAGAATGGTGCATGGCAACACCCAAGATACTGTGTCTTTAAACATTTTGGGTGACTTCAAAGACCGTGTGTAGATAGCTGATGCACAACTATATAGTCATTTGTTGTGAACTTGCCATCTTTCTACGGGCTAAAGTTGAGAAAAACATAAATGTTGGGAGTTCTATGATTTGATAGTACCCCTCTTAATTTTTGTGGTGTTTTTCTTTTTCCTATTGATTGGGGAGATGCGATGGGAAGGGTACCTGCATTTTCTTGTAAGCTAACTCAGAGGGTGTTTTTATTTTCCTTTTCAGAAACACCATCATTTTTGCGGCCCTTGCTAGATCGAACAGTAACAAAAGGTGAAACTGCGGTCTTACAATGTATTGCTGGTGGTAGCCCTCCACCACGGTTGAACTGGACTAAGGATGACAGCCCATTGGTGGTAACAGAGAGGCATTTCTTCGCTGCTGGCAACCAGTTACTGATTATTGTGGATACAGACGTTGAAGATGCTGGGAAATACACTTGCGAAATGTCTAATACTCTTGGAACAGAGAGAGGCAACATTCGTCTAAATGTAATTCCCACTCCCACTTGTGACTCTCCGCAAAACATGGCTCCATCTTTGGATGATGATGGATGGGCCACAGTTGGCGTAGTGATCATAGCAGTGGTTTGCTGCGTGGTGGGCACTTCCCTTGTGTGGGTGGTCATCATATACCACACAAGGAGAAGAAATGAAGATTGCAGCATCACCAATACAGGTGTGTAAACTGAAGCTTGGCAGTGCAAAGGAATCATCAAGTGTGTTTGTGGTTGTTCTGCAGTAACTTTCTTCCACAAACGTTTGTGTGTTTTGACTCAGATTCAGAAGAGTGAGTCATCTGTCGCCTTCAGTGTTTTGATGACAGGTTTAAAAATTTCAAAGAAACCTGAAATATTCTGGTGGTTTTATTCTTTTTTTTTTCTCTTTTAAATCACAGATGAGACAAACTTGCCTGCTGACATTCCAAGCTACCTGTCATCCCAGGGAACATTAGCTGAAAGGCAGGATGGATATGGGTCATCAGAAAATGGTAGTCAACATCAGTTCATATCTTCTTCAATAGGAGGATATTTTTTACAGCAGAGAGATAGTAACGGTAAATACTTTAAATATAAAACTGGGCACTGGTTTGGTGACTAGAAATGTTGATTGCTGGGTAGGCCCTGTGGCTGACTTACTGAGTGCATCAGCACATTAAAATATTTTAGCAGCTTAAATATTACTATGCAATACAAGAAAGAGAAATGTTTCTACTGTTAACAGAAACTTAGTTGTACTGATCCTCTTGACGTACAGCCATGTCTACATAGGGAAGCTTCTTCAATATAACCTCAGATGTGAAATTAAACTTTATACTTAGTCCAAAACATGATTGATTGTCTACATGGGAACTATATCAGTGTAAGAGTACCTTTTTTGTTTTTGTTACATTGAGAAGGTAATTTAAGATGTACAAGAAAATCCACATACTCCTTTTAGTCAGGAATAAGAGGGTCCATAGGATTCATTATTTTGGTTTTCCTGGTTGACGTAACCAGTGAAACTTTCCAGAGTAAGCAAAGCCTCAGTTTGTGAAAGCACATCAACATAGTCATTGTGTTTTAGAGCAGTAATCTACTCTAACACTTGATGACTTGTTGATTGTTTGGAGCAAGGCTAAAGTATTCAGAGTGTTTGTTGCAAATGAACTCACTGCATGTTTTTGAAATCATGTCTCTCTTGGTATTTATTTTATACTCTTAAAAGATAAACAGGACAATAGAGGGCTGATGTGTTGAGCGAGCTTGACCTCACTATTCTTGGGAGGGTTAGGCTACGGCAGCCTTATAAATCTGTTTAACTGAACTCTTGCAAATTCCTGCCACTCCAGGAAAAGTGGGCTTAAAATTCCAGTGTGGATTTCATCTCTGTTCAGATAGAGCAACTACAGTTTAGACTGTTTTTTATTAGCAGAATTATATTCTTCTGCAAACAATGTGTAGAACAAAACCTTGGCGGGGGGGTGGGGGAGAGAGTCTGTTAACTGTCTCCATCATGTCTCCATTTTTAAGGCATTTGTCATCTAGATAATGGCAGTGAAACAGACCTGGAGGTTGCTACGGATCCATTCTTATGTCACTATCTGGGAACCTCAGGACCTGTTTGTTTAAAAGGGAATGCTTGTAGCTCTGACACTTTTGAAACATACCACACAGGTAAGTCAAGTAACTACTTTAGTCCTGTCACAGTCTTGCCTTATAAAATTCCTGGTAATGCTGATTTTTCTCTCTTTTTATTAAGGTTGCAGTCCTGACCAAAGAACTGTGTGCGTGGATGTATGTGACTCTAGTTACTTAAAGAAAAAGGAGCGCTACCCATATTCACTTGGAACATTATCGCATTCACGAGAAGATCCCTTTGATCAGTATGTTGGCGGCATTGGAATACAGGCTACAAGTAGCAAATTGCTGAACTCTACTTACACACCAAATGAAGGAATTGGAGTGAAAAGCTTGAGTCTAAACTCTGACATCTTTGATTTGAACAGAAACCAGGAACCATCCTCTATTACCACTAGTAGCACTTTCATGGGTATGTTTCAGTTATTGTATTTCTTAAGTTTCAACCATCATTTGTATAATTTCTAGTCAGTGGAAATCCATATGTTCATCCTTTTGTCAAAAGAGTAGTTGAGGGCTGTACTTAGTGATTGCTAATACGATTGTTACATACGCTGAGAAACCAAAATCAAAGTTCTTCACTAAAGTAGCCTGACTCTCCTTTCAGAGAAACTTGAGTACATGTAATGGCCACTGAGTTTAGTGGGATACTGCAACTTGTAAAATAATTTGTGAAAACTTTGACAGTAATAGACTTCAGTGTTACCTTTTCTTCCTCCTTTTTTGTATAGCACCAAGTGCATGTAGGGCCACTTCATACAGATATTCAGAAAAGGCCTACGAATAGACAGTGCACCACCACAGAGGGGCTGAAAGAAGACACTAAAAGCTGTGTGACTAAATGGTGACGAACAAACCTTTAGTTGCTTGATTTTTTTTTTTAAATGGATTGTTATTTTCAAAACTCAGTACATTACAAAACATCCTTTACTATTCAAGGAGAATAACTTCTACATGTATTACTTAGTTGGTAGCATCATGATTTCTGGGTAACTGCACTTGTATGCCTCCTCCATGGCTCCTCAAGGACACCTCCTTAAGGTTTTCTGCTCCCAGCTGTCACATCTCTTGGGCCAAGACCCACGTGTGTCTGCCTCCTGAGTGGAGTTTAAGGTTTCACATCTCCCTGCCTTGCACTATGATATTCCCAGCAAGTCAGTCAGCATGAAGGTTTGTGCCTTGTGTCTTTGCTTTCTTTCCAATGGCTAACACAAATGTATTGCTAAAGGTTACAACCTGTCACGCAGCTCTTGTAAGTAAACACACTTAAGATAAAAACATTAGAAATTAAACAGTGCCACAATGTATACAAGCACACACTTGGCATTCCAGGAATCCCCATCAGTTTCATGAAGACTGTAACTGAATGCGTCTCACTGCCGTGTCACCTCCTGCTGGTTGCTCAGAGAATTAGCTCTTCAGTCTCTGGAGTGCTGTCATCTGGCTGGTGTCTCGCCTGCTATTACTTGTCTGTTCATAACTTAGTCTCAGGACCCTTTTCCTTCCCAAACTGCCCTCAGGCTACAGCCCTCTCCCGGTGCCCCCACCCTCTCGGGTCCTCCCTTCCCGGGGATCCCCATCCTCTTATACTTGGCTTGCCTTAGTGACCCACTGTCAGTCATCTAGCCCCTTATCTCAGGGCCAAACTGCAGTCTGAAATGGCCACTCACCTTTGTCAAGGGGGTTTTGGACCTGCTGCTTTCTCATGCCCTGGCTGCCTCCCTGCAGCCTTACTACCCTTGGACCTTGTCACAGGCCCTGTGGCCTGGGAGCTTGCCTGGCCAAAGCTCCTCCAGCTCTGTCTGGCTTTCTGCTACCCCTCCTCCATGTTAGGAAGCTCCTGTAGCTTCCCTGGCAGGTAGGTCCCTCCTGCTCCATAGCTGGAGCCAAGAATTGTCTTCTCCTCCCCTCCAAGAGCCCTGATTTATACAGCCCTAAATTGGGCCCTAATAGGCTGATATCTGCCACAGCTGCAGATTTTCTCCCAGGGCTGAGTTTAAACTTTGCAAAGCTAGTGCGGGGCAGACACCCTGTCACAGGGGCCATGTTAAAGAATGTCTTTCCATCCCTTCCATTAGGGCCTCCCTTTTGTCCATTCGCTGCATTAGAAAGAAGACACAAGTCAGTTCAGGCTAATCCTTTTAGATCACAAGTAGCACTCAGTAGCCTCTCAGAAAACCTGAGTTTGGGAATGACTTGAGAGAGCTCTTCCTTCAGTAAAATGCAGCTGATTGCAACCTCACTTCAAACCTACCATATACACTCATCCCTCGTTAAATGAGTACTTTATTTACGAGTACTCGCTTAAACAAGGGACACACATTCCTCCCTTAGTATACTCAGCGAGTGAACTCCCCCTGCTAATACAAGCCTTACCCCCCTCCCCGTGGCTCCAACCTGCCACAGCCTGACCCCCCTGCCAGCACTGCTGACACCAAACCGCTGCAACTTAAACCCCACCTCCAGCCCCTGCACACCCCAACCACCACAACTTAACCCCCCCGCCAGCCCATGCATCTAAACCATTGAAACTTAAACCCCTCTGCCAGTCCCTGTGCACCCCAACCGCCAAAAAAATTAAATCCCCTGCCGCCTCCCACACACCTGAACCACTGAAACTTGCACCCTGCCCCCGCTGGCCCCTGCCCGCCTAAACTGCTGCAGCGTAATCCCACCAGCCCCACAGCCTTAATACCACCTCCCCGCCCCCACACCCCAGGACCAAACAGCCTGAACCACTGGCCCTGCAGCTTTAACAGCAGCCCCCCCCCCCCCCCCCACCCGCACGGATGCAACCCGCCACCATGTCTCCCAGTCATGTCCCCAAAGTGCCCTCAGCCTTTAACCTCCGACCCCCACTCCAGATTCACTTACCTTTCAAAAGCAGCACCACCTGCTGCTGCTCTGAGCACTTGGAACTATTCGGAGACTTACAAGTATTTTAGTAGGAATTCAGTGTCCCTCTTACGAGTTTTTGCCTACAAGCAAAAAGTTAGGAACCAATTGTGCTTGTTTAGCGAGGGATGAGTGTATTTTAAAAGGTCTACCTATCCTAAATTATCCAATCCAGATGTCACTAGGAAGGTCTCCCTTCCCACCTCCCCTTCTGCCCACTTAATTGTTGCATTTCTGACTCTGGCTTTATTGGTTATGTGTTCCATTCAGTAGGTCTTTCTAGAGAAAATAAGTTTTTTGAGTCAACAACAGCCAGTCCCATTGAACATGTAGCTTACTGCTTGACAGAGAGGTAGCCATGTTACTCTGTGTCCTCGAGAACAACAAGAAGTCCTGCGGCACCTTGTAGACTAATACACATTATAAAGCGGGCCTTTGCCCACGAAAGCTTATGCTCCAAAATATCTGTTAGTCAATCAGGTGCCACAGGACTTCTTGTTCTTTCTGATTGACAAAATATCTTACAACTAGCCTAGCTAAAATAATCTCTTCACTTGTACAAATTATTATTCTTTTGTGCACCTTTTGTGTTGGTGGCATTTATCTTTTTTATCCAAATATAGTTTATGTATTCCCACAAGTTTTAGAAAATATGTGAGTACAGAAAAACAGCAGTCAGAGCTTGCCTGGTGCTGTGGAAATTGTTGCTTCACTGAACCACAACAAATGCTTTTCAGGTTTAACTCCTTTAGGGCTCCCACATTTAACTCATAAAGCGGGACGAAAGTGTTCAGACCCTATGTTTTACATGGTACTTTTTGTAAGATTATTTTAACTTGGAATCCCTCTGCTTTTCTTTTTCATACTGCTTTCATTGCTGTGGTATATGAATGCTCTTAGGTAAGGGGAGGGGGTTCTACCCTGGATTATGCATCAACAGAATGTGTAAGGCCCAGCTTGCCCCCTCCTGTGAGGAAACTCGCAGAAAGGATTGAAGAATGTTGCTATCTATGTTCTTTGACTCTCTCCCCTCCTGTCCCCCCCCAGTCTTCCTTTTCTGGTTAAAGGTGCTAGAGTTTGCCCCTGGCAGAAGGAGGGGTACAAAACTATTAAATCTTCCTGCTCACAGAAGACGTGGGCAGAGGTGTATGCCACCATTACCACTGACAAGTATCCGAGGGGTAGCCGTGTTAGTCTGTACCTGAAAAAGAGAAGTCCTGTGACACCTTATAGGCTAACAAATTTATTGAGCATATGCTTTCGTGGGCAAAGACCCACTGCATGCACCTGACAAAGTGGGTCTTTGCCAACAAAAGCTTATGCTCCAATAAATTTGTTAGCCTATAAGGTGCCATAGGACTTCTTGTTTTCACCATTACCACTGTAGGGGAAATGGGTAAATAAGGCTTCACCAATTGGCCACTGTCTGTCATTAAAGGGAGAACAGTTTCATGGCAAAGAACTCGGCATAGGAGTTGGTGCAAGCTGGGGAGGGTGATGGAGGGAGCTGAAATCTTCCCTTCTGATGGCTTTTGGTCATATTATAGATTCATAGCTCAAGGCCCAAGTCAGACTGGAGCATCCTTGTGCTAGGCACTGCCAAACCTACAGTAAGAGACAGTCACTGGTCAGAGGGACTATAGCTGATCTTGGGGAGGTGGCAGGCATGGTGCTTTCTCTGTCATTTCCAATTGTAGAATCACTTCTGCTGCACTCTTGTCTTAAGATTGTGCCCAGTCATGACAGTTGGCATTGGCATTATTGTTGATGCATAAATCAGAAGGTTTACAGCTTGGTTTCTGTTTTTTTTTTTTTTTTCCAGAAGCCAGGGTGATGCTATAGAGAACATTTTTCGTGTTAGAGTGAGCAGAACCGATCTCCACACTGATGCAAAAATGCAGCCCTATAAATACATTTATACTTTTTTTTCTGAATAGTTTTTCCTTTAAATCCATTTCCTTTTTGATTATGGCAGTTTTGCCAAGGGATCTAAGGCTAGAGAAGTATGACTCTTATAGTATAATTAACAATTTTAGTGTCAAATTATTAGCATACTGGCTGCATCTCCCCTAGCAACTTCTTTCGAAAGATTTTTTGGAAGAAGGGGGCTGTTTCGAAAGATCCCACAGATATCTACACACAAAAAGCATTCTTTTGAAAGTAAATTGAAAGAATGCGGTGCTCCTTTCAAAATTGCTCTTCCTTTCTTGTTCCAGGAAGAGCATCTCTTTTTCAAAAGAAAACATGTAGACACTCCACAGCCCCTTTTTTCAATAGAGCACTCGTGGCACCTGATTTTTTCGCTCCCTGTCCTGTTCTTTCGAAGGAGAGCAGGGGCTGTGCGTATGTTCTCTTTCAAAAGAAGTTCTTCTTCCAGAAGGGCTTCTTTTGAAAGATCTCTGTTAGTGTAGATGTAGCCATAGGCTGTGTCTACACTCCAAAAATAACATTGAAGTAAGCATTCCCGGGAATGGAGTAAGGACTTCGGAGCTGGGCTCTGTACTTGGAAGTTAACTTTAAAGTAAGGGAAAAACGTATGTAGACTCTCTGCTGGCTACTTCAATGTAGTGCCTAACTTCAAAGTTAGTTCCTAGTGTAGACACACCCATAGTGTTTCAAAATCAATGTGTGCTAGCCACTTCCTGGTAGGGGTGTTTATGATGTGTAAGTGTGATATCTTGATCTGTGTCGTGTGTCCATCATAGCTAACTATATTCACTGTCTGAAGACCTTTGATGTAATGTCATTGTCCCCACATGGAAAATGAGAGAAGAAAATGTTTTTGTTTTTTTTTTCCTGGCTAGTGTGTCAACAGAATTGTTAACTAAGATTCAGTTGAATGACAAATTTTACTTGGGTTACTCTTGTGCTAACCAGCTGAGAACAAAGGGGCACAAATGAAGGCAGAATTTCACTGGCAGGCTATTTGTTGCCAGTGTGTGATACAAACCAGAAAGAACACGGTCTGGCATTCAGATTTCAGGGTGTGTACCTTCTAAAAAAATTATAAACAGATCTTAATATCAGTCTAGCTAAACAAAGCATATTTTGAGTCACTTTTCAGTGTACACTAATCCAAAAAGTATGTTGAGAAGATTTTTCTTGGTTACACATTGTGACTTGTTTGCTGGTTTTTTGTTTGTATTTTGTGTTTGAGAGAGAGGAAATTAATGAAAACATAAATGAGGAAATTAAATGGGGTGGATTGTTCTGAATGGCTATCAACCAAGTTATTTACTTTGGAAGCACTTTTAACATCTCAGCGAAGAGTTTTAAATGGGTGCATGTGATTATAGAGAGCTTTTTTTTTTCTTTGGGTGGGGAATAATAGTACGACTTAGACATAAAGCCAGATCTCATTTCAGAGAACTTGAGATGTCTCTGTCCTTGGCTCGTATTCTTGTGTTTAGCCCTTGGCAAGACATAGAGCTGTTAACACCAGCATTTTTTCTTATGCTTTTCTATCTTGCAGGAACATTTGGAAAGTCTTTATGGAGGCCTCAACTGGACTCTTTTTCGAGCAGTAGGCAGCCAGCAAGATATCAACCAAAAACCTTTCATCATAATAATTCTCGAGCCTCACTGGACTTTGACTCCGAGGCGGAGGAAGATGGAAGGGACAGGATAGGCTCTCAAGAGGAAAACCTCATTTGTACTTACGTACAAGCCTTTGAAAACTTTAGGACTCCTACTTTCCAGTCGTATGACCTGGACACATAGCTGCTTTGGGATTTGCCATTGATTGATGGAACCAAAGAAATATTTTGACATACTACCTCAATGTAGAGCTTTATTTAAGGGGTGGGGGTAGGGAGGTGGGAGGGAATCTGTTTTGAATGCAGCTATGAAATCAGAAAGAATTAATACATAATTGCCAAAATGTTATAAAATTTTATGCAGGAAATATGTTCCTTAGAGAAGTACTATATTTCTAATTATTTTATAGCTTTGTTTTATGCAAACAGTATCTCTTGTAAATTAATGTTGTAAATAATACTATGTATATTTCCTGTCAGGCTTCATTTTATTGAAATGAGTACTAAACCCTCCTAAACTTGTACCAGTCCCTGTACCTTTTTAATGAATTGACGTTCCATGCTGTTCGCAGATAACATGCATCGTATTTGCACATCACTTTTAATAAAATATGCTGCCTTGTGGTCTTGGACCACATTAGTGTATGAAGAATGCAAGGTGGCGGTATGTTCATAGAAATTGCACGTTGTGTACATGGCTCATCAGTTTGTCTGAAGTGTAGAACATAGGGATTCACCATGTTAGATGTCTGCTGCCCTGAGAAGGAGTTTGATCCTACAACTTCCCCAAACTGTCCCACATACCCACAAGGCTAGCTGTGTAGTCAGCTGTCTAGGTGTGTGCATACAAGTAACTTGAATGTACACATCTGCTGGTGGAGATGCAGGGTGAACACACACATACAAGGCAAGCAACGTAGCTTAACAAATAAGCAAAATAGGCCCTAAACACTAGCCTGGCAGTATCATTCTCTTCTAAGTAAATGACTCGAATGTTAAATATTTCTAAAATATTCAGTGTAGATCTAAGTTTGTTTTTTACCCATATTCATTCTCTTTCCTGCTCCCCCAACTACTTGTACATCCAGAATAAAAACATAATCAATGTATAAGATAATTCTTCCACAATTTAACTTCTAGTGCTGCTGTTCCTTTTGTCTGCTCTCTTCTCAGTATAGGCAAATGTGAAATCGACTTTCTTTGCTAAAGTTAAGCAGTTAGAAATTTAAATTCTTGGTGGATAAAATTTAATTGAGGAGCCCACTATTATTAACCATCCTAATACTAAAGAAAGACACCCATTTACTCTGTGGTGGTACTTAAGCTAAATAAGAATTCTCCCTTTTGTTTTCTTTGGTACAGATGTCCAGTGTTGTAAAAAGCTGTGAATCCTCTTGCCAGTATTGTATTAAAACAATGTGCCTCCACAAGTTTTGCTATTGCAGGACTTACGTTTTCAAATCTGTTCACTTGGAAGGTGCAAATTTATATAGTTGTCATATTTACTTTTAAACTAAATTGAAAGCAGCTGTTTGAACAGCACATCATAGATAGTTTTCAGAGGATAAGTCTGGAGCAAAAGGTTTCCCTGCTTAAAGTAGCTGAGTTAAGGGCTTTTTGTTGTTTGTAGCCAGAAACCTGGTATGCAGATTGTAGAGTAATTTCCTTTCTTTAATTTAGGCGCCAGTATTAGAGACAGGAAGTTAATCCATCCTTAATCACTGGTGGTCTGAATGTAGAGAATGGATTTTGCATGCTTTAGTTTATCATATTGCCAGATTTTCTGAATCTTACTGTTAATTTGCTTCCATTTGCAGCCAGATGTGGCGATGTGGTAACAGACATTGGCTGATAATATATTTAAAAACACAGTTGTTTAATTTTTCCTGAGTTCAGCACAAATCTCTTAGTCAATAATGCTTATAATCTTAAATAGATTTACTCATTACAGTTTTCCCTCTCCTCTAGTTTTTCTGTCATAACTTGGATCTCTAACTAGACATATATCTGGAGAAAGCTTTTACAAAAAAACATTTATGCAGTGCACTGAAAAATAAAATGTTTAAAACTCCCACTTAAAATACTGTAAACAGTCTTTGGAAGCACAGGGTTTTTTGTTTTTGTTTGGTTTTTGTATGTACAAAATCGGAAATAGCCAGTCTTCCTTCCCATTTTTTCCCACTTCCAAATATTTTGATGAATTGAACCTTGGAATATAACACGTATCTTATTAATGGGTCAAAGCCCATGTTTTTAATGCTTCCCATGTGATGTAAAGATACTTCAAATGATATCCTAAAGATACAAATATCAGTATCTGTGAGTTTTTATTCATAATTTAAATATCACTGACACGAGAATAAACATCCTTCAGCTATTGAGGTTTTTATTGCCTTTTGAGAAAGATAGCGCCTCAACTCAGGGCAGTGTTTTAGCTTATTTGAAAAGAACATAGGTTATAGCTAATCCTAAGAATTACAATCCTACCTGCAGTCTTAATTTTCTACAGTTAAAAGGGTGAGAAGGATGTGGTGGTTAAAATGTTCTCTGATTTCAGATGGTGTGGCTTTTTCTCAAGATGTAGAACACAGGTTCTTTGAGGCCTCTGTATTTTAATGATGGGCAGAGGGTACAAGTCCTTGCTGATCCTTCTAGATTCTTAAACAGCCCTTGATAATATTGTATCCTGATTTATTTGGTGACCTCCCTGCAGTCCCAGGAAGGGAAGGTAGTGATGATTGTGTAGTTTTTTTCCCCCTTCTCAGCAAGAAAAGAGGCTGATTTGGGGTAATTGCTTATCTGCCCTGAGAAATCTCTTACAAATTTTTGCCAAATCTTGTTGTCTCTTCTTCCTGGACAGTGTGCGTGTGTGACAGGCCACTGAGGATGCACTGCCGTCAATCTGCAAATGATGCATTTGTCTCCTTTTCACTGAACGAAGGGAATGGCTGAAAGCAGATCTTCAATGAGAATGAGTGCCTGAGGCTCTGTCTGGATAAGACAGAAGTGATGCTGATTTGGTGGCAGGAGGCAACTAGTGTGTGGGCTGTGAGTGCAACTAAGGAGATTTGGTTCAATCTTTGTTAGAATTTCAGTATGAGAGGTACTTCTGGAACACACCTTGCTGCTGGCATTCCAGATAGCCAGAAATACCTTTACCAGCTGCCTTTTGCTGTTAAGATTTTTAATAACTCCCCTCCTTATTGCTCAATTGCTGACAGAATGGTTCTCTTGAACATTCTTAGTCTAGCACAAGAGATATTTGTTTTTCAGGCAGTACCTTGTAACAAAAATAAATTGTATTTCTTGGGCTGTGGCTTTTAAGGTTTTGTCGAATGGCACTACAAATAACTGTGGATCAGTAACAACTTCTAAATGGCAGAAGAATCAGAAGACAAGTCATGTACCTCTCTCCATTGCAGTAAACTACTCTGGCTTAATCAAATGAAGTGTACTTTTTCAGCTGGCTGCTGTGCGTACTTGTATGCCAACATCATTGATAAATCTTGGTACCAGAATCTGGCTTTTGCCACATCCCAGTGCTATCTTTTGGTGTAAACTGCCTTTCCCATTAAACTTCCCTCAGGAAAAAGGAAGTGTAGCCCTCAACATCAGAGCTATGAAAGCTAAAGCATAAAAGGTGTCAAAAGCACCAGCAGTCTCCTAGGAATTTGTTGTAAGCGGAAAACCTTGGTCTGCTCTGCCTTGGCAGAAAGACAAATGATGTGAAGTAGCACTTAAAATGAGTTTAATTCTACATAAATGCGGCCACACAGGAGGTGGAAAAGTGAAATGTTGCCAATGATGGAAAATGTGACTAATTAAGAAATAATATTAATCCCAAGGAAAAAAACACAGATCATATGAAGCTCTAATACACCTTAAATATAGTTGAATCCTGTGTGTATCCTTATCCCAGAACATTTGCC
Source organism: Carettochelys insculpta (assembly GCF_033958435.1). Taxonomy (NCBI): domain Eukaryota; kingdom Metazoa; phylum Chordata; order Testudines; family Carettochelyidae; genus Carettochelys; species Carettochelys insculpta. The sequence continues at coordinate 319,200,722 of NC_134137.1, forward strand.
AGAAACTTAATCTATAATAACATTCTTAGTTTTTAAATAAATACAGTGACTATAGTTGTTTCAGCCTTGCAGGAAATGTGTTTTAAATGGACTGTTTGGCCTAAGAGCCAAATTGAAGTAAGAATAATGCTGTGTCACGTGGTCCACTCTCAAACTGGCCAGCTGAAGAAACTACATGAATTCTATAGACCTTGATCTACCTGGATTGCTTTGGGTGTTTTTGTTTTGTACTAAACTTCTGGGAGCCCAGCATCTCTTCTCCTCCCTGTTCCCCCATTTTTTTTACATCAAATGATGAAGCTCATGAGAGAGACATTCAAGGGCATCTCTCCCACTTCAGGCTCTGCACACCACCACCCCTGCCGCACCCCTCTCCCCCAACACACATACCATCTTCACCCTTTATGAAACGGTCTTGGACCTCACTGACAAAATGCTCCTAAATAGAAACGAGAAATGTTTCCACAAACTCAGATTACAAAGAAACTACTGTGCAAGCCTGGTGAGACTTATTTACTTTTAATGAGGCCTTTCACAAAGGAGGTGCTTTGAGTCTACATGAGCTTCTTGCTTAAGTTTCATAATTTCCTCAGGAAAAAAAATAGTCTGCTTTTCAAGGGCCAGGTGCTAGATATGGCTATATTCAAATATTCTTGAAAGAGCTATATTTTAGTCTCTCTTCTGAAAAGTAGTAATTTGTTTTTTTGTAACATTTATCTTATCTGTATCTTTAAGTGTGCTGCTTATTTCCAATTCCCTGTAAATCCTCCACAGCCATATGCTGTTCAGAAGCAGTGGAGTCTAAAGTGGACATAAGTTTCTCTTGCTTCCTGCACCATTCTTACAGATGTTGCAGTAAATCAATTACAGGACTGACATAGCGTTTGGAGGCATGACAAATGTTCCATAATAATGTGGCTCAGTAAAACGTGGAATTTTTGAGGTATTGTGTCTCACATTTTCAGTGCAGTTGTAAATTCCTGCCCATGTCAGCACAGGTGGAGAATAAGTCATAAATAAAATTTAGGAATAGCACACAAAGAGTTCTCTAGCTGGTTGACCAGTTCCATGATTTAATTCAGCCACTTTAATAAAACAAAAAAGAAAAACTTGCCAGCAATGTCTTACAGAAAATATTCAGTATAAACCAAAGCAAACTGTATTTGTTCATAGAGATGCATAGGTACAAGCTAAGCCTGGCTGAACTTCATGTAAACATATTGAGTAACTATTGCATAACCATTTCAATTGCCTGCAATCATCTTCCTCATGGCAAGGGATACAATTGGTAATAAAATGTAGTGCCAACATGGATCACTTTGGTTAATGATAGGGATTCTTCTGTGTTCACTCGTTTGTGTCTGTGTAAGGTCATTTCTTTTAGCTAGCTCGATGAAGGCATACCCTCATTAATTTTAATGCATCTGTGTGCTGAGGTAAAGACTCCTCAGTGTGGATCTCAGTGCCAAGGAGGGGCTAGAATAATGGATTTATGAAAAATCTTTTTTGTTTTCCTTGCTACCTAATGAGTTGGAGTTTGAATTGTGAGCAGCTGGTGGATTTTGTATTATCACTTATCTGTAACTTTTTTAGCAATCAAAATTGCAATTAGAGATTGACTTCAGATGTGAAATTTGGTACCAGATGAAAACTGTGGCAGTGGCCTGTACCAGAGTTTCTGGAGGAGTTTGTAGAATGAGCAATTGGAGTGATCCGAACCTGTCCTCACAGCTTCTGGCAGAAGTTTAGGGTTGCCCCAAGAATAGGGTGTGTATCCCTGACCATCTTGGCTAATAGCCATTCATAGTCCTAAGTTTAAGTTCTCTAGTTCATTTTTGAAGAACAGTTTTTCTTTCTGGATGAAGACTGACAGATCAGGTATAGAACAATCTTTGTGAAAAGTGCTTGCACACAAGTGAAAAGGTGGGGTTTTGTTTTGTTTTGTTTTCCTTTATTACCACTCTTTGATGGACCTTTGCTCCATAAACTTCTTTAGCACTCTTTTAAACCCAGTTATACTTTGGTAATCAAAATGTCCCTTGGCCGTTGGTTCCACAGGTTAATTTTGTGTTGTGTGGCAAACATATTCTGATTGTTTGTATTAAACCTCCTGCCTACTAATTTTTATCAGGTGATCCCAGGTTTTTGTAGTGTTGGAAAGAGTAAATAACATTTCATTAATTTTTCCACAAAATTTATGATTTTACAGACCTCTATCATATCCTGACTTTAACCTTTTCTTAGCTTGGACAGTTCCACCCTTTTTAGTTTCTTTAGTTTCTTTTTAGTCTACATAACTTTCTGTGCCAACTCATCTAAGGTGCTGAGGGATCAGTGAGGGCATTATTTTTCTTGCTGCTCCTTTCCCTTGTCACTCCTGAGCTTGATGAGAGAAAAAGGGAGAACCCTGCTTCTCTTCAAGATCCACAATGAGTCTCCATAGCTGGCAGGTAGTTTTTGATTTGAAAGCTGGGTACATATGATGAGGAAGCTGACATACTCAAATGGGAAACCATAAGGTTTTTAACATGAAGATTTAGGGGTATGTTTTTGGGAGTTTACCTGGTGGGTTTCCAAAGAAGAAGCCACTCACCTCACTGAAGTGTTGCAACTCAACTAGCAATTATCTGGTTGAGTCAGGTTGTGAGGCCCTCCACCTCAAACTAATTCCAGTGAGGAGAGTAGCACAGCAAGTAGGGTTCCTGTGAAGTGCTTTACTAATGTTGAATAATGAAGTAATCTTAATTGTAAACAGGGGAAGGATAGGATGTTAGAGTGGTTATGGGCTGTGACTCAGAGCCCTGTTTTTCAAAGAATCCATAACTAGTAAAACAGTCGTGGAGAATTCTTCATGTGGCAGGGTCTGGATAGGGAAACGGTTGAAATACTAGCTGTGAAGAGGATTGAGTGATATGAACTGAGACAAGTAGGTCCTGTAGTGGTTTGTGATGGGTCAGAAGATCATAACAGGTGAAATCCTGGCTGTATTGAAGTTAATGGCAAAATTCCCATCAATTTCAGTGGGAGCACCATTTCACTTGGACTTTACAAGTTTGATAGAGGTCTGTTTGGAGAGGCCAATAAGACTCGTATGGAACACTTGAAATCTGAATTTTATCTTTTTAAACTCACCTCCCATTGACACCTGACAGCTGAACAAAATAAATCAACTGCAGCAATTTTCTGTCTCAGGAATCCAAATGTACTCTGCTCTTTCCAAGAACACCACTCTGACATAACTAAATGTTAACTGACAAGTTAATCTTTGTGCACTATTGAGTAGAACTAGCTAAGATGTTTTAATTATATAATTGTATTTTAATATATTTGCTTTGTAGAGGAAATCTTGTATATGGGGAAAGGGAAAAAGCAAAGATATTTTTCTCCCCTAGAAGATAACTGGTTACTAACAAAGAAAATTGCCTCATTCAGGTATTTTAGAAAACACCTGACACCTGTCTCTTGGCCTTGGTCAAGAACATCCCTCCCCTCAGTCTGCAACACATAGCTGTATGTGCCAGGGAGAGACCCCACTCCTTTACAGAGCTTGTCTTCTCTGAAAATATTGTCTTGTGGGGGTGGAATATCCCTCACTATTCTTCCATGATTTTTGTTACTGGGGCTCCTTCCAGAAGCTTATTCCCTGGATTACTGGGCTTCAATATTATATATTTAAATACCATGTGATAGTATTCAAGTATTTATACCTGAGGCGGGCTGGATCCTGCCTGCCAAGCTTCTTGATCTGGCCAGTGGCCTGCCCCTTAGGGTGTGGAGGGGGTGGGGGGAGAGCTTTAAGTGCTGCCCTCAACCCCAGCAAAATCTCTTGGTTCCTATTGGCCAGAAAGTGGTGGGAGAGAACAGTGCAGCAAAATCTTTCAGCTTCCATTGACTGTTTTCCGCTAGATAAAAACTGAGAGATTTTGCTGGAAGTGGGAGCAGTGCACAAAGCCAGGCTCTGGGAACTGAGAAATTTTGCTCAGGAGGGGGCATTGGAGCACAGTTTCTCAGCTCCCATTGGCTGGTATCTGGCCAGTAAGAACTGAGAGAGTTTGCTGTGGCTGGGGGTACCTGGTTCTGGCACCTCATCAGAACTGCTTCCCAGGCATTTCACAGGTTCCTACATCCCTCAGCCAGGTCACAATGCTCTCTTGCACCCATACTCCCTCCTGTATACAGCACCCCAATACTCTCCCCCAGGTCAAAACTCCTTCCTTCAACCAAAATCCTCCTCTTACCTCACACCCCAACCCTGCACCCTCTCTAACCCAAGCTCCTTTCTTGCGCTCATCATCCACCCCAGACTCCACACCCTCCTTCATAGAAAAGTGCAGCCCTTGATTACTTTCCAAAATGTTGGAGGGGCCCCCTATCAAAAATTATAGCCCACCCTGAATTATATATGTTTAAGTACCTCTATATAAATCCAATAGCTCTGTTCCGAATCCTAAGTATAGGTCAAGGCTAAAGAACAGTGGCTCATTCTTTGGCAAGGATCCCCTGCTGTGGATCCCTGTAACAGGACAATGGTAGTGAATATCACTGTCTTTCTGATGTTCCTGGGTACCTATTTACGTGTTGCTTTTTGCATTAGCTAGCTTATTTTATTGTGTTCTTCCCATTAGCTGTGATTTTGTGCGATTGGATTTCCTCCAGTCTTCTCAGGCTAACTCTCAAATTAACTGTTTGTTTCTTATGATGGATTTTTAATATTAGACTTCTTTCAATTACCTTCAGTTTTCACAATAAGCATTTAAATGAATTAAATATATTTCAACAAAACGTCTTCAACACCTTTTATATGCTGTTTTAACAGAAGGAAAGAAAAACTCGGAAGCTCAAAGACAAAATATTCAAAACAAATTTGTACAGAGAAATGTTGGAGTTGCCACTGAGGTCTCAGGTTTGTTCTGTTGACCTCAGGCTCGATGGACAGAAAACTCTTTCACAATACTGTTTGCCCATATAGGAATGTTATTGTATACAGAGTTCTAAACAGCTCAAATTTCATTATAAAGCTGGCTAAAATTGTGCATACAAATATGAAAATAAGCATGGTTTTTCGCATATCCCCCAAAGGCATAATATGTTTCTTTCTGCTATGCAGTTTGGAAGGAGAGTCCAAAGAGCATGATGTGCAATTGAAATTAATTCAGTTTTATTATGTTACATAATGGAGCATTTTATAAGTATTTTGTGAATTTGAATGGGATAATTATGTTCTGCTGGAAACCGTTATGATGTTATACTGTACCTAGAAAAACAAATAAGATAAGGTGTTTATTAGTATAGAGACTGCACAGAGATTGGCAAACATTTCTTTCACAATGAACGTTGCTCTCTGTGAATGGAAAGTCCAAAATACTGAGCTGTAACATTTTTAGGCTATTGCACAGTGCAAAAAATGGAATTATTAAAAAAAAGTTTAGCTACTAAGAATGACAAAGATCAGGATGTTTCCAAGGGCTTAATTTCTATTCCGTGAAATCTTAAGGGGCCTTATTTCGTAACAACTTTTTTAAAAGACAGATTATTATCTCATTTGCTGGTGTCCTGGTGAGTCAGGAGTTATTTACTTACAATAAAAAGGGCTTGCCTTACATGTTACAAATGTGCTATTTAACCATACCTGGACAAATACTCACAGTACAGGGGAATAGTTGTTCCTGAACATTTTTTTTTGGTCCTGGTTTCCCCTCTTTTTATTTACTTTCTAACAGGTATACCTAGCATTGCTTGGGTCCTGAACTCAATTAAGGTGGTGGAGGGAGCTCTTTAGGAAAATAAAAAGAAAATGTGCATGCTTTATTTAAATTATTTGTATATTATAAACATAGTGTTATTTTTGTGAAGTTAATTTTTCTTTGGATTTCTTAAAAATATTAAAATTAATTCATTTGATTATTGTAGTTTTTTTAAAATGTGAATTCAATCGAGAGTATTTTTTCTTCATCCCTATAAACTATTGACATTCACTGTTTTTAACAAAAATAGCTATTTTCAGTTTAGTTTCCAATAACTGTTCTAGTTTTAAGCATTAATATAGCTGTGACAAAACAAAGCACTGCTCCAAATTTCTCCATTTTTATCCCTTTTTCTGTAAGGCTCATTGAGGAGAAATCCTATTCCAGATTCATTGTATTTTTTCTGGCTCGTCTCAGCTGGGTCTCTTTCAGCATTCACTCAGTTATGTCAGTTTTGAGAAATGTACTTGATTTGATTCTGTCTCTTTTCTGTTTGATTATAGAAGCAATCCCATGCCAGGCACATCCTGTTTTCCTGGCACATCCAAACCCATATGTTGCTTTAAGTTATGGTAAGAGGAAGCTGTACACCAAATGTGGAGTCCTAGATCTTACCATTTAAGAGGCATTCTTGAACAAAAAAAACTTAACGATACATGGCTGACCAAAAACAGTTCTGTGGAGGAATGTAAGCCTAGCAGCGTTCTCAACTTCAGTCCTGTAAATCAACAGTGAAATGAGAAAAAGGAACAAGAAAACTGAAAATTCATAGTCTTCCCCACTTCATTTTCTTGGGTATCTCCATGTTGTAGTTTTTTCTGGTTGGGAAGTCTGACACATATTCCTGGATGTAAACATATGTGCTTTCCTACATGCCTCCATTCTTTCCAGATCAGATTTCTCTGTGTGCTGTAAATAGAGCAAGAGGTGGAAAGGAAATGTGAATTCTAAATTCATGAAGAGCAACCTGCCTGAGGAGAACTTCAGCTGCAGTGTTGGGATATACCTACCAGACACCTTGCCCCTCTCACTGTGTGATACCTTTACATTTGCTGTCAGCAATGGAACATGAGGTTTCTTGGTACCAAAACGTTCCGTGCAATGCCACTGATGTGGAATTCACTCCCACAACTTGGTTTCAAATACCTTGATGGTAGAGTATGCTGAAGAAAGTCCTAGGTATTGATGTTGGCTTTTAAGAGGAGGAAGGCAGAATGACATGGTTCAAGAGTGTATAGTTTTGAGTTTGATCTTGATTACTAGTTGATTATCATTTAGCTGTTGGTTTTCTCTTTAGTCGTATTTCTAATTTGTGTGTTGGGCACCTAGGGTGAGATCTTGGCCCATCTGAAATCAATGAAAGTTCTTGACATTAGCTTCAGAGGGACCAGGATTTGTCTGTTGGTAGACAAATCTTGAACATGCAAAAAAGAGAGATTAATTGGGCCAATTGTCTCTAGGAAATAACTTGACCAGTTCTATAGTTAATCTCCAGTTAATTTGACAAGGAAAGTAGAAGTAATTTCTCTTTAGGGTAGAATCTTCTGTATATTCTTCCTCCTTTCTTAAGTTGTACACAGATACTTTTGATAGCAATATGGTTTTGTTGAATAACCAGCAATTTATTACTGAGTTCATGCAATATTGCGTTTCCAACTTCTGATACCTGTTTCTTTCATGCAAAGCACTTCTTTAATTTATCACCTCTTGAGAGCACTTAAACATCTGTGATTCAATTAAACCCCACGTTCAATGGCTGAGCCTGTGTTTTACACTTAACTGATAACAGGAAAAGATGGTATATGTTAGAATTATTGATTGACTTCTGTTTGTTCGTGGTTTCAACCTAAAAGTCTTTAATGATCATGGTAAAGATTTGGATGTGCCAAGTGCTGATCTAGTAGAACAAAGCTTGAAGTGCAATTTGTACTGAGAAAAGTTAACATTCTTTGCTCTAGCTTGCTGTTTTAGTGAATTTGGAGTTCACAAAAGGTGGCAGACTGTGGCAGCTTGAAAGAATGATGTCCTTTCTTTACACAGGCAAAAAGATCACACACAAGTTGGGATGAAGCGGGAAAAAAAATCCAGTTTTCCTAATTTCTGTCCAGTGCCCTAGACAAAGGCCCACACTGTCCTTACAGACTCATGTAGATTAATAACATTCAGAATGGCTGCAAGGAATTTCTGAGGAATCTAACCAATATAGGCAAATAAGTAACATGATAGCAGACTGCACATACCAATACAGAATTTAAAGAGATGAACATTGGATGCAAAACCCAGAATCACTCCTATATCTACCTGATTTTTAAATAATTTCCTATGGTGGGTTCACTGGGAGGTTTGGAGATTGGCGGTGGAAAAGGAAGACTAGGAGGACCAAACAGACAGGCAAGGTAAAGAATAAGCCCGCGGCATGAACCTGCTTGGGTGGCATGCTGTTGACTTTCACAGATTCATCAGGTTGGTGTCTCCTTCAGGTGATAGGTCTGGCCCTGTTTCTGTAAATCCTGACACTTTCCAAACCTGGCTTTGACATGGGAAATTCTTTGAGATGTGATAACTCTACTATAGCAATAACTATTGTGATTCCTAGAATGAAAAAGATGAGAGCCTGGCTTGTTATCTCTTCTGGGTGAGGTTCCTGTACTTTGGCTTTACTGTTCTTTCTGGTTCAGGTGCACAAAAGGGGCCAGGTCACAAAAAGGAAGAGGGTGCTAAATAAAGGAGGGGGCATGGAGAAGAGCAGTGGCTGTAATGATAGAATACATTTGCTGGAAAACTCTCCATAACATTTTTCAATGGAAAATGGAAACTTTTCATAAAAATGTCAGTTTGTTCAAATTTATGCAGGTTTTTGTTGAAAACAAGAAATGTTTCTTCAAAATTGGTGAAAAATGGAAAAATTCTTTGCTGGGGAAAATCCTCCATTTCCTAGCCAGTTTTGTGAGGAGAGTAGTGGTTTTTGGATGGAAGAGACAGGAATGAAGTGCTATTTTGGGGGCATAGGAAAAGAGCAGATGTATGAAAGGAAACCACATTCAAAACCAGCTAACCTTCAAATCTTCTCCAAGCCTCAGTTTACTTTATTTCTGGAAAAGGATAAGCTCCATTGTCCCTGGCCCTCTAATATCTCCCAAAAAAGTGGTCAATGGGCTTACTCCTCAGAAATGTTTGGGTGTTCATGTCATCACTTTTAGTACCTGTTTATAGGTAAAGTGAGCTCCCTTCCCCAGATCTACCCTGCCCAGATGAATCTCTCTCAGCTGTTGTCTACTCGCTACAGATCCAGTAGTAGGTGGGATTCTAGTTTTGAAGCAAAATTCTTTCTATGTTTGTTCTTCTGCCATTCCCTGCTGAAGTCTGAAATGTCTGTTTACATCTGATAGTTTTGTATCTGCAATTTTGCATCTCCATACTCCATTGCAAATAGACTTTCTTGCTTGATGGGAAGGAAATTTGATCCATTGTAACCTATATATTAGATAGCTAGTTAAGTCTCACTGTGTGCTCTACTTGCATTCAGAGTTGTAATGCAGTAGTAACCAACCTTATTACACAAGAGGGTCACACAAACATAGGCACAACCTTGCATGGGCCAAACAGATTTCTACATATTTGAATAAGATTTAAAGTCACCTCTATTTTATGTATTTAGATGGGTTGTTTCCATGTACTGCATTGTCTGTTTACCCATGTATTCAAATGAAAATGATGTAAACATGGCAACAAAGTACTAAGGAATTAACACTCAGTATATTGTGTTGAAGCAGGTGGTGGGCCTTGTGAAATGTTCTGACCTAGGGCCTTAGGCAGCGTGTCGCTGCTGTAAAGTCTGCTGTTCCTTTATCCTCATATCACCCAGCTCTGAGGTTCAGTCAGCTTCTGCCTCATGAACATCTCAAGATACTCACTAGTGGCCGCTACGTTTTGGACAAACTCTGCTGGGTTATTTCTGCACTTTCCCAGTCATCCTCAGCTCCAACCCAAGGTGCACATCTCAGTCAGGGGAAAGGGGCATGGACGTGAGACTGCCAGTAGAGATGACTTGGGGAGGGTGGTTGTGTTGTAAATTGGAGCAAGAAGTCCCCTGGAACATACCTCCTCTGCAGTGTTACGCTATAGGAGTTTTTTGGTAGCACTATGTTGAAAAATATTGTGAGATATTAGATCCCTGAAATAGAAATTTGTTTGAAATTTTCTTTTGTATAGTATGATATAACTCAGATTAAAAACTCCATAATCAGTTTGTTTGTTTTACTATTTGGTCTTCTGTTTTGATACTGTTTTGTTTTGGGAGCAAGCAGTTCTGATTATATGCTATGGTATACATTGTGTTGTATTCCTGCTTTCTGGCTGTACAGTCTAGCTCTAATTTTGTCAGTAATGAGCAACATACCCACCCAAATGCAAACATGAAACCTTTTCTTCATTCTTATCCCTGCTTATGGTAAATCTCATACTCATGATTTGTAGTGCTGAAACCATCAGAGTTTCAGCAAATTACTTTGGGGATTGCAATTCCTTTATAATCTTTCATAAAATTTTTATCAGAGTAAGTTGCGTGGTAGGATATGTTGGAAAAGCTACAGGCATAGGTATGCAAACAAAGTGTCTAAGGAATTAGTAAGAGCTATTTCATGTATTATTGGGTACGAGGATTATACATTTTGGACTGGCAGTTGTCCCTTTTAGAGACTAAATCTCATGAATTTATTCTCCTTTGGAACTTCCATCCTACCAGGATCCAGGGCACTATGCTCTTTGAAAAGTTTCACTATTGGCCCATAATACACTGGCAGAAGTTGGCATAAAATTAGCCTATGAAGTATAAAAAGTTGAGTCATCCATCTAGTTAGTTATTCTATGTGTATCACCACAGTGTCTGAGTGCCATGAAAAATTGTCAACACATTTTAATTCTTCCCTTTGGTCCTCTCATGTGGGCATGTGACTGGCAGTTTCTTGGGGTGATAGTTGGATTATGATACATAGGGGATGTTAATTGTAGGGGGATGAGCCATGGGAAAGAGGTAGCTCTGATGTTTTGATGTGTATTGGATGAAGAGCTGGGATGACACATTACTCCAAAAACTATTTAAACCACAAAATAAAATAGCAGAAATGTAGCACTTTAAAAAATAACAGTGATTTATTCGGTGATGAGCTTTTGTGGGACAGACCCACTTCATCAGATCAATCAATAAGTACAGAGGACCCCAAAAAAAAAAAAACAAAACCCAAAACTGCAATAAAAACTGACAAATCAAATACTTAGGAGGGGGATGGGGTGGGGGAATGTTAATTGTCCTGTTTGAGATAATTGCGAGCATCAAAGGAAGAGAAGCAGTCCTTGTAATGCATGAGATAATTGATGTCTCTGTTTATGCCATATGTTAATGTGTTGAACCTGAATATGAATTCCAGCTCACAAATTTCTCACTCTAATCTGTTTCGAAATTTTTTTGCTCCAGGACACACATTCTCATGTCTTTAACAGAATGGCCCACTCCACCGAAGTGTTCACTAACTGGCTTAATTCCATCCTTGCCACTATGGGTGTAGAGGCCCTCTCCACCAATATTCCACGTGAAGATGGACTACAAGCTATCAGCAATACCATCCCTAATGTTACCAAAGCAAATCTGTTGGCTGACATATGTAACTTTGTTCTCAACCACAATTATTTCCAATTCGGGGACAATTTATATCTCCAGATTAGCAGCACTGCTATGGGCACTCGCATGGCCCCACAGCATGTTAACATTTTTTATGGCTGACTTAGAACAGCGACTCCTTAGCTCTCATCCCTGTTAGTCCCTCCTTTACTTATGCTACATCAATGGCATCTTTATCATTTGGGCCCCTGGTAAAGAGACTCTGGAAGAATTCCACAGAAATTTTAACAACGTGTATTTCACCATCTATCTCAGCCTGGACTATTCAACACGAGAAATACACTACCTGGATACCACAGGACAAATTGCTGATGGCCACATTGACACTCCTCTCCACCGGAAACCCACTGACTGCTACACTTACCTACATGCCTCCAGCTTCCATCCAGCACACACCACATGATCCATCATGTATAGTCAAGCCCTTAGATACAATCACATCTGCTCTGATTCTACTGACAGAGAACGAAAACTACAAGACCTCTACCAAGCATTCATAAAACTTAATTACCCACTGGGAGAAGTAAAAAACAAATTGACAGGGCCAGACAAGCATCCAGAAACCAGCTACTTCAAGATAGGCCCCAGGAGATCAATAACAGAACACCACTTGTCATCACAGATAGCCCTCAACTCAAACTCCTGCAATGCATCATTAAAAACCTACAACCTATTCTGGATCATGCTACATTCCAGAAGGCTCTAGGTGACAGTCCTGTCCTTTCCTATAGACAGCCTCCTAACCAAAGAGATTCTCACCAGCAATCATAGGCTACACCACAGTAATACTAATCCTGGAACTTTTCCTTGCAACAAACCTCTCTGTCAATTTTGTCCAAATATAAATTCTGGGGATACTGTTACTGAAGCTAATCATGTTAGTTACTAGATCAAAGGCACATTCTCGTGCACTTCCAGCAACATTATATATGCTATTATATACCAGCAATGCCCTGCCACTATGTACATTGGACAGACTGGCAAAATCTTCGCCACAGAATAAATGGTCACAGAGCGGACATCAAGAAACTCTGTACGTGTAAGCTGGTCAGTGAACATTTCGGTGCAGTGGGCCGTTCTGTTAACGACCTGAGAATTTGTGTCCTGGAAAAAAAGAAAAATTTAAAAACTGATTAGAGCAAGAAATTTGTGAGTTGGAATTCATATTCAAATTCAACACATTAACACATGGTATGAATAGAGACATCAGTTACCTCACACAATAGAAGGACTGCTTCCCTTCCTTTGATGCTCATAACTATCTCAGGCAGGACAATTAACATTCCAAAACCCCTCCTCTCCCCTTCTATGTATTTGATTTGTCAGTTTTTATTGCAATTTTTTGGGGGTCCTCCATATTTATAGATGTCAGTCTGTATTGGAAATGAGATTGATCTAATGAAGTGGGTCCGTCCCACGAAAGCTCATCACCAAATAAATCATTTTGTTAGTCTTTAAAGTGCTTCATTTTTGCTGTTTTGTTTGTTGCAGTACAGATTAACATGGCTCTGTTACTATTTAAACCATAGTCTCAGAAGAGCTATGTTCCTTGGATGGTATTTCAAAGAAGGATGTCACCGTGGCAGTGTTTTTTCCCAAACCTGAAAGCTTTTCCTAATTTTGAGGTGCTAGTATCAGTCTAATTAGGTTACAAACCATGGCAGTTCTCAGTTTTGGGAAAGTGGGAGGCTGTGAAATACTTTTTTGTACAAATGAGTCTTCAGATATCATGTGAGGAGAAAGAACTAATTTTTTTTGCCAGGCTCTTCAGTCAAGGTCTGCAGTTTAATAATATGTGCGTGCACAACATTATAAAGTCTCCGTGTAAGTGAATCAGTCAGAGAAGCATCTGCTTCATGATCAGTGGGGAAAAAAGGTAATTAACAGGAGTTGACAGCTACGTATCCACTTCACAACCAATATTTGTGTGCATCACTTTCTTAGAGAGCCAAAAGCAACACATGCTGAAACAAAGTCTGGTTTCATATCTGAAGTTTAGCAAGATTGGTTTGACTTATGAATTGAACTAGCCATTCAGGTGGTCATATGTATTCATTTTCAATACCATTTTCATTGCACCATTTCAGAGTTTTAGAAGGAATTAAGCAATGTAGCACATCTATACTGAGGTGATGTGGGACACTGATTACTGGTAGGAAAAGATCCAGAGGCTGAAAGTGAAGTATAATAAAGTTGAGTCAATCATTGTCTCTGGAGTTGACTGAATTATTTACTGTAGACAAGACATGGGTTTTCAGCACTTGTCAGGAGATTGAAGATGACCACACCAAGGTGCACCTACTTCAAAGGAGAGCGCCCTTTTGGAAATGTGGCTCCATCAAAGGAAGTAGTAAAAGTTGCAACCATCCCCCACCACACATTTAGAACTTGTATAATGCCAGTGAGTGTAAGCCTGGAGTGGGTGTATTGTGTCGTTGTTAATCACTGAAGCAGCAGGAAGTGCCAGAATTCAGTGTACATACAACTTCAGAGTCTTTGGTTTGCCCGCAAGAATATCCCTCATTTTCCAGTCAAGCATTTACTGAAGCCTTGCAGAGCAGGCAAACAATAAAGAAGCCTTTCTGTGGTTATGGACCCATACACTTCGTGTGAGCGTGTCTTGCTATTATCCAATATTAACAAAGTGCCTTCACTTTTACCCATTTGAAACAATTAGTTTTTAACTGTAGGTTGTTTTCAGTTTTCTAATTTGTCAGACTATTTGTGCCTCCTTTGGGCCACTAGAGCAGTGCAATAAGAGGCAGCCTAGATAGGGCAGACAAACTTTTACATGTAAACAGACAGTCTAGTCAAGTCAGCAGCTGAACCATCCCAGTCATAACCCGAGAGCTAAATGTTACCAGCAAAAGAGATTAAAGAGCTTGGTTTATGAGCTCCTCAGCTGCCAGGTTCATTCTGTGTGGTCAGGAGTGTAATAATTAGGTCCTGGGGAAGGGAAAAGCTGGTGCCAATGTTAGCAGGCAGTGAAAGAATAAGCATCTCTGGCATTGTACTCTCTCTCTCCTGCTCTGACAGTGTCTACAGCCTGGTTAGCCAGAAAAGGAATAGCAGCAAGAACTATATTATGCTGTATGTGGTCAGAAGCTCAGTTGTACATGGTCAAAAGAGCTTTGTAATTTAAGTGTCTCTATTAAAAATAATCAGTTGCTGTGTCCATTTTCTGCCCTCAGATGCGTGTGTGTGGCTTCCATACCTCAGTGGAAGCTATGAGGACATGTGTGAGGGCAGAATTTGGCTGTACGTGGGGACAGGACGGAGTGTGTGGTTGTAGTAATAAGGAGGAGAGAGAAATGTAAGACTGCCTCAAATGTTCTTTAGCTTCCCACTTCCAAATTGAACCAAACATTCTTATTCTTGTATGGAATTTTGGAAATATTAGTCTCTCAGGAATGGCTTCGAAAATTGCAGCTCATCCAATATATATTGTGATTCCATTCTGACCAAATCTTTGCCCTAAGCTTGAACTGAACTAAGCCTGAACTTTTTCAGAAACTTTAACATACTTTGATACACTTAAAATAAGGAGAAGACAAGGAAAAAGAAGAAAAGAAAAGACCGAAGATTCTGATGTTGTCTTTGACAGGAAATAGCAACACCAAGATATCCCACAAAAGGCTATTCTTGCTGTATTACTGCCTTCAGCCAAAACCAAGAAGTACTGGATATCTTTCAAGAAATCCTGTTTGAGTTATTTCTAGTCTTACTTCCAGACCAGTGAGGCTTGGATAAGTACAAAAGTTTGAATACTTATCTGCTCCTTTTTCTCTTGGTCTCTCTCCACATACAGGAGAGCACAAAATAATCAGCAATTCTCTGATGTGGCATTTCCATCAGAAGGTATCTCTGATTGGTTCTCCACCCCTCCAGGTTAACCAATAGGAAGAAAA
Organism: Carettochelys insculpta; assembly: GCF_033958435.1. Lineage (NCBI taxonomy): Eukaryota > Metazoa > Chordata > Testudines > Carettochelyidae > Carettochelys > Carettochelys insculpta. Next base: position 319,216,051 of record NC_134137.1, read on the forward strand.
AGTTTACGAAGAACTGAGATTAGCTATGAATATGGCTCATGGCTTAACACTTCTTAAAGGGCTCACGTCTAATAAAAACACACACAATTCCTTGCAAGCAACAAGGAATAACTTACAGAGATGTAAATATGCTATAAATAATCACAATAAAATTGAACAAAAACTGTTTTTGCTACCATAAATGCTGGTCTTTCCTCAACCTGTTCCCCCCAATGTTACATCTCTCTCTTTCTATCTTTTCTAAAATTAGATTGTGACGTTTTTGGAGCAAAGATCATGGTTTTGTTTTGTAAATTAACTTTATGATGCTACAGGAAAGGATGATGGTGATGTTCTGGTCAATTTAGATGAGGATGAAGTCATAACTAGCTGACTTTAAAATGCATATTTTAGATAAGGGATGCATACATTTGTTTGTTTATTTTTATCCTAAGGGGACATTTGCTCTTTCTGATTTCCCTACCTCATTTTCCACAATGCTGGTCATGTTTGGCTTATGCCTGAGGCAGAAAAGTAGGTCACTTCATATTTTAACCAAATCATTTTGCTCATCTCTAATAATCTTTAAACTAGACGTATTGGATAGATCTGGTTGGGAAATTTCCTTAAAATGAAAATGTGATGAAAAGCAGAAATGAACATTTGAAATCTTTTCATAATTTTCTGACCAGTACTAGTAGTGGGATTTTTATTAAATATCACTTTGAAGTTTGAAAAGTACTATGCATAATTATTTTTTCAACCTAGGTAATTGATCAGTTGTCATTTCTTCCGAGATAAGTCATATCTCAGTCAAGAGTGGACTTTTTAGATACGATCTTTTTGGAGAAGTCTATATCATCATCTTTTCTGAGCAATCAGTTTTTATAAGCTTATCTCAAATCCCAATTCCTGCAGATTGTAGCTGTGCTTGGTTTAAGATAACAGTTGACAAACTATTTCTGTGATGCTTAGTGTGAGATTTCTTTATACTGCACAATTCATAGTTCAATATGCTATAAAATCTTGAGAGTTTTACCTGCAAACTTGTGGATGTTTAAATTAAATGATTAGTATAAGAGTAATTAACTAAAGTTTGCTAATAGTCTTGAGTTTTTCACTTAAATGTAAGTCATGATTGTATAATCTACATAAAATGACCTACAAGGGAAGATTGAAAGAACTGGGTTTGCTTAGTCTGAGAAAGAAAAGGCTGAGAGGGGACATAGCTTTCTAGTACCTGAGAGGTTGTTACAAGGAGAAGGAAGAGAAAATATTCTCCTTAACCTCTGAGGATAGAACAAGAAGTAATGGGCTTAAATTGCAGTGGAGGAGGGGAACTGTTTAGACTGAACATTAGGAAAAACTTCCTGTCAGAGTGCTTCAGCACTGGAATAAATTGACTAGCAAGGTTGTGGAATCTCCATAATAGAAGATTTTGAAGAGCAGGTTAGACAAACACCTGCCAGGGATGACCTAGATGCTGCTTCATCCTGCCATGAGTGCAGGGGGCTGGCCTTGGTGACCACTAAAAGTCCCTTCCAGTCTTACAGCTTGCCAAAATAATCATAGAATAATGAGGTAGGTAGGAGACGCCTATTAACACTGATATAGCTCCGTGGTCATGTTAGGAGCACATCTAAACTGCACACGCCCCAAAAAGTTATTCAAAACATTGAAATCCTGGAGCCATTGAAATCAATGGGAATCTTCACCTGTATTTTCATGTTCTAGAGTTCACCCTTTGTGACTGTGACATGAGCATCTACATCAGTAGGTTAATTCACTGGTGTGCATTCAGTGAAAGTACCAGCAAAATATTTCAGATTTTTATCTGCACAGCTGAGGAAAAGGGATGTCCCAATTAGCAGTACAGCTAATAACAGTAGCTTTTATTTAAATGTTAGCTTGGTTTTACACTTAAAAATCCCAGTTTGAATACTAAATAAGAAATTTAACCTGAATTCTTTTTATAATGAGCTATGAGTGTAAAAGATACTTCTGATCCTCACTTACAAGTGACAAAAACTCAAGAAATATGATTTCACTTAGCAAGGATTTTAAAACACATCAGAGCATTAGTATGGAATACATGCGTTCTAAAAATAGATAACAAGATCATGTGGCTGAATAAGATGCCTAAAGATGGAAATTTCAGTGTGCTTTGCTACTCATTGGCATAATTTATATCATGGATAAATCAGAAAATTGAAATTGAGATAAGTAGAAAGATACAGTATAACAAAAGAATGAGACTCACTTAGAATAATACTGCAAAGAAGCCATCAATAATATATTTGCAGAGACATCTTAGACTGCAGTATTCATATGGCTGTTGTAAAACAAACATGACCACATAAATGCAAGACTGATTTGGAGAAGCAGTTTATACATGGCAATCTTGAGAGTATACCCTTTGATTATGGGCACAATCCTGCAATCTACGTTCTCAGTAGTAGGTTTTATTCAAGCTAGTAGTCCTATTGAATTCATGCAACTACCAAATCCTACTGGTTCTTCCTTTACAACATAGCTCAATTCCAGTCTTTTCTTCACTGCTCCTACTACAAAAAAGGCTTGTCCACTTTGTCATCTTTTGCTTGGCCAACTGCCACCAACTCTTTCCCAAGGGTCTTACTACATCATCCTGCTGAACTGACAATTTTATTTTAAAATAATTTTCTCTGGCGTGTCTGACCATGTTACTTCCTCCTTTGAGTTTTTTGTGGCATTCCTCTAGCCTTCTATATCAAGTTCAGACTTTGAACACAAACCTGCAAAACCCAGTACAATCCTATATTCTTTTATTGTTTGCTCAGGCACTTCATGCACATTTTATATCCTCCTACTCTGTTCATCTGCATTGGTTTTCCTTTTCACCACTTCTCATATTTCAATTCCCTCTTTTTCCTAATATAGCAAGCAACTGGTCTGTTAAAATGCATTTGAGACACCACCAAAAAGTGCATAAATTAATATCATTGTGAGATCCAGCAGTTATCTGATGCCTATTGTGCCACAGTTCTACTGTTTCTCCGACTTAGGGCTTTATTCCTCAACTTTTATTTACTTATGGTCACAACAGTGATTCCATTGATTTCAGAGGATTATTAAAGTGTGTGAGTTAGAGAACCAGACATTTGAGGAGAAAAATGAGATGCTTTTTGGAATGAGGACTGTTTTCTTCCACTAGTTCACGTAGTGCATGCTAACACTTGGTCTGTAAGAACAGTGTGCTAGAACCAGGTGAAATCGGGAAAGAAAGTGATTATTTATGGTAACTCTGATTCACCTTGAAAGAATGTTATCTGACAATATAAGGAAAAACGTGAAAAGCAAAATTCTTATTTTGTCTTTTTCTGGGTAAAATTATAAGCTAAACAGGGGTTCAGTCCTGCTTCCATTGATGAAGGTGGCACTTGAATGTAACAGGTGCAAAGATGGGCATGACCTCTTTAAAGAGAGATTGTAAAGAGGGTTCCATCAGGATGTTTAATATACTTAGCAGGCATATTTAATCTCATAAGAATTCTAGAAAAATTACTTTTTATATGAATGTTAACTGCCACAGGAAGTGTGATTAAAATAAGAGCCATGAGTGTGGAAAAAAATAGCAACTAGGGTGGTGGAAAACTCCCTTTTAATCGTTCTCCAAACTTGTAACTTTAAGAAGACTTTAAATAAAGGAAATTGGTAAGTTAAAAATGAGCAGCTATTAAGGCAGAGTGATGAAAAAAACAACGGGATTTTCTAAATCTTCTCAGAAAAAAAAATTAAAAAAAAGTCTAAAAAGGAAAGAATGTTTAGAATTAGAGCTGGGTCCAAGCAGTCCAGATCTGATCAGAATCTGGATCTAATGCTTGGATAGTTATTTGTGTACAAGCTTTTCCCCTCTATGTAACCTTTTTGTGCATGTGAGTATGTGTGAGTGTAACTCATGGAATGGTCTAAAGCACACTGTTTGGGCAAATTGTGATTTTTTTTTTAAACGACAGAATATTTTCCTTTACATCAACAGTAATACCTTATTGGATCGCTGTATCTCTGGTCTGTGTGATTTTTTTTTTTTTTTTTAACAATTGTTTTGGTGCTCAGGTAGGTCAGTACCAGTTTCAGAAATCAGAGAGAGAGGATTGTTTTTAAAATGTCCCAAGTAAAAATTCTGCATGCATGTGATGTGAGATAATTTATCCATGTAATCTGAAGTAATCTCCAAGCGATGGGTTATAGTCAGTTTTTTCAAGGACAGCTAAATTTCTTCAAGAGGTTGAAGCCTCTAAGAGGACTCTTAATTACATTTTTCACTCCCTGCTGGGCGACTTGTCTGCTCATTCTGTCTTGTTTATGCCAAGTGCAAGGTAAGATGGGTGGCATTTGGAAATAACCAGTCAGACAGAGGAAGAGAGATGATTGAACAACGACCAGTGTTTTTCATCTAGGAGTTCAATGTGGCAAAGAACAAGAGAGCAAGAATAGCGGGACTTCTGTCTTTTCCTAATATTGTAAAGCAAAAATGACATGATCCCACATCATACATTTTATTATAAAATTCCTGGGTCTGCCTTTGAGCTACAGTTAAACAATTTTCAATGAATTCTTACAAATAAGGGCTTGGATAATATTATGCAAATCAGAGCAGATTAACTTATTTCAGATAAAGTAGTTTTTGGATCACTGTGATTCAGATAATCAAAGTTTAATCCTATGATAAACAGAAAGTCTACAGTGAGAACATTATCCCAGATTGATAGAAAAAGAAGACAAGAAGTTGCTAAAGACTTTTTGTATTGGTTTCTCAGCAAAAAGCACTTTGTGCATAACGTTGTTGAAAATCTGACAATCTCTCTGTACCTCCATTTCCCTTCTGTAAAATGTGTGAAATAATCTTTCTTTGCTTTCACTTTTTTTATCTTGCCTGTTTATTGTAAGCTATTTAGAGTTAGGGATTTGTCTCTTCACATCTGATTGGATGGTATTCTCTTTAACAGGGATGAAAGTGTTAATTTAGAACTTCCAGCTTATAATGTTAAAGCAATTATGAATATTAATAAACTATATTAGTCCATCTTTTGTATCTGCTACATATGGTTAGGACTTTAAATCTGCTCATGACGGAAGGATGCAGAAGCAGCATAAGACATTTTCAATGGCGAAAGAAGAAAATACATTAAACTAATTACTGTGAGATGCTTTATTGTATATTATACAGATTATATACTAATTATATGGCATGTATCTGTTTTAATTTAGAGCAGGTTTCAGGTGACAACTGATAAAAGGGGAGAATGGTAAAAGGCCTCAGCCCTTCAGCTCTTCAGAGTTTCCTTAATTTTAATTTTGAGTAGACTAGTCCCAGAGAGGTAGACATGCTACTCTGTATCTTCACAAAACAAAAAAGCAGTCCAACACTTTAAAGACTAACAAAATAATTTATTAGGTGATGAGCTTTAATGGGACAGACCCACTTCTTCAGATATGGAAAATTCTGTCCTACGGAAGCTCATCACCTAGTAAATTCTATTGTTAATCTTTAAAGTGCTACAGGACTGCTGTTTTGTTTTTTTTGCCTTTTACTGTTAGGAACAGCATAAAACTTGCTCTTTGACTCTGTTTATGGCACTATAATTTATCTTTGCCAGCAAATGTCTTCCCCATAACAACTTTTTCTCATGGCTTCATTCTCGCAAAAGTAATGGTAGCCAGGGGAAATGATTTACTTTGTATACATGGGTAACGTCAGAAAAATAGATTTCTGTTACAACAGCACTGTGACACGCACAATGTGTTAATTTCACAGAATACTCCACCAACATAAAACAAATTCTTCTCAAGAGCCTGTTTGACTGGGAGAGTGACTTGGGCACTACATATATCAGAGCACAAGAATAATAACACTTTTGTGTACAGGTGCTACTTTTGTTTTTGCCAGTGGGTGCTTTTGAAGAGGGGGTGTGTGTGTGTGTGTTTAGATAGTATCTCTGCCACTTTTGGTGGGAGGACATTTTGGGTAAGATCTGAAATATTCATTGATACGGTGGATATTGTGTCCAGTCCCTTGGGTTTGATAGTCTCTTTTATATGATGAACAAGATTTTCCATAATCCTCACTGTGTTTGCTGTGGATGCCTGGGAGGGAACCCAAGACTGAGTTGCTTTAAGGGAGCTCTGTTTTGGCTTCTGTATAACCAATATTTTGTTGCAGAAGCTGTTTAGCTTGCTGGTGCGGTAAACCCAAGTACTGGAATAACCACCAGTTTGGGGGATTCCCCCACCCCCGTTCTTAACAGTTGGCCTTAAGTAAGCAATCCTAGTTTGCCCTCTTCTCCACTAGGAGCTCTGCAGGGGAGCCAACACCCCTGCAAGTTCCTGGGCAAGGTGTTTGAGGGTGGGGCCTTGGCTGGAAAGGACTAGGCTGAGGCTGTCCAGCCCTTAGTACCTCCCAGACTTCAGACACCCACCCTCCAGCCCTCAGAGCCCCCGCAGAGTGTGTGGTGCTGTCCTCTGGCAGTGATTTAAAGGGCCTGGCACTCGGACCACAACTGCCCTCTTTATACCACCTCTCCATTAGAGGCTTGAACTCCAGTCACACGTACTTTCCTGAATTGGGGCTTTGGTAGTTAAAGCTGTATTGCCTTTAGACTTATCAATTAGTCCACCAAATCCCTTACGGAAAGTATACGGGAGAGGGGAATTGGAAATCCCACAGCTTTTGTTCACCTGAAATGGCCTGAAGCTACATGTCTATATTCACCCTGTGAAAAGGGCCAATAGAAATGTATCTGAACCTCTTCAGCCTTTTCCACAGAAGCTTAAGTATCACAGAGAGCATCTATTATTGTTCCTTACTCCACGTGAAATGGACGCCAGCTATGAATCTGTATTTTCTGTACTGTGTTTTCTTCATGGCTGAATTGGTTGTCCACTGGGATAAAATGATGCTTTGCGGGGTAAGGCTTTTGCAGATGCTCCACATGGGGTGAATTGCACTCTGATAAAATACAAATCTATATGTTGCAATGATGTAGTGTTAAAATGGCCTCAACTCTTCTGGCAGGATAAGGTAAAATGAGAAACTGAGAACAGTGAGAAACTTTAAGCTTTTTGAATAGGTGTTGTTGACAGCTTCTTGAGACAGGGCTGATTGCAAGTAGAGTATTTTTTCACTTGTTCTGCATGCAGATTAGCTTTGCTGATTCCGAAATACCTGATTTCAAATTACTATGCAGACAGAAAGGATGCATCAGATGATTTCCTGAGTCTGGCTACAATTTAGTGTATAATTTCTAGAGCAACAAGAAGCCATCTGGTTTGCTTTTAGGAGTGTAACCCTGCCAGTCAAGCACCAAGATGTGATCTGGAGTGGGAGTCATACCTTGAGGCTTGATCTAAATTACAGTGTTAGGTCAATATAAATGGCCTCATGTTGACGTAATTATGTCAGTGTACATACTGCCTCCTAGTTCCCACTGTTACGAGTGTCCTACTCTGCTCACTCATTAACTCCACCTCCACGAGAGGCATATGTCTTATGTCAGCATCATTAGGGCAACATAGTGTCCATGTGGTCACTGCATGACTAGGTTGACCATCTCTCCCTATCCCAAATATGAGACAGGGAGATCTGAGGGGTGGAGACAGCTGCAGCTGCCAGGGACTCCTGCCCTGGCTGACCTCTCCAGCTGCTCCAAGCCTTGGGGCACCAGGGAGGAGGTGGCAACTACCCCAGTGCTGCTCCTGGTTCCCCCGAGGTGCAGGGAGCCAGGAACTGGGCAGCAGTCACAGGGGTGGGCTCCTGACTCTCAACGCCTCGGGGAACCCGGAAGGAAACAGCAGCCGCTCCAGTGCTCCTCAGGGAGCTAGGAAGGAGGCAGCTGCTGCTCCAGTGCTCTTCTCAACTTCCCTAACATGCAGGGAACTGGGTGGCAGTCATGGTGTTACCTGCACAAATTCTTTATCCCTTCCACCTTCAGGGACACACACGCACCTTTACCCAACCCCTAGGGCTCACGGTGTGTATTCCCCACCACCAATCCCCCTTTCCCACTTCGTAGGGCTCAGGGTGTAATTCCCTGTGGGTGTGCAGGATCTGTGCCACTGAAAAAGCCTTGCACAGTAATAGCCTTATTTTCTGTTTATTTACAACTGTCATGCAAGCAGAATACATGCTAAGCACACAGCATCCTGCTTACCAATCCTGATAAGGCAGGCAGGTAGGCAGACTTCCTCTGTGGGCACAGACAAAGTCACTCTGTGGATGCTGGTTGTTGCACCTCAGGGCCTAGCAGTGCAGGTCTTGGGGGGTGAGTCCTCCTTAAGGTGTTCCTTCTTCCCTTCCTGCCTTGCTTCTTCCCTTCCTTTCCTGTTTGATGTGCTTTCCTTCCTGCTTTTTCTTCCTTGGACCTCAGTTTAAGTAGTGAATCTTGAGTCTTGCTTAGCTATGCCTTGACCAATTATTTATTTTAGTATAATTTTACTAACCAATCATAACATACTTTAAGAGAATTACCTAACCAATCATGACCCGCCAGCTTAACTGATTTACATCTAGCAAAATTAATTATACAGCAGAGGGGAACAATTACAAATGAGACAGATTGTACAGAAAACAGTAGAAAAGTGAGAACAATCATCATAGAATGGTGATTCCACAATCTTAGCGACTGATAAGTCATTGCTTGCCAAATGAAATGATATTCACTAAGTTTTTTCTTTTCCCATCTTGAGATATGTTTCTGTATCTGGTAACAGAGAGTGGCATTAGGATGTGGTTGTCATCTTAACAGCCCGATGTGACCCTGTTGTATTGAAATGTAGATGGAATGTGAGTACAGTAAACCCTCACTTTACGCATCTTCACAGTGCATGAAACTCACTTTAATGCGAGTTTCACACAATGTGAAGCTGCTGGGTTGTGAGCCTACCTAGCTTTCCACAGCAGTGGGCAACCAGGCAGGCTAAGACCCTCTTCCCCATGCCTTCCGAAAGAGGCGGTAGGTGCCACTCTGGGAAGCTGGGGGAGGCTTTTAGCTCGCCTAGCTGCCTTCCACCGTGGGCAGCCATGAGGGCTAAAACCTGAGGCTAAAATCCCCTTCCTAGAATGGCATTGCTGTCAAGCTGAGAGTGGCACCACACTGGGAAGGTAGGGAGAAGGCTTTTAGCTCCCCTAGCTGCCCCCTGCTGCAGGCAGCTATGGGGGCTAAAACCCCCTTCCTTCCCTCCAACAGGCTCAACCTCACCCCGGAAGCCCCAGCTCACTCTCTCCTGTGTTGGGGGCTGCAGCTCCAACCAGTGTGTGGGGTTCAGTTCCTATACCCACCACATCCCCCGGACCCTGCTCCAACCCTCTGCTGGCTCAACACCCTGCCCAATTCCCCATAACCCAGCTCCAACCCCACCACATCCTCTCTCAACTCCACCCCCCTACCCCCGCTGGAGCCCTAACCCCTTGTCCTCATCCTGCACTCCAAACCAATGCCCAAGCCCCCCTGCCAACTTACATGAAATCTCAGGTACATGAGGGTTGGGTGGAATGTAACTGTTGTTTATCTTGGGGGACTACTGTATGTGACCTGTAGCTTCACAGTTAATGGCTGTTGCTCTTTATTCTGGCTGCATAAGAGCTTTAGGCCTCTTAATATGGCTATAGAGAAACCACATTGGTTATACAGTTATACAGGGGTCGGCTTTCAGCTTCCCCACACCTTGGGAAACCAGGAAGGATGAGGCAGCCACCCCCTGTGCCCCAATATTCCTCTCCTTCTGCAGGGCCCCCTGCTGGCTCCCTCTGGTGTGGTCAGAGTGCATGATTACATACATGTGCTCCACGTGATGTCCAGCCACCAGCTGCGCCTGCACGCCAGCAGGGGGCCAAATCTGGGGCAATTAGCCCCCTTGTTAAAATAAGTCAGGATGCCTTCCTGGCACATGAAATGGGGATGTCCCACCAAAAATGGACTGATCGTTACCCTATGCATTACTCACATTGGCTGCTGGCTGTCATTCTTGTCAAGTTCATGGCTCTGTACTGGAGCTGTGAAACTGACCTAAAAGCTGTGCTGTTCACCCAGAGTGGGGGACTCCAGTGACTGTCCAGCTGACCCTTGGGCTCTCAACTCCCAGCCCTCTCCACCGCAGCTGCTACCTGATTCCAGATCTCTCAGCTCGGGTGTTACCTGGTTTCCCTGGTCCCAGCTCTGAGCTGGGCTGCAGTTTTCTAGCTCCCTGCTCTCCACTCCCAGCCATGCTCTGTCCTGAGCTTCAGATTCCTCACTGGGAGCTTGGCAACTTCTCAGAGAATCACCTGTGAGGAGTCCTGTAGTTGCACCAATGCTCCTGGCTTCCTGCTAGAATTAGGACTGCCTGGAACCCAGGCATGGAGTCCCCACCAGGAGTCCAGGATGGCAGCTGGGATTCCGGCAGCAGGGAGCTGCAAGCAGTGTTGAGACCATGGGTTCTCAGCCTCCTGCACCTGCTCCTCTAAAGTGAGTAGCACTGCTGCTCATGAGGATGTGCACCACCAGCCAAAGGAGGATAATGTGGATGTGAACCAATGGGGTAGTAAGAAAACCTTCATTCCCAGGAATGAAGAGATATCTCCATTCCCAGGAACTCAACATATCACTACAAAGCTTTCATGCAGCATGCAGGAAGCTAGTACTCCATGCTCCATGATAACAGTATGAACAGCAAATATATAAGGCAGAGTGGCCCAAACTTTATACAGTTGGGACCCATTTGTTTTCAGTACCTTTTTTTGCATCCCAAAAATATAAATGCATATAAAAATGAAAAAAATTTTCACTGTTTAGTTATTCACTTAGAGATAATTTGTAAATACCTTTTTTTTGAGGGTAAGAGAGCGAGGGATAGCTCAACGGCTTGAGTGTTTGGCCTGCTAGACCCAGGGTTGTGAGTTCAATCCTTGTGGCAGCTACTTGGGGAAAATAGGCATCCGGGATGGTACTTGGTCTCTACCAAGGGGGTAGGGAACTGGACTAGATGATCTCCTGAGGTCCCCCCAGTTCTAGGAGATGCATATCTCCATTTATAAACTGAAACTAACATAGGCTGACATAAGTTTCTAATGCAGACATGCCCTGAGACCACAAAGGTTTGATTTTTGGGAGGTTTCCCACAATATGAGCCATAAGTCAAAAGGCCTTTTATTTCATGTCTGTGAATGAAATGTCTGCTTCTGCCATTGTAAAGCAGTAGGTAGAATTTCATTGTTTTTCACAAGCTAAGAGGAGGCACAAAATAAGACCTAACTCATAGCTTAACATTCTATTAACTTATAGCCAATATGTTCCCATTTTTTTTAAAAAGGGGAAGGAAAGTCAGAGTAAGGGTCTACAAGGTGACATCTGGAATGGAAAGGAGAGAGTCTGTCCTTGGAGAAAAATCACCTCTATTTTCTTACTTCTCCCTAAAAACCAAACCAAAAATGAAACACTAATATATATATGAACAGCCCCAAAATTTGTTATTGAAAGAAAGAAAGAAAAATTCTCATATTTGCCTTTTTCAAAATTATGAAAACTCACAATCTGACAGATCTGTGTTTAATTTAGTTCATGGACAGCACTGCAATCTTGATTCACAACATTGGCTTCTCCATTTCTAGTTAAAAACCCACACAACCTTCAATCATGTATCCTTCGCTGCCTACAGATCTGACTCTAACCATGTGAGAATTGTGTGAAGACCCTTGAAAATACATTTGTTAGGTATAATGTATGCAGGCTATTTTGGAAAAGTCAGTGTTATGATACAATATTATGACCTATAAGAAACTGCATAAATTAAATGAGCTTTCAAAGTTCATGTTGCCTTTAATGTTTCGCACATCAGATAGGTGCGACATAAGACTTTTATTTGAATCAATTGGCTTCCCTAAATAGCTGAGTGAAATTTTCAGAATGCCTATGTGGCTTAGGAATTTAGACACTTGTGAAAAATCTACCCAAAGTTCCTGAGCTGCTAGGGCTAGGTCTTTAAAAGGATTTAGGCACCTAAAAATGAAGATGGCCCTGCTGGGATTTAAAAAGATTCTAGCCCCTATAAGTGTTGAAAAAAATTGCTGTAAGACTATGCCTACACAGCACCTTAACCTCCGACTAAAGCTACACAATTTGTTCCATGCAAAGTGAGTAGCTTATCTTGAGCAGCTTTTGAAGTAGTCTATTTTGACATATGGTGCTGTCTAAGCCCCACGCATACCAAAATAAAGAGCTATTTCGAGACATCCCTGTACTCCTCCTGCAAAGAGAGGTACAGGGATGCCAGAATAGCAGGCCCGTTACCTTGCCCATTGTTTTGAAACAGTTTTCATGTTGCGTAGATGCAGGCAGCTGTTTTGGGATACCGCAGTATCCTCAAGTAGCTCCTGTCATGTAGATGTAGCCTCAATATTTGAGGAATTCAGGTACCTAAATCATTTGTTTTTCAAAATTACTTAACAAATATCAACCCATCCTGTAGCACCTTACAGACTAACAAATTTACTAAAGCCTGAATTTTCATGGGGAAGGCCCAACTCTTCAGATGATTAGAGTAAACAAATAGAATCCAGGGTTTATATGGAGGGGAGGATGTTGGGGTGGAGGAAGGAGTGGGGAAAAAGGGGTTTACCTGTCACTGGTAGGATTTAAGTTACTAAAACACTTTGATTCTCTCAAATTTTATCTCTAATTTGCATTTTCAGAAGCAACTAAGCCACTTTGAAGCCTGAATCTAAGTGACAGTCAATGGTATTTAAGACCCTAAATCACTTGGATGCTGTTGAACATATTATCCTCTGTCATAAAGGGTGTTAATCTGTTCCATAAGCTTTTTCAACAAATCTTTACTGCTCTGCCTCTCTCATGTCAACCGAAAAAGACTTCCTGTGTCCACGTTTTAATTGTCAGGATTTTTCTTTTGCTGAGGACGGGAAAGCTGGAAAGAAATTGTGTAAAGGAATCTGTCATGAAAAGCAATATTTTGGAGTATTGGTGGTTCACTTAACCTTAAAACCAGAATTCACAGAGTAAGCCAGTATTCTTGGTGAAAATACCTACCCCATTTCTTTGGAGAGATGATGGTTTTCAAGTAGTTGCAAAGTTTTCTAAGACATTAAAATATTTCAGTGTTGAATTAACTTATGTCACCCACAATGAATGTTTTAATCCGTCTTGTAATTACTGGAATTATTAACACTTTACTGAAGAAATGTGGGCAGTAGCACCATACCATTAGGTCTATGGTGCAATGGGAAGCTTGAGAGTGGGGCTGAGCAAGTCAGATATTTTAGTCTGTAACTGCAGAAAAGAAACAAGCCAATGGAGCATACTGCTTTCATGAAAAATAGAGGACATTGGATAGGGTTTTTTTCCTATTCTTCGAACTCCTAACTTTACTGTGACTTGATGATAAATTAGTCAGGTTGTTCACTTGGTTCTTGTCTCAAGCACGAATACATAGGGAAGCCAAAATCAAGCGACGAGGTCATTTGCTAGTTTGTGTGTTACCAAATACCAACAATTACTGGAAAAAGGAATTTTAAAAGAGAGGGAGAAAAAGGACTAAAGAAAAATGTCCGGATAACTAGGAATTTATGAGGAGGAAGTATTGTCCTGTAGGTTTTATGAAGAGTAACAAATGAAGATTATTTAATCTTTCAATATTTCCACATAACATAGACTGGACGGTTCATAGATCCATTGTGTTTGTTGCTCTACCATGTTCCTCATTCTACGTAATCTCTTTATGACTTCAGAAGCCCTATGCAGCCCAAGCACCTGTACCGTCCCTCCCCACTGGGGAGCTGAACAGCACCTCTGCAGGGTGAGGGGGCCATGCTCAGGACGATGGGGTCAGAAGCAGGGCAGGGAAGCTGCTGAGGGAACAGATGGAAGGGGAAGCAGTGCTGCCGATTAGTGCTGTGAGTTGGAAGGTGGGGCAGGGAACCAAAGACTGAGGGGCCATCAGAGCATGGTGTTAGGGGCTGAGCTATCCAGCTGCAGGGGCTAAAAGGCGGGAGGGAGGGGATGGGCAACTGGGTCTGCTTGTGGCAGCACTGGCCGTTGGCAGCACTGGGTACACACAGGTGCAGCATAGGGCACTCCTTAATTTGGGACAAAGCTGTGTACTCTGCATATGCCAAGGGACGGCCCTGCTAATGCCCATTCCTTGCACACCGAAGCAAGCACTCAAAAGCAAAAAGTTGCATCCCTTTTGTCTTTTCAAATTTACGAGCTGAGGCCATTATTGCAGCCCTTCGGGTGAAGTAACATTCTGTTTTGTTAATAATGTTTTCAGGGTGCCTTTTTGTACTAATCAAAGAAATATCTCACGTTGCGGTGGATGATTAAAAAGTGGCAGGCTGCGTGAGGCAGGCAGCGTGACTCCTCTTCCAACCATAGAGTGGGAAAATATTAATCTAGCCTATTTTATGGCTGGGATTAGAATAAACTCGGCTTTCGAAGGAGTTGCCCAGGTACAGTTTGGACTTGCTTCAGTCTCATGAAGCGTTCAAGTATCAGAGGAGTGGCCAAGTTAGTCAAAAACAACAAGAAGTCCTGTGGCATCTATAGGCTAACAGATATTTTGGAACATAAGATGTCATGGGCAAAGACCCAGTTCATCAGAAGCAGGAGTGCCCACAAAAGTTTATGCTCCAAAACATGTTAGTCGATAAGGTGGCCCAGGACTTCTTGTGGTTTGTTAAGCTGTCGGATATACATGGTCCCATTTTCCAAATCAAGTAATGGAAAACAAGACCAATGTCATTTCTAAGCCTGAGAGGACTGTGAGCCAGTGAGTTCAGCTTTTGGCCCAAAGCACAGTCCCCCCACAAGAAATTTAGTGGGGCAAATAGATTCTTTTTAAAAAAAAAAAAAAAAGGGGCGGGGGGGGGAGAATGGTGCTCAGTCCTGTCAAGACAGCAAACCTCCCAGTGTCCCTTCCAGCTCTGTGAGGGGTGTGTGTGTGTGTAAAAAATTTCAGCAGGTGCTGGAATAATTTAAAATAACAAAAGAGAGACCTTATGAAACCTACTGTAGCTCTACCATTGAGACAGTTGGGGGAAAAAGGTTTGGACCAGTCTTACAGCCAATGCTGGAGGGCATATAGCCCACTGACTGACATTCCTGCTCTCCCCTGTCCCTCACAGGGGTGAGGAAATGGAGCTCTTGTCTACCTGAGTCCTTTTTTCTGTGTCTCTTTCCTTTCGAGAGGGGTTAAATACAGTTAGTTTTTTGTGTATTCCCACAGTCATTGCAAGCAGTGGTGTTCATATTTCACAACTTCTGCATTTAATATTCACATAATGTGTAACCCCAGAACAACCCAATTGATTAAAATGAGTGAAAAATGACTCCATCAGCTGAATATGTAGCAAATCTAAGTCACAGAGAGGTGCCCATGTTAGTCTGTATCTTCACAAAACAAAGAATCAGACCTGTAACACCTTAAAGACTAACAAAATACTTTATTAGATGATGAGCTTTTGTGGGGCAGACCCACTTCTTCAGAGCTGGAAAATTCTGATAAATGTCGCAAATCTAAGTGAACAGGAGCATATATGCATACACTCAGGCTGTATCTACACTAGAGGGTTTTGTTAACAAAACTGGTATTTTGTTGAAAAACGCATGGTGCATCCATGCTAAAAATGTGTTCTGTTGACAAACTGTCAATAGAACTTGTCACTTTTGTCTACAGAACTCTGCCTCTCTCCATGAGGCAGATAGCCTTTCTTGAGAGAATCTGTCGACAGAAAAGCCATGTGGATGGTCTGCAGCCCCTCTGTCAACAGCCAGGGTTTCCAGGTCACCAGGCAGCTCTATCTGCTCTGCTTCTAGTTGGCTGTTCTGTCGAGAGAGTAGCTAGCCAGTTGGGTCACTCTCTGATGACAGGGCAAGTAGACAGAGCTTTCTGCTTTCATGTCTGTGGATAGAAGTTTTGCTGGAAGATATTTTTAGACAGTGCCTTCTGTTGACAGACTGCTGTAGTGTAGCCATAGCCCCAGAGGTTTATTCTTCAGACTAAGACTGTCTTTCTCCTTTAAACCAGGTTAAGCACAATCATTCTTCCCTGTATTCCCACAATAATTACAGATGCGGAGAGGCTGAAATAGCAGCCATCGAAAGGGAGCGACCTCACACTAAAAGTAGATTGACAGGTCGATCTGCCCTTTCAAAGGGCCACCACAGTCTCTCGGAAAGGTGCATTCACATGGCTCCAAGCTCTCCTTCAAAAGAAAGGAGGCAGAAAACACTGCTGACGGGGTCCTGTGGCCAACAAGCCCTTCTGTGGCCACAGCCAGCCACTACCTTAAAGGCCCCTCCCTCCACAAGCAGAAGCACATGCCCCCCTCCCCCTCATGCAGGTCATCAGAGCCATCAGTTTGATGGTGCCACACAAGGTGGTCCGCCTGGGAGATCCGGATGGCACTGTCACAGGTTTTGAGGATGTGGGCTTCCTGAACTGCTTCAGCACCCCAGCTGACATGCACATCCCCATCTGCACACTGGCACGCAGGGCCAGCCAAGATGTGAACCAAAACAGATACCCAGTCGTTGGTACTCCAGGCCCTGGTGGACATGAGGGGCTGGTTCATGGACATCTACTTGGCCTGGGCTGGCTGCACCCACAATGCATGGGTCTTCCGGAACTCTGGGCTAGGCTGGCACATGGGGGCCAGCACATTTGTTCCCCTGTGGTTCGGGGGATGTCACCATACAGATCTGCATGGTGGCAGCTGTGGCCTACCCCCTCCAGCCATGGATCCTGAGGCTGTACATGGAACACCCCACCCGCGAGGTGTCCAACAGCACCTCAATCAAGCTTGCAATGTCATGGAGCAGGGCTTCAGGCACCTTAAGGGGCAGTGGAGGTGCCTCCACATGAGGTTGGAGGTCAGGGTCCTCAGCGTGCCCCAGGTGGTCAGCTCCTGTTGTATCCTCCACTACATTGTGGAGGGAAATGAAGATGCTTATGTCCGGGGCGAGGGGAACGGAGTCGGTGCCGTGTATGAGCAGCTGGGCGCTGGCCCCATCTGCCAGGCCCACCAGGATGGCCTCCACATTAGGGAGGGCCTCAGGCAGGCCTTCCCAGATGGCCATCTGTGACTCACACCCATCTTGCATGCACATCTGCCACCTGCTGTCCCCGCCACCAGCACCACCCCCACACATCTGCCACCCGCCATCTCCCCAAGGGGCAGCACACATGGGGGTGTATGGCAAATAAACATTTTTCAACAACTAAACACTGCTTACAACTGTGTATGGGGGGAAAAGATGGTGTGGTGGAGAACTTAACCTGGAGGGAGCCGGGGGGGGGCTTAGTCCAGGGCCCGGGTGATGGGTCGTGAGCCCCATCGGCCCCGGCCTCCCGTGATTCACCAGGTGCAGGGTTCTCAGTGGGGCAGGGAGCTCTGGAAGGTAAGGCTGGGAGAGGGTTCTTGGGGGTGGACAGCTGGGGAGGCCAGGAGGCAGGCCATTTTGGCTGCGTGCTCCTGGAGTGTGGTGCTGACGTCCTCCAGGGTGGTCAGCAGCCTATCCTACACTGACCTCTGCCATTCCACATCAGCCTCCATGAGCCGCAGGTGCTGCTCAGATACTTTGGCCTGGCAGAGGCTGGTTGGATCGTCGTCTGCCTGCCTGGGGCGGGCGGGGGGGGAGGGGGCTCTCCAGGTGTGGCCTTGAAGGTATGCTGCATGGGGTGGGCCCTGGCTGCCCTCAACATCTACCGGGGAGCTCTGAGGGACCGGGGATGGTGCAAGGGCTCTCCCGGCCCCTGGATGGTGCAGCTGTATGGCAAAAGGGACAGCATGTCAGTAAAGTACTATGGCCTGGGGGTTCTGGATGTGGACTGCCCCCCTTCCCCGGGGCACCCTCACTTGAGTACTTGGTGGTGCCCTCAGCCCTCTTGGGTCCCTGGTCCAGGCTGCTCGTCCACCTCCAGCTGCAGCTCATGCATCAAGGTGTCAAGGATTACCAGAGGTGGGGAGCTATCCCGGGGCCCTAGGATGCCCTGGAGGTTCCAGTAGCAGGGGCAGGTTGGTGGGGCTGTCCCAGAGCAGCCGGCCTGCTCCCAGGTCTGGGCATAGCCCTGGTGGAGTTTTTACTTTTAAGTGTACTTGCTCTGCAGTATGCTATGGGTGGCCCCTCATCAGGAGGCCCTGGGCGAGGCGCGCAAATACTCCTGTCTTTTGCTACTTAATGCCCATTTCACGGAGGACCTCCTCCTCCTTCCGCAACCATGGGATGCCCCTCAGCTCCCTCTCAGTCCACGAGGGGCCCGTTTACTTTTCTCACCCCCAGAACCCTGGGGCTCTCATGGGGGTTGGCTGCCGGCCACCATTGCCTGCTGCTGCTCCTGGCCTGTGCAGAGGGCGTGCTGCTGGAGCTCATGCTGGGGCTGGTCCTAGCATGCTCTCAGCTTCTTGCCGTAGGGTCCTGTGTCTGGGCTGCTTTAAGGTGACCACACGCAAGGATCAGAGAGCCCTGCTCTCTGCACTGGGGGGGACCTCTCCTTCAAAAGAGCGGGACGTGGAGCATCTACATGTGGGCTCTTTCGATTTAGTGTTTTGAAAGGGGATGATCTTCCTGACAGAGGACTGGGGTTCAGGTTTTGATTTCTGTGCCCCATTCCTTCGAGAGCGGCGGGTGACTCCCTGGCTGTGGCTGCCAAGCAAGTGCAGCTCCCTGGCTGTCCCCTGCCACAGCGCTCCGGAACAGGGCTGCCACCCCAAGGGTGAGCTCCCCCGTTGCAGGGACAGTTGCCCCGCAGAAGGGTGGGAGTCCCCAGCTGCCCCCTGCTGCCAGGCTCCAGCAATGGGGCTGCCATCCCACAGGAGAGCTCCATGGCTGTCCCCTGCCTTGGGGCACTGGCAGTGGTGCTGCCGCCCCACAAGAGAGCTTCCCAGCTATCGGGGCTCCCTAACGGCAGAGGCGGCTGCCTCACAGGGGGTGGGGAGGCAGCTACACAGGAGGGAGGCTGTCCTACAGCTGGGATTGAGCTACCTCCCTGCAGTGGTCTCCCCAGCTGCAGGAGCAGCTGCCTCATGGAGAAGCTGCCCAGCACTGCTGGGGCACCAGATCCCCCTTAAAATCTTAGAAGGAGAGACAAAACACACTATCCTACCTCCCCACCATACCCTGCCTTATGTCTATGGCAGGGGCCCTGGCTCCCTTTCCAGCTGCTGCCTGTACTGGTCAGTTAATACATGCTGCACCTGCTGTCCAGCCAGTTCCTGATTGATTTTACCTGCAGCTGCCCTGACTTGCGGGAAAGGCAGCTCAGCAGAGGGCGAAAATATACAGGACAATTAGCTTTTTTGTTAAAAGGCAAGACACCTGCCTAAAACATGGAACTGTCCCAGTGAAAACGAGATGGATGGTCACCTTAGCCTGGGTGTCCTCTGATTTGGTCTAGTTTTACACTGGTAAAACTTAATTGCCATCATTGAAGATACTTCTGAGTGACATTTCTTGAAAGTCAGTGATTGAACAAGCCCACAAAACGTATTGTGGCAGTCCGCAAGCTGCACATGATTCAAAAAATTCAGGAACTGACCCACAAATGTCCAATCAAATACTTGGACTTTAAATGGTCATCCAACAAGAGGCCATACTCAAAGATCTTACTAAATATTCAGACCAAAAATGAGAGCAGGTGGGGAAGTTGCCAACCAAGAAGGCCCAAAATCCTGCAAGGGGTGAGCAGAAGGAAAAGGTTGGATATGTCAAGTACTATGTAACTACCGGTAGGGGGTTGTTTGTCAGAGCTTATTACACTTTTCTAGTTTACATTCAATCAAAAAGTCAGATGAATTGACTCTCTAGGTTCTATTAATGTCTAGCCCATTTAAAACAAAACAAAACAAAACAAAAAACACCTGAAAATAGGTCCCTGTCACACCCACAGCCAACTTTTCTGTAGATGAACATGCTGGGTCCAGACACAAAATCATTTTTCTGAGATGTTGAAGGCCTCAGATTCTTTCCCTAAATGACTCAATACCCATCAAATCTAATGCAGAGAACTATTTTGAAGAAAACAATGAACATAAATGTACGATTGACCTGTTTTGATGTCTGTTTCAGAAATGCCCAATGAGTTGCTTAATGATCTCATGACCCATCATCACTAATGCTCATAGAAACACTTCTATCATACAGAAAAGCAAGAAGAAATTAATCTAAATTTCACATCTCTCTGAGAAATGTGAAGTTGCATAAATAACATGCTTATTTGCTGGTTTTCCTCAAAATGAATGCTTGCATATTTACTTTTGATTTACTAGTCTAATTTGCAGTTAGAGCAACTTCCATTATTAAGTGTATTTATGGCCTCCCTTACTCATCATACAGAAACTTGTAAATGTCAAGTTGCAGCTCACTGTAATACAGAAGGTTTTTATTTAATGATGGAAGACCACTGAATAATAATACAGTCTGGCATTTATTGTTTGTCTTAGAATGATATTCAATTCCTAATCTTTGGAGAGATCGATCAATTCACATACCCAGTAAAATTATTTAGACATTCAAATACATTTTATGCATGTCCAAGCTTTAGAGATGTTATATTTTATTTATAACTTTTTGAAGAGGATTTTTTACCAACGTTGTGTCCCATATATTAAAGGCCCTTCTGATAAAGTTTCTAAAGTATTTCTAATACTCTTTCATGTACAACTTATCTATTAGAACACACCTTTTTAAGCTATTAAAATAAACATTAAAAAGAAATTGGTTATTAACATATGGTGCTGATACAAGGCAAATATTTAATCCACTGTGTAATTTATGTAGCAAACTATCTTAATGGTTCCCATGCCAAGATGAAAAGCTGTTGCGGCACCATCTGTGTATTAGATAATGTCTTGACATTTTCCCTGTTCTACTGTTATAAATAAATAAATATTATAGTGTGATTGGAACAGGGTGGCTGGGTAAAGATGCATTGTCAATACATCTGTGTTTCCAGAAGAGATTCACAGGGCTTCTATGCCACTCAGTATGAAATCATGAAAGCTTTGATAGCTGCAGTCCCACGCAGCATCTCCTTCTCTGTGTCTGAGAAGAGTACGTGGTGTGGGAGCATGGGGAAAGAGTGGGCAAAAAAAAAAACAGATGGATATTATTTGTATTTTGTCTGTGCCAGAGGCCCAGCCAATATCATGGCACCTTTGTGTTAAGGCTGTGTGTACAGATAGTTAGAAACAGCCCTTATCCCAAGGAGCTTGAGTTTAAATAGGCAGAAGAAGAGGTGTTAATATTCCCATTTCACAGATCAGGAATTCGGGCACAGACAAATCAAGGCAAAGATGTTTAAATGTATTTAGCCATTGCTTTCCTCAAGACTGCAAGGCCTCAGTGATTTAAATGAACAAGGAGCCTAAGGTCATGGATAGTCTTATGGTGGGCAACAATAAATAGCACAACAATGAAGTACCTTTCAAAACTCAGAGCCTAGGGCATATAAGAAGTCTGGGAGCAAGGTTGGAAGTTGAACACCAGGGCTACGTCTACACGTGAAGCCAACATCGAAATAGCTTATTTCGATGTAGCAACATCGAAATAGGCTATTTCGATGAATAACGTCTACACGTCCTCCAGGGCTGGCAACGTCGACGTTCAACTTCGACGTTGCGCAGCACCACATCGAAATAGGCGCTGCGAGGGAACGTCTACACGCCAAAGTAGCACACATCGAAATAAGGGTGCCAGGCACAGCTGCAGACAGGGTCACAGGGCGGACTCAACAGCAAGCCGCTCCCTTAAAGGGCCCCTCCCAGACACAGTTGCACTAAACAACACAAGATACACAGAGCCGACAACTGGTTGCAGACCCTGTGACTGCAGCATGGATCCCCAGCTGCCGCAGCAGCAGCCAGAAGCCCTGGGCTAAGGGCTGCTGCCCACGGTGACCATAGAGCCCCGCAGGGGCTGGAGAGACAGCGTCTCTCAACCCCCCAGCTGATGGCCGCCATGGAGGACCCAGCAATTTCGACGTTGCGGGACGCAGATCGTCTACACGGTCCCTACTTCGACGTTGAACGTCGAAGTAGGGCGCTATTCCGATCCCCTCATGAGGTTAGCGACTTCGACGTCTCGCTGCCTAACGTCGAAGTTAACTTCGAAATAGCGCCCGACGCGTGTAGCCGCGACGGGCGCTATTTCGAAGTTAGTGCCGCTACTTCGAAGTAGCGTGCACATGTAGACACAGCTTAGATCTCCTTAATCTTACATCATTGACCAAGCATATCTTGCTTATGTGTGAATGAAAGTGTCTCTTCTGCTTGTTTGTAACAGAGATAGCCGTGTTAGTCTATATTCTACTAACACAGAAAAGCAGTCCAGTAGCACTTTGAAGACTAACAAAATAATTTATTCGGTGATGAGCTTTCGTGGGATAGATCCACTTCTTCAGACCATAGCCAGACCAGAACAGACTCAATATTTAAGGCAACCTTGATAACTGTTTTTGGTTCTCTGTGCCTTAAATATTGAGTCTGTTCTGGTCTGGCTATGGTCTGAAGAAGTGGGTCTATCCCGTGAAAGCTCACCACCTAATAAATTATTTTGTTAGTCTTTAAAGTGCTACTCGACTGCTTTTTTGTTCTGCTTGTTTATGTTGGCTAGAGAGCTGGTCGGAATACTTTCAGTAAAATACGTTGACAGCAGATTGTGCTGTTTCACTGAACCCAAAATGTTTTATGGAGAAGTATCAATTTTGATGAAGTTTTCGATGGAAAGGTATCTGAGATCCTGGGTTCTCCCATCCCTTCTGACTAGAGAGATGCAAGAGCTACCTGAATCAAAACTCTGCTCAGAAATCTGCTGTTTTGACGCAGTTCAATTTCATGAGAACATTGGAAAGGTTTTAGTTTAATTCCAGTGGGGAATGAAAACAAATTTTGAAACCTTGACAGTTGTCATGAAAGTGAATTGTCATCCCCCAGCCAGCTTTGGGTGTTGGGAAAGTATTATTTTTGGAAGATTTGCTACCCCAAAGCATGAGAGCTCCAGATTTTTCCAAGAAGATTTAAAAGGTGTGCTTGTGTGCCAGGGGTGGAGTGGAAGTTGCAGCCATGTAATAGAGACTGTTATCACCGACACGTCTGCATCTGTTGTTATCCTATTGCTTCACATAACACTGTAAATGCTTTGGAGAAATAAACAGCTCCAAACCCAGCAATCTTAACGTGCAAATGATGTAACGAAAATGCTTTCTGTTGGTGAGGACTTAAGATACTTATTACAGGAAGTGTATTGCTGCAAATAAAGATCTCATTCCAGGGGGTACTTTTCCAGTTAGAAGTAAAACAATCCGATGCATGGAAAACTTTGTGCTAATGTCTGTATATGTTACCATGGGAAACAATCTGGAATTTT
Source organism: Carettochelys insculpta (assembly GCF_033958435.1). Taxonomy (NCBI): domain Eukaryota; kingdom Metazoa; phylum Chordata; order Testudines; family Carettochelyidae; genus Carettochelys; species Carettochelys insculpta. The sequence continues at coordinate 319,239,420 of NC_134137.1, forward strand.
TTTTCCTATTGGACAAATATATCCTGTGTATTTTGAAGTTCATTATTACATGTTGCTATCTATGTTCACCTTTTACAATTTGGACCTTCTGTCTTTGTCATGTGTTCCAGTTTCCTTTTCCTTTCCCTAACAGTTACCGTGAGATTGCTTGAAGCCCTGATCCCCCTCCCATTGAAGATGGGTTGGTGTTTTGCCATTGACTTCAACTAGGACAGAACTGAATTATAAGTTTGTCAAGAATGCAATGAACAGAGCTAGTCTGGTTGTGATACGCGCTCCTGCTCAAGCAGTGTCCCATCAGCCCTTCCTTGTTTTGCCTTTGGAGAAGAGGAAAAATATTTGTTTCTCTTCTATGTGTAGCATAATCAGTAGCACCTTCTATGACTACCTGGTTCAGGCTGGGAGTCAGAGAGGCTCTGTGAGGTTCCAATAGGTAGCATTGGGAGGAGTTAGCTAATGAGCTACAGAGAGGACTGCAGGATCTTGACCAGTTGCGCCTTGTCTTCTTATGTATAACAGCTGAGTCATGTTTACCCTCTGTCACCAAGACACTGTGCTAGGCCTGCAGCCTCTATTCCTTGGGGACAGACAGCGAAAGTTAGTTTCCTACCTCCACTCTTCCTCCAACGTATTGCAGCTCTATGTCCCCTGCACAACAGCTGCTCAAGCTCTTGCCCGTGCTTTTTCCCCTTTCCTCCTTCCTCTTCAGCCCTGCAACACCCCGAACACCGAGCCCATCCTCCAGAGCTAAACACACATGCCACCACTTCAGCTTGTAATCCTCAGATGCAGATGCTGCCACAGCTCTGGTACCTTTCGTTACCAGGAACTTCCAAAGAGTTTTCTGGGTCCCAGTGTTTCTAACTGGAAGTACTTTTTGTTCTGTGTTTGTACGGCACCTTGCACACTGGGGTCTGGTCGATAACTACGGCTCCTAGGCCCTGCAGTGATACAAATAATAAGCAGTGATAAAAGCAATGGGAAGCAGACTGATCTGAGACTGAGCTATGCTACAACTTTTAACCCCATGTGATCAGTAACAAATAGCCTCCCAAATTGTCCCTCAATGTACAGGTGCATTAAAAAAATCAGCTGTGAAGATATAATTCAGCCATGGTTAAAATCTCAAGTCAGGTGGAGCATGCTACTATCTCATTATAAAACCAGGGCCATGCTTATTACCAGTACTCCCTGTCATTTTTTCCATCCTGAGTGGAATGAATGTTCTGATGTACTCCAACACGGAGCTAATGTGCAACATGGATGTGATTCCTATCTGCAGATGGGAATAAGGGGATTTCAAAGTAGGCAGGGTCCTTTCAAAAAGGACCCTTGTCTGGATGAGCCGCACGGCGGCGAGCTGCGGCAATGTCGAAGTGCCATGGCCGCCTGCATTCTAATGAGGCGCTGAATATGTACTTCAGTGCTTCATGGCCTAGTGTAGACATAGCCAATGTGTGATGTGTCAGTTTCGTATTGACACACATAACGAAATGCCTGTGGTGGGAGTGGGCCAAGGGGTTCTGAGCGTGGGAGAGAGCTCAGGTCTGGGACAAAAGGATTCTGTCTGGGCAGGTACAAGCTCTAGAAAGGGGCTAGAAAAGAAGGATTTGGGGTACAGGTTGGGGTCTTCAACTTTGAGGAGAGGCTCAGGGCTGGGGTGCAGGAGGGGGAACAGGTTCTGGGTTGGGGGCTCTGAGGTGGGGACAGGGATCAGAGCTCTGTGGTGCAGAAGGGTGGTCAGGGTTGCTGGAGGGGCTCATGCTTATGTGGGCAGCTCCCTCATGAAGAGAGCAAGCAGGGGCCTCTTTCTCTGAGCCAAGGCAGCAGGGAGGGGCTCCCTCTACTGACCATGGCAGCTCTCTGCCAGGGCAGGAAGGGGTGATCTCCTTCCAGCTGCCTTTGGCTGACAGACCCAGGTTGCCCACATGAGGGACTGAACCAACAATCATAGGGGCTAAAGCCCTGTGCTCTACCACATGAGCTAAAGGCCAGTTAGGTCTCAGCTAAGGCTGTAGGCCAGATACTTCGCACACCCTAGGATGAGGTCTCAGTGCCTCTGGGTACTACAGCAGCTTCAGGGGTTCGAGAGAGAGATCAGTTCCTGCTGCAGCCAAGTCCCTGTGTGGAGCTGAATGAGAAGCTGCATGGGCATGTAGCTGAGGGGGAAATAAGCTTATAGTGAAGGTTGCCCCTAAGCCTGAATGCTCCTCTTTCCCTGGCCTTCTGTAGTAAGGATGCAAGAGCTATTCTGCAAGGTGAACAGAACCCAAGTTGTTCATTTTGCCCATTTACCCACAGCTTAAGTATCCTGCAAGGGTAACACACACTGCATTACTCTTGATATTGCTCACTGCTTTTAATGTAAACTCAGTTTAAAGGTGACATTTAATTAGCTTTCAGTTCTACTTTTCAGCCAGAACCGTGCGTTAATTAAAGGCCTGGAGCAAATAAAGGGCTCATAATTCTCTCTTGGGCAAGGATCAGCTCACCAGGCAGGTGCTTTGGCTTGCACATTCTGCACAGAAACCCTTTTCCATTGCACTGTTCAGAATTATTTTTTTCTAAGAGTCAAATGCAGACTTTTGCTTCCTAGATGGTACGTCTGTGTAAAAACCTAGACATTCACACGGGAGGTAGTTTTAGTGAAGTCATAGGCTTGGATTAACTCCCTCCAGTCTCTTCTTCCCAAATTTAAGAACAAGATGAATTCAAAGTGAATGGGCATTTGCACTTGTTAATTCAGCATTTATTTAATTTTTTCTGATTGCTAAACTAGCTAAGCTTATGGTTCTCTATTGGATGGATTGCTCTTTTCCTTTCGACAATACCACAAAACTTGAAATTAAGCAAATAGCGTCCCTTTTTTGACCTTCTGGGTTATGTGCTATTAATTAAGTGCTAGACTGTGGCTTCTGGACATCATTCTGCACTCAGGGTGGCAGGGTGGGGCAATGGTTCTGGAAGCAATTTCCAATGACCAAGTGCCAGCTGGAGTTTGGAGAAGAAGCACTGGCAGGCAGAAAAAAGCCTTAATTTCTGGCACAATCAGCTCACCTGTCCTTGCTGCCCATTCTCTGCCTTCTTCCAAGTATTGGTAATGGCTCTTTTTCATTCTCCTAAGTCCTTAGCTGGTGCCTCTCCAAGCTGCCATCAGAGACTGGGGAGACATGCAATGGACCAGCAAATCTGTTTTCTAGCCTCGATTGAGCAAAGTGGTTGGGAGTAGGGAGTTCATTGATGTTGGTATGCCATCCTCACTCACTAGAAAGTAAATGGAGCCCTGGCAACAAGTCTGTGCAGATGTGGTGGTACCAATGCCATATATGGTTGTGGCCGTGTTCTGTGATTTATGCTGTCTGCCAACTCCCTCGCTGTGAAATAGAAAAACGGGTGAAAGACAATAGTAAGTCTAGGGTGCTCATGGACCCAATCTCTCTTCGTTGGCATATTGGCAGGGCAGATGAGGCTTAGAGGAGGCCTACAGAGGGTGATTTGCCTCAGCAGCCTTTGTGAACTCACCTAGTTGAGTGTCATCGGCCCATCTCTGTCTCCTCTCCTCTTACGCCACCTTCTTTTTTATTTATTATCCTTCATGGTGTCTCTCTCTTTCCCCTCTTTCTGAACTGCTGCTTATGTTCCTCTGATACCAGTCCCACAAACTAAATGCTAAAATGGTTATCTGGCAACCTTAGCCACCTGAAAAGAGTCTGACTCATAAGCTCCAAAATAATTTCTATTTCTATGTCTAGGTCAGCTCATTTAAACAAATCTTAGCTCAGGTGACCGTTCATGAAAAGTAGCTAGAAACGAGGCATGAATATAGCAAAGGAAAATGTGTTTTGGAATATTTCTCCTCCTTGAGTCATCCATCTTTTACAGCTATGAGCTACTTCATTGCCACTGTAATATTTTAAGGGCCCGATAAGAGGCTACAGATATCTGCAAGGTGAAAATATCATCGAGAAACAAGAACTGGCGTAACTAACAGGGGTATAAATAAAGGTAACAGGGTCAAAGTAAGAAAGATAACACCTAGGCTAAGCTACCAGGAAAAAAATTGCTATGTAAAATAATCTCCCACTGGAAGAGGCAGAACATCTAGCAGTTGGCACAATTAAAACCGAATCGGGTATGACACTTTTAAATGTACGGATGGTAGGGAACGATCCTGCAGTAGGAGGAAATAAAAATAGATGGTCTATGCTTCTATCCAAGTGGAAGGGATGACGATAGTGACTGGCTTGTGACTACTGGGAAGGGGATGGGGTTGTGGTGGAACTTCCGTGTGTTTATAAGTGAAATTTTGCATAAAATTCCCAAAGTCTTTTAGAGCTGCAGTGTCCAATGTGCTGTTCTTCTGCCACATGTGGAGAACTGGATACCGTGGTGTGAAGTGGCTCATCAGAGCCACACACATTCATCACCCTCCACCTGCTCTGTGCATGTGCCCCCGCACTTGGTGGAACAAGAATGTGGTGGTCTTGACGGAGGCGGCTCCTCCGGTAGCACGAACCCAAGCCCAGTGCCAGCTCCAGCTGCAGAGCAGCTTGTGAAGCAGTGGCTCCATCAGGGGAGAGGGGAGCTCTGGCAGAGGTGGAGCAGCTTGCATGGCTGGGGGCCTCTGGCAGTGTCGCAGCTTGTGTGGCTCATGCAGCAGGGAGCTCTCCCGTGGTGGGGTGGCTCATGGGGTAGGGGAGCCTCCAGCAATGGGGCCTCTGGTGAGTCACTGGAAGTTTGCAGGGGAGGTGGCAGTGGCAATCTTTAATTTTTTTTTGACCATAACAGTTTTAGAGGATGTTTGAACAAAGCAAACCTCTATATTTCCTATCTCTGTTTTTGAGCCAGTTCCCGTACTTCCACAAATAGCAGAAACAGTTCCATGTGCTGTGTGTTCTGAACACGGGATGTGTTTCCATGGCTGAACATGTGTGGCACACCTGAGAAAAGGGGATATTTCCCACACCATTATATGTTCTCTTTCTGCCCTGGCATGTGCACAGCAGAAGGAATACCGCTCTGACCCATATTAAAAATAGACCTTAGGATTTGTTTACTTTCTGTGGCCACCTCCATGTGGATTCATCCACTTCCATCAGATTAATAAAATGGGGGTTTGGACTAGCCCAGCAATGGCACTGTAGTTTTCCTTTTTAAAAGGACATGCAAAGCAAACAAAATTCACTAAAAATCTTAAAACAAAATTTAACATAACACCATAAAGATACAAAAACTGGAAAGTATTTAATATTATAACTCTGACGCTTACCAAAGGTATCAAATACAGCTAATGAAGGCAAAGCTCATGCATAGAAATGTGGTTATCCCTTGAGTCTGTTTAAATTTAAAACTTAGAAGCCATGTCTACACTAGCCGGCTATTTTGAAGTAGCCGGCCCAACCTGTAAATAGCGAGAGTTGCGTCTACATGCGCCATGAGCTACTCCGAAGTTGAAATTGACATTAGGCAGTGAGAAGTCAAAATCGCTATCCCCATCAGAAGAAGGAATGGTGCCTTTGATGTTCAACGTTGAAGTGCGGCATGTGTAGACAATCTGTGTCCCGCTACTTCGAAATAGCAGGGTCCTCCATGGTGGCAATCAGCTGAGGGGTTCAGATGTGCTGCTCAGCCCCTGCAGGGCTCTGTGGTCACCATGTGCAGCAGCCCTTAAAGTACCACTCACCCAGATATCCTGTGGCAGGAAGCTGAGAGCATACAGGCAGCAGCACATACACACAGCCACCCTGCATGGCCTCCATAGGCCTCCCGAGTCAGACCCATGGCAGCCAGCCAGCCCCCTGAGCGCCCTCAGGGCACACCCCCCAAGGGGACCCAGGCCGCCCAGTCAGCCAGCTGGAGGAGAGGGAGAGGCGGCAGGGCCCCTCCTGGATGGACGGTGAGCTCCAGGACCTGCTGTGGCTCTGGGGCAAGAAGGAGGTGCTACAGGTAAGGGGGAGCAAGCGACGGAATGCAGACACATTCTCCCAGCTGGCTGAGGGACTGGCTGCCCGGCGTCACCCTGCTTGTACTCCTGACCAGGTCAGGAGTAAAGTCAAGGAGCTGCAGCAGGGTTACGCCCAGGCCTGGGACATGGCCAGCCAGTCTGGGGCTGCCCCTGCCACTTGCTCCTTTTACAGGGAGCTCAGGGAAATCTTGGGCTTCCGATACATCTCCTCCCCCCGGCTATCCTTGACACGGTGGCCGAGGAGCTCCATCAGGCCTCGGAGTCAGAGTCTGGCCCAGAGGCCAGCCCTGCACACCAGGGGCCCCTGGAGAAGCCCATCCCAGGGACAGCGGAGGAGGAGGGGTCCAGAGATGGGGAGCTCCTCATAGACCTCCCCTCCTGCAGCTCCAGCAGAGTGTCCACCCAACAGATATCCCCCAACCATGGGAGTGGACTGTCAGGTATGTACCCCACAGGAACACACCCCCGGGTTATGAGGTGCGGGCAAGGGACACAACCAGGGTCCCCCCACCCACCCAGCGACCCCAGCCCACCACAGCCCAGCCAGACCATGATCACAGGACAGCAGCATGGCCCCCAGGGCCCATCAGCACCCACTCCCATGGACCAGCGCCACGCCCCATCCTTGGTAAGGTAGGGGGAGCTGAACCTCCAAAAGGGGTCTTCCACAGAGACACCACACCATAGCTGAGGGACGGGGGATGGGGACCCAGCTGTATGAAGGTGGCGGGTGTGGGCCACAGGTCATAGCCCAGTACTAACGGCTGTCCTGTCTCTTCCCCACTCTTTCTACAGCCACACCATCCGAGGACCATGACAGCACTGCCACGTCTGTCATTCCAGGCAGCCCGCCAGGGATGTCACACTGTGGCAGCCAGCTGGAGCAGAGACCGGCCCCGGGATGAGCCTGCCACCACTGGAGCAAACCATGGGTGGCCACTGACCCCCCAGGTCCTTGCCACCCTCTGGTGCCAGGTGAAGGTGGCGGAGTGCTGCCTACAAGTGGAGGAGCATTGCCTCCAATTGCAGGAGCGAGCGCTGGTCTGGCACCAGGAGTCCTGGGAGTCCTTCATGCGGACGTTAGCTCACATCCCTGGGAACCTCGACAGGATTGCAGACCGGCTTCTGCCCCCCTCTGCTCCAGCTGCCATCCCTCCCAGCTGCCCCCCTGCACTGGAGCCCGCTAAGAAGGACAGTGGGGCTCAAGGACTAGCTGTGGGTCATGCCCCACCCATGCCGGATGAGGGATTGTGAGGGGCTAAGGGCTGGGCCACTCAGGCCCCCCACGGTACATAGTTTCACCTCTCTCCATTGTAAATAGTTGTGTCCCAACTCCCCCTCTAGGTAGCTCTCCCCATGTACATAGTTCCCCCATGGGTGCTCATTTCTGTTGTAAATGAATTGGTCAGCAGTTTGGTTCATTAAAATAATTATTTCACAGGTTTATTTGTCAAAAAATGTGTGTCGTGTGCTTTTAGGGTGCAGTAGTGTGGGTGGTGGGGGTAGTGTGTTGTGGGTGGTGGGGGCAGTGAGTGGTCCACCAGGGATGGCCATGCTGGTGCTCATCCCACAGCCTGGTCAAAACGGGCCCTCATGGCGGCTCGGCGTGATGACTGGCTGGGGGTAGGCCATGCCAGCCTCCACAGCCCATCTCTGCATGAAGTCCTCCCCCTTGCTCTCCACCAGGTTGTGGAGCACGCAGCATGCGCCCACAACCTGGGGGATGTTGGGCAGACCCACATCCAGGCTAGTGAGGAGGCACCGCCAGTGGCCTCTGAGATGGCCAAAAGCCTGCACAGGTTCATGGGGTGCATGGTTCAGGTGGGTGTTGAACCCCTCCTGGGTGGCATTGAGGGGGCCCACGTAGGGGCGCCTAAGCCAGGGCTGGAGGGGGTAGACCGCATCCACCACAAGGCAGAGGGGGATGTAGGTCCCTGCCTCCAGCTGGCGGCACAAACCTGAGTTCCTAAAAATGTAGGTTTCATGGGAGCTGCCAAGGCCAGCCAAAATATATGTCTTGGAAGTGGCCTGTGCTGTCCACCATGGCTTGGAGGACCAACAAGTGGCAGCCCTTCCTGTTCATGAAGCGTCCTCTGCTGTGGTCTGGGGCATGAATGGGGATGTGGGTCCCATCCAGTGCCCCAAAGCATTTGGGGAACCCCATGCCGGCAACCCCGTGATGGCTGCATCCAGGTCCCTGAGCCGCATGAGCCTGTGGAGCAGCAGGGAGTTTGGCGCATGGACTGCCTGCAGGTGGAGGGCATAGGCATCCATGAGGGTGTGCAGGGTGTGCCTGTCCCCCCATGCTCCCCCTGCCCCCCGGGCTTCCCCCAGCCCCCAGGCTCCCCCCAGCCCCCCTGGGGTCCCCTCCCAGGCCTCCTTACCTCTATGACAACAGCCCCAACAGTGGCCTTGCCCACACTGAACTGCTGTCCTAGGGGTCTGGAGTGGACAGCTTCCAGACAGCGATGCCGACCCATTTCTCAACAGTGAGGGCACGCCACATAGGGGTGTCCTGGTGCCACAGGGCAGGGGTGAGCCACTGGCAGAGTTCAAGGAACATCTGCCAGCTCATCCGGAAATTCTGGAGCCAGTGGTCATTGTCCCACTCCTCAAGGACCAGGTGTGCCCATCACTTCGTGCTCGTGGGGTACCTCCATAGCCAGCAGAGCGCCCAGCGGGGTGGGGCACAGGAGGTCACCATGATGGTCTGGGGTGGCCACTTCATCCCCCGAGGAGGTCTTCTTTTCCAGAAAGTGCTGGGTGAACTCCTGTGTGGTGCTGAGCAGGGCGGCCCCTGCCTTGGTGATGGCTCTGAGGGCTTCTGGCTGCTGCTGCTACTGGGAGTCCATAGCTTCATGCACAGGGTCTGCAACCTGGTGTCAGCTCTGCAAACCTCGTGCTGTGCAGGCCGAGTGTGTCTGGGGGGAGGCCTTTAAGGGATCAGCTTGCTGTTGCCCCGGAAGGGCTAGTCCGCCCTGTGACCCCATCTACAGGCTTTGCTAGCCCCCTTGTTTCGAATGGGGTGGCTTTTGTGTGTAGACACGTCCCTCAGGGGCCCCTTTCGATGTTGCACATCTCTGCATCAACGTTGAACATTGACAGCACTGGCCCTGAAGGATGTGTGGACGCTATGCTTCAAAGTAGCTTATTTCAATGTCGCTACTTCGAAATAAGCTGCTTTGACGTACCAGTCTAGTGTAGACGTAGCTAGAATAAAATATTCACCCTCCTCACCCGTCAACTTTCATTCCAGAGAAGGAAAAGGAAAAGGAGGAATCCAATGTTCTACTTCTAGATGTCTTAGGCTACATCTACACAGCAGTGTTATTCCTGAATAAGCTGTTCCAGCAGAGATATTCCAGAATAGCTTATTCTGAAATAGCATGTAGCCAACCAGGCTTGGGTTCCCCAGAAACGAGGCTGCGCCCAGAAGGTGAGTGCTATATTTGGTTTATTGAAAGCACATGACACCCGTGATGGGAGCCCCGGAGACACCGCAGTCACCAGTGGGGGAAAACCCGACGCGTCGGAGCTTTGCTCGGGGAGAGGCTCTGTAACAGGCCTCCTAACACTAGCTGATAAAGCTGAACTCATTAACATAAGATTGCCTAAAATTGCCTATGCATTTCTTATCACTATCTCTTGTGGCCTACTGCCAGCGTAGCCTTGAAGTCTTTGCAAGCAAGCCTTGTTTGCAGTTGTTGCCATGGCAGGATTAGTTGTTTTGCAGTTTTTCACCTTGCACAGAGTGGTCTATTTGGAATTCTCCTGAGGATTCACAGAGGGGTCAGACTGCACTCTCGACCGTTACAATGTCGTCTCTCACCCTACACTCCTCCCCACGACCCCTTTGTGAATTCCGAGGCTAGTAGGAATCGAGTGAGGTGGTTGATGCTCTTCTGGCAACACAGCGTGCACCTGTGGAACAGACTTGATAACAGCATACGAGAGCAGTAAAAGCAAAGTTTTGCGAAAGGGTATAGTTTTGCAAGAGAGCAGGAGTAGCACTGATGCCTATAAAGCATGTGTTCATGAGCTGTCCCACGGCCATACTGTGGGGCAGACAAAAGGCAGGCGCGTTGATGGCAGTTTGTGCCAACGCTACCTGTGTGTTGGAGCTTTTACTGATTTGTGGGCCCCACTTTGAGGCCATTGCTACAGCAGTCCAGAGGTACCTGTGACCCACCCCATTAAGGGGATTGGGGTTCGTACAGTAACGGGCAACACCCGTGACCCACTCAGTGTTCTGCAAAGCCCACACCACTGCTAGGATTTGCTTTTCTGCGGGGGGAAGGCGGGGTGTACTCACCTTTGGCTCCGCGGAGGGTCATGACCAGAAGCTGATAGGTTCTTTTTGCTGGGTTCCTACCTGCTGCCACAGACCCCAGGATGCCACATCGCCGACAGTTGTTACCTCCAGTTCAAACGGTTGGCCCTGCAGCAGTGCAGTGAAGTGGGCATGTGCCACCACCGCCTCTTTGCAGAGATCAACGGCTTGTTGGTGCTCCTCTGTTCAGTTCCACTGGGTGGCCTTGCGCACACACTCCTGTTACGATGGTGTTTAGGGCAGCTTGAACGGTTGGTTCATCTGATTCCAAGATCATAACGTCGTCGATGTAGTGGTAGCAGGCCGTCTGGTCAGGGAGGTCCAGACGCTCCAGATCGGCTTGCACTAGCTAATGGCAGATCATCGGGGAGTGCTCAAAGCCCTGTGGTAACACAGTAAACGTGTACTGCTTTGTTAGCCACGTGAAGGCAAACTGCTCTTGACTCTCAGGATGAATGTCAATAGAGAAAAACACATTGGCCAGGTCTATGACGGCATGCCATGGCAAGGCCGCCATGGTGATGCGCTCCAGGATGGTAACCATGTCCAGAACTACGGCCATTAGCTCCAGGGTTACCTTATTGAGCTCCTGATAGTCCACTGTCATGCGCCACGATCCATCCGGCTTCTTCACTGGCCAGATGGGGCTGTTGAAGGCGCTCAGCGTGAGGCAAATAATCTCCACCTCTAGCAATGCAGCAATAGCGTCACTAATCTTGTGCTCTCCACCAGGAATGCGGTACTGCTTCACTGACACCAGAGTCTGGGGGACCGGCAGGCACACAGGGTTCCATTTGGGATGTTCCCACAGTAGGGGCTCCACAGTTCTGATTGCCCGAATGTACTGGGGGTGCTCAAAGGCAAACAGCCCATACTGCGTATCCACACACTGGTCACGCAAGACATCCATTCCAATGATGTATTCACCTAAAGGTGCAGCCAGCACAGTCACCCGAAAGGGAGGGGCTTTCCCCAGCGTTAGGGTGACCTCCACCTAATAAGCGGTGGTCTCTGCTCCTCCAAGGCCTTGCACGACCACCGCGTGACCCGCAGTCTGGGTAGAATGCAGAATGGTCACCTTGGCTCCAGTGTCTAACAGAGCTAGCACATGCTGCTCCCCTCCCCGGGGCCACTTGATGGTTAATGGGATGAATGGGCGCCGGTCCTCTGCTACCTGTTGCACCGCCACAGCCCGTACCGTAGGGGACCCGCCTCCCCATCACTTCCTATGCCTATGACAGCCTCTAACTGCATCAACGTCCCAACCAAGTCACCTACATTCCCGCCCGCTGCCATGACCACAGCCATAAGGGAGGCCTTCAGCTCGAGAGGGGCAAGGCATAACAGAGTGGCCTTGATGGATTTCTGGACCGCTACATTGTCCGGTCCCAAGTCGATGAAAGCCACAGCCCACGCCATGCCCAGCTGCCGCAGCACACTCACCCCTTCTGGGATCGTACGCCAGGGCCTCACCAGTGCTTCCAGTTCCCCTGGGGACGGGTAGACCTGGTCCACCACCGCAATTAACCAGTGGTAGAGGGACTGCGCTTCCATGGAGTTTCCCTGTGCATCAGTAAGACCTTGCATAGTCTGCAGCGCCTGTCTGACCTGTGAATCCTGGGACAACATGCCCATCTGGTGGAGTTCCGCAAGCAGCAGCAACACAGTGTTTCCTGCGTTGTCCCATACACGCACTAGCCAGGCCAACAGGCCTTCCCCTGGCTCCTGCTTAAAACTCTTCACCATCTCCTGCAACTCACTTGTCTTAAACGTTCGCCAGACCTCATTGCAGCGACCTCCTTCTGCCCTCAACTCCTGAATGGGGCGCGCCTGTCTCAGGTCGGTTTGCACAGCCTCCCCGTTCACCTTCACCTCCTCCTCCTCCTTCTCCTCAGATGAGGAAGAGCTCCAAATGTTCCCATCCCAGGTCTCAGGGTCCCAAGTGGCTAGCGCAAGGACCGCACGCACTTGGGCCGTCAACACCGGTGCTTTCGCTAATTTCACGCGCCACCAATTCGCAACTCTCGCTGCCAACACCTCACAACGATGGGTTAACTCTTGCGTCCTTTCAGACTGCGAGGTAACCACCTCCTGCACTATTGCCCGCACATCCACCAAATAGCGACATTCCTGCTCCTTCCCCGCCAGCACCTTCTGCAGGCGGAGAAGCTCCTCATCCAGGGCCCGGAGGGCAGTTATGAAAAGCCATGCTACCTCTCCCACTGCCCTTTTTTCCGTCCCTCGCCGGCGGCTCAGCTGCAGCTGACGCAACCCCCCTTCTACCTGTACTGGCGTCACGCCTGCCACCTCCTGCAACTCTGGCCAGTCTGCCGGGGCTGCCCAACAGGCCATCATCTGCACTACTGGCCCCCATCGCTCTGTCGAGGGCCATCCTGGTATGCGCTGCAGGGACAGCGCTGGCTTCCCTGCCTCCCCTGCATTCGACCAAAAAGGCATCGTACCTGGAGAACCCTGCTCGCTGTGCCAATTGTAGCCAACCAGGCTCGGGTTCCCCAGAAACGAGGCTGCACCCAGAAGGCAAGTGCTATATTTGGTTTATTGAAAGCGCGTGACACCTGCGACGGGAGCCCCGGAGACGCCGCAGTCACCAGTGGGGGAAAACCCGACGCGTCGGAGCTTTGCTCGGGGAGAGGCTCTGTAACAGGCCTCCTAACACTAGCTGATAAAGCTGAACTCATTAACTAAGATTGCCTAAAATTGCCTATGCATTTCTTATCACTATCTCTTGTGGCCTACTGCCAGCGTAGCCTTGAAGTCTTTGCAAGCAAGCCTTGTTTGCAGTTGTTGCCATGGCAGGGTTAGTTGTTTTGCAGCTTTTCACCTTGCAGAGACTGGTCTGTTTGGAATTCTCCTGAGGATTCACAGAGGGGTCGGACTGCACTCTCGACCGTTACAATGTCTTCTCACACCCTACATAGTACAACTGCACACAAAGTGCAATTTAGAATAGTGCTCAGCTGTTTTGAAATTGAGCGTCTGCACACAATAGTTTGTGTTGAAAGAGAGCCATTGGATGCACTCTGGCTTATTTCAAAATAGGCTCTATTCCCTGTTCAGACAACCTCTATTTTTAAATACCTATCTCAAAATAGGCGCTATTCCTTGTACAATGAGGTTTTCCAATTTCAAAATAAGTCAAACGCTATTTTCAAATTATTTTGTAGTAGGGGTTGCCTCGTGTCGACGCTAGGAAAGTTGTTTTGAAATAATGTGTTATTTTAAAATAACTTTGCTGTAGAAAGCACAGTGGCAAACTGTAGCTGACTGCACCCGTGGAGCATGGGAGAAGCAGGGATTGAGTCATAGTTTGGTCCCTGCTTCCTGGCAGTGTACAGTTACATGTTGTCCAATGGAATGGATTGTCAGGTGCCAAGCAAGCCCCATATGAGCACTTGTTTTGGAGCAAGAATTTATTCCCTGAACTACTGTCACATATAAAAGGTGGTAGAAAATAGCAAACTCCACTTAGTGCCACCACAGGTTCTGCTTTTAGAGAAATGCCACTTCTGTTATTTCTGATGGAGGGACAGAGTCTTTTCTTCTAGTTCACATCTATTGTTACAGTGGCCATGGACTTCGTATTATGTGGCACGTTTTGAGTCATTCTGAAAGCATGGTGAGGATTGTGATAGCTTAGAGTGGAATGAAGATAATCTGAAAATAGCTCTTTAAAAATAAAGTTGGCAAATTATCATACTTGAGCCAAAAAATGCAGCTGTCAGCTTCAAAACAATGCTGGGGAATGCCACTCATGAAGGTGAAAGGAGTGAATCTAAGTTTTAAAAATGACAATAAGGGGTTCCAAGTTGTCTGTGTTTTAATTTCAGTTTCATCCAACATCTCACTAATGGTGTTTGGAACTGATTAACATCTTATTTCTTCCCATCCATCACCTTTAAATTCACTTTTTCACAAGAAATAGAAGACAAACACTTTAAAAACAATCTCCACCATAATTTCCACACTGGCTCAAGCTAGCGGTCCCTCTGATCCAGGAGTGAAGTCTATCTGACTCTGTCTGGATATTCCTGAGGAAGGGGTAACCCCTAATACCTCTATAATGTGCAGTTTTTCATTAGGGAAGTTTTATTTGCTATCCCATCTCATGTGGTCTCAGCTGTTGGCTGAGTCTTGAAGCCCCTCTGTAGCTTTATGATCCATAGTGCAACTTTGAGTAACTCTCTCCCTACACATGCAAATGTAGTCTGGGCCCCCAACTCTGTCTTAATTCAAATCTGTGTTTAAAGACTTGCATCTTCTGTGGCACTCATAAGAAGAGTCACTATTAATAACAATAATTAATATATAATATAGAAAAAAGAGCTTCAGTTGGTATAAAGTGGAGGTAGCTCCATTGACTTTATTCAATGCAGTAATTCCTAACTGGTTTATCCTCTTCCAGGCACTTTCTTTTTATTCAGTGTCTTTCTCTTTTATGCTGTAAGTTCGTCAAATGAGAGACTGTATTTTGTGTCATGTACAAGATCAGTGCCGTTAATGATGCTTATCAAATTGTGTAGAATTCTATTCTTCTCTAAGTTTTTACTAATAGTATTTCTCTTTTTTTTTTTAAAAAAATCTGCCTTTCATGTGATTTTCTTCTCTCTCATCACTTTTGTCTTGAAGTCAGCTATTTCTTTGCTGTGTGATGAGTTGAATTCAGTTATTCCCTGCCTTTGAAGTCAATCAAGCTGCTTTTATTACAGTGGTAAACTAGGCTTGCAGAGCAACCAGGGGGCAAAGGGTGGAGGCATCCATAGAGCTAAGACTTGCTTCCAGGCACACGTAAGGGATCCATGAATTGGGGCAGGGGTAGGATTCAACCCTGACTCTGCCAAAGGATCCCAAACATAACCAGTAGGAGAGGAATGAGTCTCATGGGCTACGTCTACACGTGCAGCCAACATCGAAATAGCTTATTTCGATGTTGCGACATCGAAATAGGCTATTTCGATGAATAACGTCTACACGTCCTCCAGGGCTGGCAACGTCGATGTTCAACTTCGACGTTGCTCAGCCCAACATCGAAATAGGCACAGCGAGGGAACGTCTACACTTCAAAGTAGCACACATCGAAATAGGGATGCCAGGCACAGCTGCAGACAGGGTCACAGGGCGGACTCAACAGCCAGCCGCTCCCTTAAAGGGCCCCTCCCAGACACAGTTGCACTAAACAACACAAGATACACAGAGCTGACAACTGGTTGCAGACCCTGTGCCTGCAGCATAGATCCCCAGCTGCCGCAGAAGCAGCCAGAAGCCCTGGGCTAAGGGCTGCTGCCCACAGTGACCATAGAGCCCCACAGGGGCTGGAGAGAGAGCATCTCTCAACCCCCCAGCTGATGGCCGCCATGGAGGACCCAGCAATTTCGACGTTGCGGGACGCGGATCGTCTACACGGTCCCTACTTCGAGGTTGAATGTCGAAGTAGGGCGCTATTCCTATCTCCTGATGAGGTTAGCGGCTTCGACGTCTCGCCGCCTAACGTCGAAGTTAACTTCAAAATAGCGCCCGACGCGTGTAGACGTGACGGGCGCTATTTCGAAGTTGGTGCCGCTACTTCGAAGTAGCGTGCACGTGTAGACGCAGCCATGGAGGGCTCTGGTCTGCTCTGTTTGGCTTACTGCTATTTAGTATCACTGCAGTGTGATAGCTGTCATTGTGTTTTTGCCTGCATTAGTTACATTGGGCAGCTTCTGTTCTGATTCCAACAGCTCTTTTTTGTTTTTGTTTGTTTTTAACTGGGTTCAGAGATGCTCAGTCTCTTAGTTCTCTTAACTATAGGACATAAACTTCAGTCGTGACTTGCGTGCATATTGCATTGAGATTCAGAAGATAAAAGACACAATATTAATTCCTCCTTTGATAGCACAAAATCTGTTTTATATTTACTTCCATGGCCCCATCGCTTTAATATCTGAAAGCTTCACAATCATGAATAAATTTCTCCTTATAACCACTGCATGATTGTGAAAGGCTGGGGAGAGGCTATGTGTGAGAGGTGGATTGAGGAACAAAGTTATCCTTGATAAGTAACAGAGATAGCTGTGTTTGTCTATATACTATCAAAACAAAAAAGCAGTCCAGTAGCACTTTAAAGACTAACACAATAATTAATTAGGTGGTGAGCTTTGGTACCACCTAATAAATTATTTTGTTAGTCTTCAAAGTGCTACTGGACTGCTTTTCTGTTTTGAAAGTTAGCTTTGGAAGACTGAAGAGGTTCCAGAGGACTGGAAAAGGGCAAATATAGTGCTTATCTACAAAAAGGGAAATAAAGATACACCGGGGAATTATAGACTAGTCAGCTTAACTTCTGTACCCAAGAAGTTAATGGAGCAAATAATTAAGCAATTAATCAATGGAAGAAATTACCTGGGGAGGTTATTGAAACAGTATCACTGGAGATTTTTAAGAGCAGGTTAGACCAGTGGTTCTCAGTCAGGGCTACAGGTACTATTGGCGGGTACATAGACATCTTCTGGGGTACATCAACTCATCTGGCTTAATTTTACAACAGGCTACACAGTACTAGCAAAGTCAGTACAAACTAAAGTTTCATAGCAACAAAGACTTGTTTATACTTGTCTATATATTACATATTGAAATGTAAGCACAGTATCTATAGTCCAATTTATTTTCTCATAAGAGGTGAAAATGAACAATTGTTCAGGAATAGTGCGCTTTTCCTGCATCATTTTTGTAAAGCAAATAGTTTTTAAGTGAGATGAAACTTGGGGGTGCAGAAAACACACCAAGCTCCTGAAAGGGCTACAACAGTCTGGAAAGGGCAAGAGCCCCTAGGTTAGGCAAACTACTGTCAGGGATAGTTCAGTTAATACTCAGTCTTGCCATGAGTGCAGGGAACTGGCCTAGATGACCTCTTGAGTTCCTTCCCAGTCCGACAATTCTGTGATTCACTACCTAGGGAAAGATTGAAGAATATCTGTTGCTTCCCAGAACTGATTTCCCACTTCAATTATGCCACCTTTGCACCAGTGCAACACATCAGAAACAAAGGACTTACACCAGCATAAAAAGTGAGTAGCACAACAATAAATCAGACCCCATAATGGCTAAATCTTTTTGCAATAATTAGAGAGAATATTCTGTTCACCAGTAGATGAGAGCCACAAAGGAACACAAGATATCTAAGTAGTCAGTACCAAGGAGAACGCATTCTGGAAATATGGCATTTTTGCTGATTAACTCCCTTAATAATCTGCTTGGCTGTACCATAAATATCCCAACTCTTTTGTAAATGGCATATGGTATAACCAACGCCAGTTTATAGTAACTTCTCACATTGCAAGAAAACATTGTATTCTGCTTCTCTCTTTTACTTATGCTATGTTAAAGGACATTAAAACACATTCAAAATAAATGTACATAATTTGTATTTTGCAAAATGTTATAGCTTTTCAATATGCAGGTCATCTCGGTGGCATTTGATCAGAGGCGGAAAAGGTACCCAAAAAGTTACTTGAGTAAAAGTGCTGCTGCTTTCACTTCTGGATAATGAGTATAATCAAGATGTGATGTGTGTCTGTGCACTTTTACTCCAGTAGTTTCTGTATGGACACTGGTGACTTTTCCTGAAGCAGCCCCTCCCACTCCCCCTTGAGCTGTACTTTTACTCAAGTAACTTTTTGGGTACTTTTCCCACCTCTGCATTTGGTAAACATATTCTATGAAAAATAATCATTTAATACAATTCTCTGGCTCCCCTTCATCTATTCTTGGGCATATATCGCACAATCATATTTTTAATCATTTTGATAAAGATATTTAGTATATATTTTTCAAACCTAAACATAAATATGTAAAGGCAATTTAAACCCACATTTTATTTAATTCTTATATTTTTTATGATGACTTACATCTTTTAAATACTAACAGAGAGTAAGCCATGCTAGTCTATACACTATCAAAACAAAAAGCAGTCAAGTAGCACTTTAAAGACTAGCAAAATAGTTTATTAGGTGAGCTTTCGTGGGACAGACCCACTTCTTCAGACCATAGTCAGACCAGAACAGACTCAATATTTAAGACACAGAGAACCAAAAACAGTAAGCAAGGAGGACAAATCAGAAAAAGATAATCAAGATGTGCAAATCAGAGAGTGGAGGGGTGGGGGGGAAGATCAAGAATTAGATTGAGTTAAGTATGCAAACGAGCCACTATAGTGACTCAGAAAGTTCACATCCTGATTTAAACCACGTGTTAATGTTCCGAATTTGAATATAAATGTCAATTCATCTGTTTCCCTTTCTACAAAGGAGCGATAATTTCTTTTCAGTAACACACATACCTTGAGGTCATTGACAGAATGGCCCATTCCATTAAAATGTTGACTAACTGGTTTATGGATCTGGAGTGTTTTAATGTCTGATTTGTGCCCGTTGACCCTTTGTCTAAGGGAGTTAGAAGTCTGTCCAATATACAAAGCATCTGGGCATTGTTGACACATGATGGCATATATGATGTTAGTAGAGGAGCATGAGAAAGTTCCCGTGATTCTGTGAGTAACCTGGTTAGGTCCAGTGATGGTATTTCCAGAGAAGATATGTGGACAAAGCTGGCAGCGGGCTTTGTTGCAGGGAAAGGTTCCAGGACTGGTGTTCCTGGGGTATAGACTGTGGCTGTTAGTAAGGATCCTCATGAGGTTGGGAGGTTGTCTGTAGGAGAGAACAGGCATGTCACCCAGGGCCTTCTGGAGTGTAGCATCCTGATTAAGAATAGGTTGTAGGTCTTTAATAATTCGTTGCAGTGGTCTGAGTTGGGGGCTGTAGGTGATGACCAATGGTGTTCTGTTCTTGGCTTTTTTGGGCTGATCTTGGAGTAGCTGGTTTCTGGGTATGCGTCTGGCCCTGTCGATTTGTTTTTTTACTTCTCCTGGTGGGTAATTCAGGTTTATGAATATTTGGTAAAGTTCTTCTAGTTTTCGGTCTCTGTCAGTTGGATCAGAGCAAATGCGATTATACCTAAAGAGCTTGACTGTAAACAATGGATCTAGTCACATGTGCAGGATGGAAACTAGAAGGGTGTAGATAAGTATAGTGATCAGTAGGCTTTCGGTACAGTGTGGTGCTGATCAGGCCATCCTTGATTAGTACTGTAGTGTCCAGGAAATGTATCTCTTGCATGTTGTAATCGAGGCATAAGTTGATGGTGGGGTGTAGATTGTTAAAGTCTCTGTGGAATTCTTCTAGAGCCTCTGTACCATGGGTCCAAATCATAAAGATGTCATCAATGTATCTTAAGTAGAGGAGTGGTAATAGGGGACGAGAGCTGAGGAATCATTGTTCCAGGTCAGCCATAAATATATTAGCATATTGTGGGACCATGCGGGTGCCCATAGCAGTTCCGCTAATCTGGAGGTATAAATTGTCCCCAAAACGGAAATGGTTGTGTGTGAGAACAAAGTAGCAGAGGTCAGACACCAGATTGGCTGTGGTGGCATCAGGGATGGTGTTCCTGATTGCTTGTAATCCGTCTTTATGTGGAATATCAGTGTACAGAGCCTCTACATTCATTGTGGCAAGGATGGCATTATCAGGAACTTTTCCGATGTTTTGTAATTTCCTCAGGAAGTCGGTGGTATCTCGGATATAGCTGGGAGCGTTGGTGGCATAGGGTTTGAGGAGGGAGTCCACGTGACTGGATAGTCCGGTGGTAAGGGTGCCAATACGTGAAATGATAGGGCGACCAGGGTTTCCAGGTTTGTGGATTTTGGGAAGTAAATAGAATAATCCTGACTGCGGCTCAGATGGTGTGTCTGAGTTAATGAGGTCCCGAGCAGCAGCAGGGAGTTCCTTCAGTAGTTGTTATAATTTTCTTTGGAATTCCAAAGTGGGATCAGCGGAGAGAGGTCTGTAAAATGTGGTGTTGGAGAGTTGTCTGGCTGCCTCCTGTTCATAGTCTGGTTTATTCAGGATGACAACAGCACCCCCTTTGTCAGCTGGTTCGATTATGACGTCTTGGTTATTTTTGAGACTCTGGACAGCATAGCGTTCAGCATAGTTGAGATTGTGTCTCCTTTGGCATTGTTTGTGTATAATGTCAGACTGAGCATGGTTGTGGAAGCAGTGTACGTAGAAGTCCAGACTTTCACTATGACCTTCAGGGGGAGTCCACGTAGAGTTCTTCTTTTGTTGTTGGTGGGGGGGTCGAGAGAGTCAGACTGTTGTTCATAGGTGTGCTGGAAAAATTCCGTTAGACAGAGGCGGCAAAAGAAGGCTTCAAGGTCCCCACAGAATTGTATTAAGTTCATGGGGGAAGTAGGTTGCATAAATTATTAAACAAAGTAAATGGGCCTGATAAGCTACACTGCAACATGCTGTCATTTGCTTGGAATATTTTCTCTATGATTGTTATTAAATTTATTCTTTCCAAATGGCAAACATTGCACAATTCCTAAAGTACAACACACAGTATTTAAAAGAAAAAGCAGTCAAGTAGCACTTTAAAGGCTAGCAAAATAGTTTATTAGGTGAGCTTTCGTGGGACAGACCCACTTCTTCAGACCATAGTCAGACCAGACCAGACTCAATATTTAAGACACAGAGAACCAAAAACAGTAAGCAAGGAGAACAAATCAGAAAAAGATAATCAAGGTGTGCAAATCCACCCCTCCACTCTCTGATTTGCTCACCTTGATTATCTTTTTCTGATTTGTTCTCCTTGCTCACTGTTTTTGGTTCTCTGCGTCTTAAATATTGAGTGTGTTCTGGTCTGGCTATGGTCTGAAGAAGTGGGTCTGTCCCACGGAAGCTCACCTAATAAACTATTTTGCTAGTCTTTAAAGTGCTACTTGACTGCTTTTTCTTTTAAATACTGTGTGTTGTACTTTAGGAATCGTGCAATGTTTGCCATTTGGAAAGAATAAATTTAATAACAATCATAGAGAAAATATTCCAAGCAAATGACAGCATGTTGCAGTGTAGCTTATCAGGCCCATTTACTTTGTTTAATAATTTATGCAACCGTAATTATTCTAATGTTTATTGTTAAATATATTTGTATATATTTTATTGTTGTGTTTTTCTGAGAATAATTATCCTTGTTACCAACAGTACTGTTTTGTTATTAGAAACACACACTTATGGTACCTGTTCTATATGGGATTTTTACCATGTTATCTAGGCATCCTCGAACCTAAAAGGACTTAAAAAACCTTATTGCAAAAGCTTGTCCTGGTGTAAGATGATGTAACTCATTTGACTCTGGTGGTGTTACACCTACTTATAACAGTTCATGGTGTGTCTACACTAGCCCAAAACTTCAAAATAGCCATGCAAATGGCCATTTTGAAGTTTACTAATGAAGCGCTGAAATACATATTCAGCGCTTCATTAGCACGTGGGTGGCTGCGGCACTTCAAAATTGATGCGGGTTGCCACTGCGTGGGTCATCCTGATGGGGCTCCTTTTTGAAAGGACACCGGCTACTTTGAAGTCCTCTTATTCCTATGAGCAGATGGGAATAAAGAGACTTTGAAGTAGCCAGGGGCTTTTCGAAAAGGAGCCCTGTCGGGATGAGTCGCGCAGCGGTGAGCCGCGTCAATTTCGAAGTACCACGGTCGCCCACATGCTAATGAGGTGCTGAATATGTATTTCAGCGCTTCATTAGTAAACTTCAAAATGGCCATTTGCATGGCCATTTCAAAGTTTTGGGCTAGTGTAGACACAGCCCATATGTTTTTAATGTGGCGATGAATTCTGTCCTCACTCAAGTCAATTGGAGTTTTTCCATGGCAAAATGAGGGGTCAGGATCTGGCCCGTTATGGCATTCCCAGGTAGGCAAAGGGGAAAGAGAGAGAGAGAGAGAATGAGAGAGAGAGAATCTGGTGGCCAGGACACTTATTTGAAATACAGCCAACCCTGACTTTATTTCCTGCTCTGCCGCAGACCAATGTGATTGCAAGCCAGTAACTTAGACTTTCTGTAACAAAGAGAAAGCTGTGCTAATCTATATACTATCAAAACAAAAAGGCAGTAAAGTAGCCCTTTAAAGACTAACAAAATAATTTATTAGGTGAGCTTTTGTGAGACAGACCCACTTCTTCAGATCATAGCCGTACCAGAACAGAGACAATATTTAAGGCATAGAGAACCAAAAATGGTAATCAAGGTTGACAAGTCAGAAAAATAATTAACAAGGTGAGCAAATCAGAGAGCAGAGGGGCGGCCGGGGGGGGGTGGGGAGTCAAGAATTAGATTAAGCCAAGTATGCCAAAGAGCCCCTATAATGTCCTAGAAAATTTGCATCCCGTTTCAAACCAATTGAACATAAAAGAGTTCATCAGTCTCTCTCTTTCCAAAGCAGTGTGAAAATTCTTCTTCAATAAGACGAAAGCTCTTAAGTCATTAACAGAATGGCCCACTCCATTAAAAGGTAGACTAACTGGTTTGTGGATCAGGAGTGTTTTGACATCTGTTTTGTGCCCTCTAACTCTTTGTCTGAGAGAGTTTGAAGTCTGTCTGTGCTTCAGTTACCATCTGGGAAAGAATCGGCTGCAAAGAGAGAATGCCGAGCTCTTTTTTATATTCAAATTCGACACATTAACACATGGTTTGTAGTGGGACTCCAATTACCTGGGTCCTTATATGGACTCTTGTTTGTTTTATTTGACTCTTGACTTCCCCGCCTCCTACAGCCCCTCTGCTCTTCTGATTTGCCCACCTTCATTACAATTTTTCTGATTTGTCAATAACTATTTTTGGTTCTCTGTGCCTTAAATATTGAGTCTGTTCTAGTATGGCTACGGTCTGAGGAAGTGGGTCTATCCCATGAAAGCTCATCACTTAATAAATTATTTTGTTAGTCTTTAAAGTTAGTCTTTTGTTAGTCTTTAAAGTCTCTACTGGACTGCCTTTTTGTTTTGATGGCATATAGACTAACACGGCTATCTCTCTGTTACTATTCATCTGGGAAAGGGAGATACTAACTCTGTTCTGCCTCATGAGGGCACTGTGAGAATGTACCATTCAACATTGGTGAGGCCACATCTGGAATACGGTGTCCAGTTCTGGAGCCCCCATTACGGAAAGGATATGGATGCATGGGAGAGAGTCCAGAGGAGGGCAACAAAATGATTAGGGGGCTGGAGCATGTGATTTATGAGGAACGGTTGAGGGATTTAGGCTTATTTAGTCCACAGAAGAGAAGAGTGGGGGAATTTGACAGCAGCCTTCAACTACCTGAAGGGGGATTACAAAGAGGATGGAGAGAGGCTGTTTTCAGTGCTGACAGATGACTAATCAGGGGCAATGGTCTCAAGTTGCAGGAGAGATGTAGGTTTGATGTTTGGAAAAACTATTTCACCAAGAAGGTGGTGAAGCACGGGGATAGGTTACCTAGAAAAGTGGTGGAATCCCCATCCCTACAGGTTTTTCAGTCCCTGTTTGACAAAGCCCTGACTGGGTTGATTTAATTGGGATTGTTCCTGCTTTGAGCAGGGGATTGGACTTAATGCCATCCTGGTGTCCCTTCCAACCTAATAATTCCATGAAATATACTTAGGCTGTGGCCACACTTGGCCAAAACTTCGAAATGGCCATGCAAATGGCCATTTTGAAGATTACTAATGAGGCGCTGAATTGAATATTCAGCGCCTCATTAGCATTAGGATGCTTCTGGCCGCAGCACTTCGAAAGCACTGCTTTCAAAAGCGCGGGACTCGGCGTGGCTACACGGGGGTCCTTTTCGAAAGGACCCCACACCTTTCGAAATCCCCTTATTCCTCTCAGTGGAGGGGAATAAGGGGATTTCAAAAGGAGGGGTGTCCTTTCAAAAAGGACCCCCATGTAGCCGCGCCGAGCCGCGAGCGTTCAAACGCGGCGCTTTGGAAGTGCTGCAGCCGGAAGCGTCCTAATGCTAATGAGGCGCTGAATATTCAATTCAGCGCCTCATTAGTAATCTTCAAAATGGCCATTTGCATGGCCATTTTGAAGTTTTGGCCAAGTGTGGCCACAGCCTTAGGCTGTAAGTTGCACAGACATTACAGTGATGGGAGACAATCATATTTTAGAGCAGTGATTCCCAAACTTTTTGGCATCACGCCCCCGCTTTTGGTTTCTGAGAACCCCTCACACCCCCTCCCCTCTTCTTTACCATCATCCAACCCTCCTTTTAACAAAAATTTCAATTTGTAATTTAAAATAAACATGAAAACTTGATATAAAATGTTATTTAAGATTAAAAATAAATACAAATAGTTTTACTTGGCCCCTTGTGGGTGCCTAACATAGCCCCAGCGGGCCAGCTGCCTGAGCCCTGGGCCAGCTGCCAGAGCTGCCGGGCCATCTGCCCACTTGCCTGAGACCTGCACTGCCAGAGCCAGCTGTCTGAGTCCCGAGCTGCTGGGGTCAGCTGCCCGCCCACCTGCCAGCCTCTGGGGCCCTGTGCTGCCAGGGCCAGCTGCCCACCCTCCAGCTGCCCACCCACCAGCCTGAGTTGCCTGAACCCTGAGAAGCCGCAAGCCAGCTGCCTGAGCCCCATCCCTTCCCCAAAGCCAGGCACCACCAGCCCCCTGCTCTCACCCCATTTCCCTCCCCTGAGCCAGGCACTCCCAGTCCCCAATCTAACCCCATCCTCCACCTCATCCCTCTCCCTCCAGCTCACACTCACTCATCTTTGTAGCAGGCAGCTAGCTCAAAGTGGGTCTTCACTGGCTGCCTGTTTTTTATCGCTGCGCTGGGTTGCCCATGTAAAATGGCAGGGGCTGAGAGCCAGAAGCAAATGCTGACTTTTTCTTTGGGTGGAGGGAATGACACAGGGGTGGGGGTGGGGGGCTGGGTTGCCTTATGCCCCCCCCCGAATTTCTTAACACCCCCCGCCATTTGTGAAACCATTGTTTTAGAATATACTGGGAGGCAAAATGGGGGCACGCAGGGTATCCTTCTCCACTGCTTTGCATTTTGAGTAGTGATTTGTACCAGTCTCAAGTAAGTCTAAGAGCCTTGGGCTCCATTATGGCTCCTGTTCAGAGCCATTTGCATTTACTTTTCACAGCTATAAGTTACTACACCCAATATCAAAAGTGAAGACTAAGGCACAGCAAGTCACTTCATTGTTAAGAATGGAACCTGGCTCATTCAAGCTGAACCCAGTCTTGGGCCTTAGTTAGATCACGCTGCCTATGCAGATGGGATGACTTGAACTTTCCTTTTTTTTCTCCTATAAAATTTGGATTGTGGCATCGCTATTGATAAATAAGGTACAGATTCTGACACTGCTACTCCATAAATAATCTTACTGAAATTCATGGGACTGCTTATGGAGTGAGGTGTTACTCAGCATGAGAAAGGGAATTAGGCCAGGTCTACACTAGACCTTAAAGTGGAATTGACTTGTCTACGATTGACTTACCTAGCCATTCTCACGGAAGGAGGTCAATGGGAGAAACTCTCCCATCAACCTCCATTATTCTTCACAAGATTGAGGAGTACAAGGACCTAATGTTGACACCTGATATTTCGATTTTGCACATTCCCCCAGTAGGCATGCAAAATCGAATGTCAGAAGATCAACCCTCATTGGGTTGGTCTGCCATACACTTAGAATCTGTCCTACAAAAAAAGACACCAGTTCTGCAAGCTGCCCTATGCAGGGCAATGCTCCCTGGCTTTAGTGGGGGGCCTTGTGTAGGGATCTGCTTGTGTGGATCACTTGAGTGTGACAGGAAGAATAAAGAAAATAAATCTTCTTTACTCTTATCTGAGATTGCCCCGTTTTGCCAGTCAGATCCTCAGCTGGTATAAATCTACCTAACTCCTTTGCCGTCAATGGAGCCATGCCAATGTATACAGCTAAGGACCTGGACCTCTTTATAGCCCTAGATGTATAATGACTGGCTACTGTGCAAATTACTGACTTCATATACTGTGGGCCCATGCTGTGTCTATAAAACAACACAGTTTTGAGAGGAAGTATATGAAAACAGTGCTCTACAATGACGGTATTTACAATTTTCAGTCATTTCCCTTTGACATGCGTTTTTGTCTTTGATTAGTTCACTTCAGTTCACAGACTGCAAAAATCATCAATCTAATGCAAAATAATTTTGTTGCGGATTGAATCTCAGACATGATAAATGTAATGCAAACATATAAATGTGAACTGCTAGGAGTCATTTTTTCCTTCTTGTTGGTCTTACAAGTAAGTGGCTGATTTCTCTCAGTCCTTTTGTTTTTCATTTGGTTACATTAAAACTCCTTTGGCATAATATCTCCTTGAGATACACCAGAATCCTTGAGAGAAATGCCTGGAAAATTAGTTCCATGTACAGTTAAGGAAATCTTGCTAACAGCTGCATTTTTCCATTAGAAATGGTTTCAAAAGCTACATAAAAAACCAAAGCCAAATGAGGCAAAGTTTAAGTGAGAAAACATGTGTGTAACATTAAGCCAAGTCAAGAGAACAGAGTCACATTCTTTGAGTACAGAAACTCTCTGCACAAATTTTTAAGAAAAATATTAAGATGCCTGGGCCAGGTCCTCAGGTGGTGTAAATGTTTTGCAGCTCCTTTGAAATCATTGAAGCAATGTCCATTTATGCAGGCTGAGGGTCTGGCCCATTTTTGAACTACTGACCTGACAGAGAGAGAGAGAGAGAGACAGCAGGAGGGAGAAAGCTCCCAGTACCATATGATGTAAAGACCAAATTGATATACTTTTTAGAATAATACCACAGCTGCACAGTATTAAATGCTTGGTTGTACACAGAGTACTGCAAATATAAAAATGACTTCGAATATATCGAATGATATAGGATAAAATATTACAAGGAATTTCTTGACAAACAAAGGAAAAGAAATGTTTGCATTTTTCCCCTCCGCTTTGTGATATTTGAAGAAAGCCTGAACACTTATGTTTGTATTTTTAAATCTACCTTTCTTCTCTCTGGAAATCTGTAGATGGCTGGTGACAGTATCAGAGGGGTAGCTGTGTTAGGCTGTATCCACAAAAACAATGAGAAGTTCTGCAGACTGACAGATTTTTTTGAGCATAAGCTTTCATTGGCAAAAATGAACTTTGTCAGATGCAACTGGTGAAGCAGGTCTTTGCCCATGAAAGCTTATGCTCCAAAATATCTGTTAGTATATAAAGTGCCACAGGCTTCTTCTTGTTTTTGTAGATAGCTCACAGACTAGAATTAAGACAGCACTGGCACTGAAGCCAGAGCAGTTCAGTGATAGTGGTGGTAGGGAGGGCATAGGAGAGAAGTCTTCTGAACAGATTCTGAGCTATTTCATATGCAAGGGCAACCCAAGAGCTCCACAGAGCCCAAGAGTTCCATAAATGAGCTCTGATTTTGGCCCAGTGACTATACAAGGGCAGATTTGTACAACGTAACCTCCTTTTATGTATTCATAATTTGCAGGCGCAATGTCACTTAGGTGTTTAGCAGGCTGGTTGCACCTTCTTTGCTTTGTCAGAGGTGTCAACTTACACTTTTGAGAGGCCAGAATTCATTTTTTATTTATGGTCTATGAGTCAGTGCACAAATGTAATGTTTTATAATAACTTCAGTTCATATCAGAATTCCCACAGGTATCAAGGAACAGCTTGCACAAAATCAAAGCTATAGCTTTTGTGCAGTAACCAAGCTTTTACTTGTGTTGTATTTATGTGCTCAGTACTTTATTTCTGAATGCATTATGACTCAGGGAAAATAATTAGAGCTGATTAAATGAATACCATAAACCAAAATCAATATTTTTTCAAAACTTTACTGATTTGTTTTTAAAATAATGAAGTTATGACAAATTTAAAAAAATATCAATCAACTCTGGGAAAACATACACTTTTGGACCATCAGTATTTCTGACTTTTGTCTCTCTTGCTTCCACGTCCTCCTTTCTCTGTTTTTCTTTCCATTCCCTGTTTGTTTACGCTCATATATTACCTGCATTTTCTTCGCTGAAGCAAGTCCCAACTCTGTGGGCTTCATGGCCACCTCCTCATCCACTTGATCTCCCAACAAGCAGTAAAGTATTATCATTACAGGTCAGGGTTAGCAATAGAACTGGGTGGGAATTAGAATTTCTGTCCCATGGGAGATTTTCACATTTAAAAAAATGGCTCTGTGGTTCAAGAAAAAACCTGGGAATGCAAAATTTCCAGTGGAAAGGGGAATTTAAAAAAAATATTTTGGAAAAAGCGAATTGGAATTTTTCTTCAAACTCCAACTCTAGCTTGCTGGCAGATAGGCCACTGCAGGGCAGGGAGCCTGAATGCCCTGGCAGCTTGTCCGGCAATATTTTTGAGAACTGAGGGTCCAAGATCTTCCTGGTACCTACATCACAGGTAGCTCAGGAGCTGGGAAGTGCTGGGAGTCAGATCTTTATCAGTTACCAAGTGAGATGCTGAGGAACCAAGGAGGTGTATTAGCTAGTGGGGAGTCAGTCAGGCAGGTTTCTGTCAGAAATCTGTCTTTTTTTCCCTTCAAAACCATCATGTTATTTAATTTCCAGGACAAAAATGTTCCATCAGAAAATTTCTACTTCGCTTTAGTTATCACCCAGCTGAACAGGAATTCACCACTTTGGCTGTGTCTACACTACCACCCTCCTTCGAAGGGGGGGATGGTAAGTAGGGTGTAGGGAGTTTACTAATGAAGTGCTGCACTGCATATGCAGCACTTCATTAAACAAATTCTCCCCCCCACCTCCTGTGGCAACTTAGAAGTTTTAAACTTCAAAGTACTGGCTCGTGTCTAGCCGTGGCTCACCCGCTGGTACTTCAAAGTGCTGGGGCGACTTTGAAGTCCCTTTACTCCTCAAAATTTTGAGGAGTAAGGGGACTTTGAAGTTGCCCTGGCACTTCGACGTACTGGCCAGTGAGCTGCAGCCGTACGCGAGCTGGTACTTTGAAGTTTAAAACTTTGGAGTTGCCACGGGGGGGGGAGGGGGAGGAATTTGCTTAAAGAAGCGCTGCATATGCAGCACAGCACTTCATTAATAAACTCCCAACACCTTACTTACCATCCCTCCTTCGAAGGAGGGTGGTAGTGTAGACAAGCCCTTTGAGCTGTTGTTCCAGGCTGTATTCAGACTTCGGAAAGGTTCAGCGTTCACAATATGTGTCCTGAATTTGGGGGACATGCAAGTACACCCAGTACATCACAAGAGCTGTTTTAGCTGTTAACAGATTGGTTCTTTGCAGGAAGTTCCAGGTTTGCTTTCCTTTACGATTTGCTTTGAGGCAGTTATCAGATACAGGATCACATCAAAATAAGCCCCCTGAGTATCACAGCAGTAACTAGATGACACCAGAAATGGAGAAAATTAAGGTAGAGTTTTGATCCCCCCAAAAAGTCTAGTTTAAGAAATAAATATTAATATTATCATTCTAAAACAAAATTAATCAGCATTCTTAACAAAACACATTGGAGGTTGTACTGCTGATTTTTTTTTTTGATTTCCCATTTTGTGTGACAATAACCATAAAAAAAGTAGTCATGTAACATTTTAAAGACTAACAAAATAATTTAGTAAGTGATGAACTTCCGTGAGGCAGATCCACTTCTTCAGATCTGGAAATAGTGAGAGCTTTTTTCTTATGGTTGATGGGTTTCCATTCCAAACAGCTAAATGTGGCACATTGCATGGCGAATAGTCACAAAGAGGTTTCATATAGTTGAAAAAAAATCCCCCCTTGAAAAAAATCACAGGCCAATTACATGTTCCATATTAATGCCTAATCTTTGCACCTGTGGAACTTACATTTTATTATCATTCTATGTTAATATAACATAGTATAGCACATTGATTCAGCACATTGGTCTGCGAACAAATTCCAATCCAGGTTATGACAGGTTCCTGTTCTGTGACCTGGAGCAATTCTCTTCCTCAGTGCCACCAGCTGCAAAATACGTATCTGGATGCTGAGAAGTTTAGAAGAGCTAATGATTTTGTACTAGAAGACTGTTAAATATTATTGTTACTACTGAAAGCAGAATGTCCATTCCTGCCCCATTTCATTCTCCCTGTACATTGGAGAAGTTTCACTTGTATTCTACAGTCTCAAAATGTCTGATATCAAGTTTCTTTGCCAAAATTATGAAACTATATAACTTTTGTTTCCTCACGCTGTATTCCCCAGAGCATCAATGACAGGTGCAGATGTTCTGCACGCAGGATTGTTTTCATTTGAAATTTGTGTTATAGCTATTGTCTGGGAACTTCTGTCTTATGTTGCTATTCTTATTTGCTAAAGTGAGGCTCAGAAATTGAAAGCCATATCGCTATTCTGTTCATGTTAAGTTAGGAAACGATAGGCTGACCATATTCCCCTATGCTGAATATGGGACACCTGGTAAAATTACTTATATTGAGATGAATTCCATGACAATCAGATCTATGCAGTACAAAATTTTAAATGAATATCAAGTTGCCTGAGATCCCATTAAAAAGAAATACTGCACCGTTGGATTCTTTTTATGTACCTCCTTAGCTTTAAGGCTTTAGGGTTCACACTCAGAGAGGTGACACCTCCCTACCCATCCCAGTTGGGAGACCACCCACACAGGGAGAGATCTTTCTCTCTCTCACACACACCCATGCGCCTCTCTCACACACGGGGCTGACCAATCCACCCAAGCCTTCCTGCCTAGCACTCTCCACCTTGTTGGGGCCCTGGGACAGGCCCACTTCTCCTGCTGCTTGTTGCTGCTTGTCCCTGAGGCAACACGTGTGTGTGTGTGTGTGTGTGTACGCGCGCGCGCGCATGTGGGGGGCAGGGGGGATTATGGAGGGTCACATGCCTCACTCTCCAGATTTCTGCCAGGGTTCCCATCAGAATGTGGCCAGCAGCAGCCTTTTGGCACTATGGTGAATGGAAGGGATATTGCTTGCGGTGGTGAGTGATAACCTGGCCCATGTCCTTGCACAGTTCATCTGCCCTCCCACCTTCTTCCCTGTGGATGGAATCACCTTGCCTCTTCCTCCATGCTTAGTGTCAAAAGCCAGCTAACACCTCCAGGCTGCTGTGGGCCAATGACATAACCCAGCCGCTCCCTGTTCCCTGGCTACCGCTTGGGCAGGGATATCAGCCAATCTGGCCAGAGAAATGGCTCAGCAGTGGAGAATGCAGAGGGGATGCAGCATCCCCATGCTCCTTAGGGACAGGACCCAGGGCAGGGCTGCTGTGAAGTGTTCAGATTGGGGTGACAACAGGCTGAAAATCACTCCCTTTCCCCACTCCATATCTTATCTGACAGGTAGAGAGACCTTCCCATGCCAGCACTGTGGTGGGATTTCACACATGGTGGGCTTGGCTTCTCCTGGCCAGATCCCCAGGCTTAGGGTGTTGTGGTTTCTGGGGGTTCTGTGGGGGAAAGGAAGATCCTGCTGGCCAGGTTGCTGGTAAGCTGAGTGTGCTGACCTGGGGCTGATTCCTCGCACAGTGCTGGGAGCAGGATGAGCCCTGCTGGGAGAGGATATGGAGGAGCAGTGTGTGTGTGTGTGTGTGTGTGTGTGTGTGTGTGTGTGTGTGTGTGTGTGTGTGTGTGTGTGAGTGAGAGAGCGAGAGAGAGAGAGAGAGAGAGAGAGAGAGAGAGTGGGCAAAGCAGGGACAGGACAGCAGGAGGGAAAGTGTGTAAAGAGCTGATGGGTGAGCAGCAGAGGTCACGTGTTCCCGGCACCTGCCCTCACTCAATGCCACCTCAGCTTGCAGCGCACGGCTAGAGCCAGCCAGACATGGGAGAGTGGGCGGGGCCCTACTGGATGAGAGCCAGCACACAGCATGGGCTGGGCTGATGGACCAGCCTGGGGAGCATCCGGCCCTGCGCATTTCAGCTTTTCCTTACCAGAGCCTGGCACTCCCGAATGGAGACCTTCTCAACGCTGTTGAGCGGGTGGCTGGTGACCAGGGATCTGGTCCACAGCAGAACCCACCAGTGCTGATGTGGGTGGGAAAGAAAATTAGGGATAATTTGCCTTTTGTTTTAATTTGGGATGTTGGTAGGTGGGCTTAAATACAGGACTGCCCCTTTAAAAACAGGACATCTGCTCACCCAAGGGAAGGATGCGTGGGGGCGACAGACTTGCAGGGCCCCCAGGCCAGGTGGGGAAAGGTGACTGCATGCTCCCAGATGGGGTGAAGCTAGGGGTAGCCACCTCTCAGCACCTCCGGCAGCGTATCACACCATCTACTCACCATCTGCCTGGAGCGTACTGTGTGATGCTTCAGCGGTGATTTAAAGGGCCCAGGGCTCCAGCTGCTGCTGCTGTGGTAGGCCGTAGACAGGGTCTTGACAGAACTCTGCTTTTGTCTCAACAGCGTTATCCCTTGAAAATTTGAGGAATAACACTCTGTTGATGGAGTTCTGCTGGCAGAAGTGCAGCGTAGACACTTCTGTCAACAGAGAGGGCTTCCAGGTCCCCAGGCAGCTCTGTCTGCAGAGTTTCCAATCAACCATTCTGTTGACAGAGGGCAGGGCAGTCTGGCCGCTCTCTGTCGCCAAAGCTCTGTCAATCTGCTTTTGTATGTAGATGCAATCTGTTGACAGAGTTTCTGTTGACACAACACTGTTGACAGATGTTACTGTTGACGGATGTTTCTAGTGTAGACATAGCCATAGTGGCACAAGCCACAAGCCTTTTAAATTGCCAGGCCCTGGGAACAACTCTCACCTTTGCTCTCCTTCTTCCCCATGTTGGGGTGAGGGGGGCGTGTTATGAAAGTAGCACAGTGAGTTTCTAAAGCGCTTGGCATGGGATGAGGGTTGGGGAGATTCTGTCTGGTACAGGCATGTAAATAGAAGGGAAGAGCTGTAATGTGGTCTAATACATTAGACATCAACTAAGTATCTCGGCCCAGAACTTCAGCTGTGTTGCTTAGGGTTTAACTCAAGACAGAATTGGATCATACAAGTATTTGCACATACTATAACTGCCTTGGGAGCTTACTAGATGGGAAGTCTGTGAATATAACCATTGGCTGCAACAGAGTGAGTGGGCAGGAGCTGCAGGATTGGACAACAGATTTGTGGTCCCAAGGAACAGGAAGACGCCAATGTTTTAAAAGTTGCACAATAAACACAGAATAACTCTGGCACCCAGCACAGAGGTAGATCCAAAGGTGTCCTTATTTAACCTTTTTGTGCTCCCTGATTCTGGGATAAGCGGGGGGCTGGCTAGGATCCAACTGGAAGTTGGAGCAGCCTCATGGCTACTTCTATTAATAGGCACAGAGGAATTACCATGCTGGCTCAGACTGTCTAATCCATTATCCTGTGATAGTCACCAGCACTGTGCGTGCTTTTAACAGCACCTGGGGACATTAAACTGATGGGAATCACTGGAGTGCAGTTGCTGTGGACATACCTTTCTTGTCTCTAGTTTGCTCTGTGTTCAAGATGGGTGGAAAATGGATTTCCCATTCCAGGAAAATGTTTGTGATTTCAGAAAGTGGTCCCATCCCAAACCAAGATAAACATTTGAAACCTCAAAAAAAAAAAAGTTTTGTTCAGATAATCTTGAAACACTTCCTTTCGATTCCAACCTTTTAACATGTTTTTTAAAAAATGTGTATTATCATTAGTTGAAATTTTGAAAGAGTCATTTCAATTTGACAAGAAAAGCCAGGATATTTTCTTTCAACAGTTCCAAAATGGGGCATCTAGGCAACTTTAAGACTTTCCCCTTTTTGTTTAAAAGAGAAATTCACAAAGACTGTCCCATTCCCACAAACAATTTTGGGTTTGATGAATTGCCATTTCCCAGTGAAAAAAACATTTTTGTCAAAAAAATCTCTGCCAGCTCTACACTACTTTTTTGGGAGATTCTCCTGTGGCTGTTAAGGAAGCGGCTTGATCCATTTTGCTTTGTCATTGACAAAAGGCACTGGAATAGGTTCGTGGATCTGGCATATAGGGATAAGTAGGAACAGAATTTGTCCCTGTGTGTTTTGTTTTGTTAGGGGGATAAGTATGGAAAGGACTAGCAGTATTGGCTTTCCTCAGGCCCCATATGGCTTACCTCAGGCTTGGTCTATACTAGGCAGGTAAGTTCGTTGCAGATACACAGTTCTAGCTACGACAATTGTGTAGCTGGAATCAACTTACCTGCAATCAACTTACTTGGCCATCCTCACTGAGGAAGGTCGATGGAAGAGTGTCTCCCATCGACCTCCCTTACTCCTCAAAATAGTGAGGAGTACAAGGGTCGACTGCCAACCCTGATAGGTCGATTTCGTTCCCCTACCAAGAGTGTGAAATTGAACCCCAGAAGATCAACCCTGAGTGGGTCAATCTTCCCAGTAGTGTAGACATGGTCTGTGACGCTGCCTTCATCCCATGCCATATTAGCACAGCTGCAGTCAGCAAGGACATGCCTACGGTACAATGCAAGCACAGGTTTAACAGGCCTGAGTCAGCTAATATTGGGTTAGAGAACCCAGGGCTCAAATCATCCTTGCTGATTGTCAGCTCTAGGTTCAGAATTTTCTAAAGCAGGCTTGAACCCAGCAACCTGGGCATCATAAGAACATAAGAATGGCCATACTGGGTCAGACCAAAGGTCCATCCAGCCCAGCATCCCATCTGCCGACGGTGGCCAATGCCAGGTGCCCCAGAGAAGGAGAACAGAAGACAATGATCAAGTGATTTATCTCCTGCCATCCATCTCCTGCCCTTGTTCTGAAGGCTAGGGCACCATACTTTATCCCTGGCTAATAGCCATTTATGGACCTAACCTGCAAAAATTTATCAAGCTCTTTTTTAAACCCTAATAGAGTCCTGGCCTTCACAGCCTCCTTGGACAAGGAGTTCCACAGGTTGACTGTGCGCTGTGTGAAGAAAAATTTCCTTTTATTAGTTTTGAACCTACTACCCATCAATTTCATTTGGTGTCCCCTAGTTCTTGTATTATGGGAAAAGGTAAATAATTTTTCTATATTCACTTTCTCCACACCATTCATGATTTTATATACCTCTATCATATCGCCCCTCAATCGCCTCTTTTCCAAACTGAAAAGTCCCAGTCTCTCTAGCCTCTCCCCATATGGGACCCGTTCCAAGCCCCTAATCATCTTAGTCGCCCTTTTCTGAACCTTTTCTAATGCCAATATATCTTTTTTGAGGTGAGGAGACCACATCTGCACGCAGTACTCAAGATGTGGGCGTACCATAGTTTTATATAGGGGAAGTATGATATCTTTTGTCTTATTATCGATCCCTTTTTTAATAATTCCTAACATCCTATTTGCCTTACTAACTGCCGCTGCACACTGCGTGGATGTCTTCAGAGAACTATCCACTATAACTCCAAGATCCCTTTCCTGATCTGTCGTAGCTAAATTTGACCCCATCATGTAGTACGTGTAATTTGGGTTATTTTTTCCAACATGCATTACCTTACACTTACCCACATTAAATTTCATTTGCCATTTTGCTGCCCAATCACTCAGTTTGCTGAGATCTTTTTGTAGTTCTTCACAATCCCTTTTGGTTTTGACTGTCCTGAACAACTTGGTGTCATCTGCAAACTTTGCCACCTCACTGCTTACCTCATTTTCTAGATCATTGATGAACAAGTTGAACAGGATCGGTCCCAGGACTGACCCCTGGGGAACACCACTAGTTACCCTCCTCCATTGTGAAAATTTACCATTTATTCCCACCCTTTGTTTTCTGTCTTTTAACCAATTCCTGATCCATGAAAGGATCTTTCCTCCTATCCCATGACCACCTAATTTACATAAAAGCCTTTGGTGTGGGACCGTGTCAAAGGCTTTCTGGAAATCTAGGTATATTATGTCCACTGGGTGCCCCTTGTCCGCAGCATGCAGATATAAGTCAAACAAACGATAGCACAGTCTTTTTTGCACCCACACATAAGGTGGCTGCTCTAGCCCTTTGACCATGGTGCTGTGTGAGAATTTTTAACTGTCCACCCAGGTAACATTTCAGTCCCCCAGCACCTGGAGTCAACAGTATGAAGAGCTTCTGTCACTCGCATTTTTAATCCTTATTTAGGGTGTGGGCAGAGCTTCCATGAAACAGTGGTGGACATTTTGTTGGCATTTTCTGAATCATCAAAGGCACCTGACAGTCTGTGATGGAACAGGGGGTGGCACAGAGACAGGAGGAGGAGACAAAGACATGTCAGATTTGAGCTGGCCAATACAGTTTACACATGCCTTATCACTGCTGGCTCCTACCAGGCAGACAAGCACTTTTGGAGCAGGGCCACAAGCCCAGCCAGGTAGGATGATATCATCGTGCAGACCTGGATGACCAGCAGTGGGTCTGGAACTTTTGCTGCCCAGGTAATTGTGCACTGCCACTGGCTCTGTGCTTAGCACAGTACCGAGCACTGAGTCAAATGCCTCATAAAACATACAAAGTTGAGAAGATGCCCAACATGTTGTTCTGGTCCCTGGTTTTCCAGCACTTGCTCTTGAGCCGTTCAGTCTGTTCCCTGCGCTAGTAATGGGTCTGGTAGATTACCAGCGCTGCCACCTTCTGTGCTATTTGTTACTATATGAGGTCATTCTTAGTGGTATTACCGAAATTCACTGTTTCACTGGCTTTGTGTAACCCACTCACCTAAGGCTGTGTTTAACTGTCCCATGTAATGGCACCTAGACCACTTACATTTGCACCAGAGATCAATCATAACATGGCTGTGCTCTCATGGCCTTGAAGCAGCACGCTTTGCAAAGGACTCCTTCGAGTCAATCTCTACTACAACTATAGGAAGCTTTCTGATGGGGTGGTCACAGTTTGGTAGTCAGAAAACAATGGAAGTGTTAAACGCTGAGTTGCTGAGCTGCTGCACTTCAATGGAGGGGTTGATTTCCCTGGTATTGATTGGCAATTCTTGGGATAGAGAGTGAAGGAGGCTGGCCCACGTGATTTTGGGAAGCCATTGGTGGACCCAACTCAGGGAGGCTACATTCATGCTGAAAGGCAATGGGGCTTGCACCCTGGATCCCAGCCTGACTCTGGCATGAACTCTCCACCCATGCAGGATCCTAGGAGCCTGGGTCCAAAGCTGAGAATGAGAGATATGGGAGTAAATGGAAGGGGGCTAGTGTCCAAGCTCAAGCTTACACCGCAGCATGGACATACCCATCATTATAAAACAGCAGAAGTGTCTGGCAGACATTCTCTGTGAGAGCTCAGAGACTCTGGAATTTGCTCTCCACCTTGGTCTCATGCAGCCTGAATATGGATCTGAATTCCAGGCACCCTGAAAAAGAAACAAGTTTAAGAGGGATTTTGAGAGGGCTAAGGTTATCCTGTGGGTGGCTGGCTGAATTCCTGTTGAAATTTTAATGCTTCTGAGATTTAATTGTGAGGTTAATGGTGTATTAGAGGCTTGGACAGGCATCATTTTTTAGTTCTTATTTAAATCAAAATAAATAAATACATGTGTGGATATCTAACAGATAGATATTTTTTGTGAGAAATGACAGTGCTGTAAATGTGTCTAGAGCAGTTCCAGGGTCACTGAAGAGCCATCTGGATTTGTTCTTATTTACCATAAGTGCTCACATAAAAGTGCTGTTTGCCGTTAACAATTCCTCGACATGGTTTGTAGGAATGGGAGATGCTCCAATGTCATGTCATCACACATAGCGCAAGATGGTGAAGAGAATAAGGCACGGTTTGTGATAGATTCATAGCTGTTGACATGTGAAGAAATTTGACCGGGGGAGCTTTCCAAAGACATGAGGATGGGGATGTTTCCATTCTGGTGAATCGTGGGTGATATTTTCTTTGAAAATAAATGAAAAAGACAGATAAAAGTTACTTAAGATGTGCAGAAGCCATCTGACAGCTCCCAAATGCCCTACTATTTTTAGAAAACCATGTCTGCAAAAATATTGCTTCCTTCTGTCTCTGTCGTTCATCCTAGGCCTCATATTGTTCCCACTAATCTCCCATGGCTCACTGTTCTCCCACTATTTATTCACCTTCAGCGTACTTTCCTTCTAAGGCTGCTCCTCCAGTCTACTAGCTTCCCTCGGAAAAAAAAGAAAATGGCTGTTTTCCTTGATCTTGCCCCTGTCTCCTTTTGTCCTCCCCTGTCATATTCTCCCACCTTCAGCTAATGTTGTTGAAAGGATTTATCTGGTTTCTGTTTTCCTTCTGGAAAAGATGTTTGAGTGCTTTAGAATCTTGCTGTAAGTTAAAAAAAATAAAAGATCCCCTCCCATTGGGAATATGAAAAGCTTTCCATCCATAGTCGTATTGTAATATTTACTGCATGGCATATTTTGCAGAGTGTGTGTGTCTTCCAGAAATAATTACAGAGATTCAGCACAATTAGAATAAAATCTTAACTCCATTTTTTTTCTGTCAAAAAGGACATTTACCAAGCTAAAGACATATTCTTCTCACACATTGATCCATTCCAGTAACTCTGTCTTAATGAATGTGGCCCTACACATGCCAGCATTTGACTTTCAAATAAGATCTAATAGTGAAATGATCTATTTCTTCTCTTGAAAGTTGTGCTAATTATGATGTACCAGGACTGTGATGGATCAATGACTAGTGGAGAAAAAACAAAGCTAGTGGACAGCCAATCCAGATTGTTGACTGGCTAGTGATCCAAATCACTTTTGGCTGCATTTTGCAGCACTATGCTTTACTGAAATTAAAAATGTCAACTGAAACGTGTATCAGACTGTGTCATTACACACCATAAAACAGTACAAGTGCAAAAAAATTTGTTTTAGACTACAAAATATATCATTGTAAACACGCCAAAAAAACATAGATTTGGTCAAAAACATAGTTCAAGCCACAGTTAGTTATAACATAAGTGGCTTTTTACATTTGTTTTTTTCCCCAAGTACTTTGAATATGGACATAGCAGAGGTGTATTGTCTTGGGTGTAACAAATGTGTATTCTGGTATATGTCAGAGTTTTTTGTGATGTTTTGGCTTTGTTATGCTTAAGTTTTTTAGTTTCATAGGCAACAGAAGACCATACACACATGAGCAAGGTTTTACTCATTAATTTATGCTCATTATTATTGCCTTGGATACATCAATCCACTATTTATGCTAGCTTAAAGCCCACCTTTTCCACATTTGTGAATAAGAATGGAATATGCACTGCCATACAGATCAAAAAAGATTAATTCCCTGCATGAGTACATTGAACAGTTTTGTTTTCCTTTTTACACTAGAAACTATTTTTGAGATTACATGTTTGGTTGATAATGTGTTGACATAATATACTTAGATTTCTATAAAACATTTGACATTATCCTACAAACATTCTTATTTACAAAGATAGCACTATACAAAATTGGTGTAGCACATGTTTAAATGAATTGTAAACTGGCTAACTGATGGATCTCGAAAAGTAAATGTGAAATGATGAATGGTGGTCTTCAAAGGTAGTCTTACTTAGGTGGTCCTCTGGGAAATGTTCTTAGTCCCAACTATTAGATATTTGTTAACTACAGATTCTAAGAAAATATAACAACATTACTACAACAGTTTGCAGCAAAGTAAATAATGGTAAGAACAAATCAGTTTTCTAAAGTCATCTTAACTGATCTGATTGCACAAGAACAACATGCATTTTAGTACAGCTCAAGTCAAGGTCTTACACCAATGAACAGAGAATTTAGGTTACACTGGAAGAATAGGAGACTGTATTTAAGAAAGCAAAGATTCTGAAAGATCTTATGGTCTCTGGTGGTTAACTATGTGAATCAGAGTTCTTAGTGTGATGAATAAATAGGGAAATATCAAATAGAAGTGAGGAGCTGGGATTACCTCTGTGCATTGTATTAGTGAGATCAGTGTCCCAGTTCTGATGTTTCAAAAATGTTGTTGACTATCTGAAAAAAGTTTGGGAAAAAAGACCATAAGAATGACTCAAGGCCTGGAAAATCTTTACTTCAGTGTGAGACTCAAGGAAGGCAGTCTATTTAGCTTACCCAAAAAGAAGGTGACTTGATCTATCTATCTATCTATCTGGGGAGCAGACATCTGATAGTAGAGGTCTCTTTAAGCTAGTAGACTGAAGCCATAATGAAGTCCAGTGCTGGAAACAGAAAATAGGTAAATTAAGACTAGAAATCATGCCACAAATATTTAATAAAGAGGCTAAATAACCACTGGAACAACTTACCTAAGGATGTGGTGGGTCCTCCCTATCAGAATGTGATATCTTTCTGAAAGATCTGCTACAGTCATAAAAAACAAAAAACAAAAACAAACAAAAAAACCCAACCAACCAACAAACAAAAAACCCACCCCTGCTGTAGCCAGACAAAGTCTCCCCCTTACAAGCCAGCTTGCTCGCTGCACCCCCCCACCGAGGAGCACACAGGGCACGGAAATGGCTGCTGACAGCACAGTCTTTGATGTCCTCATTGAGGCCCAGATGTGCTATCTTATCGTGACTCTGAGAAGCAGAAAGTACAGATGGAAGGCTAACAAGCCAGACTGTCAACAAGGGTGGGGGACCCTCAGAAATCACCCCAGCTGGCATTGATCGATATGATGCACACACACACAACCATCCCAGAAGGGGAAGTGCCCCGCCCGCACAGAAAGAATGTCCTGTACTCCTAAATTGCTTATCTCTTGTCTTACAAGTGCAAATTAAGTAAGAATTGCCCTTGTAACAAACTGGCGTCACAAAGACAGACCAGTATGATCTGCCACCACAGATAAGAAAGAGAATACGTAACCCAAAGGGGTATAAAAGATGGGTCCAGCAGAACTCTAACTTTGAGTGCATTCTACCAACTACCTGCTGGTCGGGTCAGGTGATTGCCTCCCGAGGTCCACAACTGGGGACGCCCAACCTCGTATTCGTCTTTCCACGGAATTGAGTGACCGATCCAGCTTGGCTACGCTGGTATCGAGAGACGCAGAGAGGGTAAGATACACCCATGCTAGGTCTCCGACTTTTTTGTGCACAGCTAAAGAAGTAGAGCTCTGTAACTAGATGTCATTGTGCCAAGATATCATTGTGTTAAATGGTAACAGATATCTTTATATTGGATTGTAACGTAACTTGTTAACACCTGTACTTTGCTAGCATATAAGAAGTAAACAATAGCCTTTTGTAACCACATGCTTATAACTGTAGCTTAAATAAACTTGTAACTAGTTAAGATCCAAGCCTAACCATTTTGTTAACCCTTTTTGTTACTGCAACACAGCCGGCACAACAAAAAGAACTTTAACTGTTTGGTTACTACAGCCTGGCCGTGGGTGAGAGTGCTAGGAGCTGCCTGCTCTAACAGTAAAAAACTGGGTTGCTTAGGACCCAGGGGAGTATCTCACCGCACATTACCTGGCCACCGGCTAACACCTGCTTGCAACTCATGTGTTCACAGCAAACATGTTTGCTTGTCTTAGACACTAAAATGCCTAGATATGCTTCTGGCTTGGGCTAGCCGTGTGTGGCCCTCATCACGGAGAGAGTACCACCTTCACCCCAGCTCACGTCAGTTGATCACTCAGCTAGCTTGGGGTGGGGCACAACCACAAAAACCTGTGGTGAGAACATGACCCCACATGCTCAGCAGTGGTAGGGGGTGCTAATATGCTTGTTTGCCCCAGGCATTAAAACACCTAGTTATGGCTCTGCTCAGACATAGACAAAAAGTGTGACTATTCAGATTGTGTCTAAACTGGCTGTATATGTTTAGATTGACTGTATTATAATGCTGAACTCTTTGGGACAGGAAGGTTGGGTCTACATGAGCTGTTTCCTTTTGGAAGGGGTATGTTAACAAGCGGGTTTGAAATATGCTAATGAGGCACTGCATTATGCACAGTATATGCAGCTCCTCATTAGCATAATGGCAGCCGTGGCCATTTGAAAGCGCGGCTTTCAAATTGTGGGCCGCCTATGGAGACGGGGACCTTCCGAAAAGACCCGCCAGTTTTTGAAAGCCCCTTCTTCCAATAGGCCCTTTCGGAAGATCCCTGCCTCCACGGGCAGCGCACGATTCGAAAGTCACACTTTGAAATCACTGTGGCTGCCATTATGCTAATGAGGTGCTGTATATTCATAGCAACACCTCATTAGCATCTTTCTAACCTGCTCATTAACATGCCCCTTCCAAAAGGAAGGGGCTTGTGTAGACACGGGAGCTTATTTTTACTGGGTGTGTGTACATACATGTTTCCAGCACAATGGGGCCCTTATTTCCGGTGGAGCCTTTTAGCACCGTAATATAGTAATTAGTGCCATAATACAAATAATACAATACAAATACAAATACCATAATACAAATAATAAATTATTATTTACAGTTCTGAACATAATACAGAATTTGACTGATCATATGGACCAAATTGTCCTTGACCCTAGCACAAGGAGCCTATTGGGCTACCCGTCTATACCCTGGCAGCTCAGTCAAGCCCAGAGATGATTATAATTCCAGCATTTCTGTTTAACCATAGCAGTTTCACTTTTATTTTGGACCTTCCA
The DNA here is from genome assembly GCF_033958435.1 of Carettochelys insculpta. Lineage (NCBI taxonomy): Eukaryota > Metazoa > Chordata > Testudines > Carettochelyidae > Carettochelys > Carettochelys insculpta. Next base: position 319,282,168 of record NC_134137.1, read on the forward strand.
TCTGTATTTTTGTTTTATTTTGGACCTTCCATCTGTATTTCAAACCTACAATACATTTGTTTTCTTCTTCATGCCAAGGAAATCTCAGAGGGCCGGTTTCCAGCAAAGATGCCTGGTGAACTTTCAGTTGAAGAGGTCATTAAGAAAGTTACAGTGGAGCTTCAGTGAATACACAATAGGCAGTCAAGTTTTGTGATCTAGAGATGTCTAATATCGCCTGCTGAATGTGTCCCAGGGGAATCTGCTGTTCTGGGACATCACAAGAAAGCTCTTCATTCCTGGCAAATTACACGAGCAGGAAAATGTATAAGAGTCTGCCATAATATCATAATATTTTCACAGTTCCTTTCTTTGATAGGCTTTTGTGACTCCCAATAGAGTATTTTTCTGTGCCCCCTTTAATATATTTGAGATATTTTCCAAGCTGAGTCTGGACATGTTGTGTTCTTATTTTCTTTATCATCTGAGGTTTCTAATCGCTTAATTTTTTCTTCCTATGTCCACTAGCACTGCCAGGACTGTATAAAAATCTCAGTAAAAGTAGATTTCTGTGTAGCTAAGCTATTTTTTTCAGTGAGCAGCCAGAATCCTTATATTTGTTATTATTCCCAGCAATAACTATGGATATTGTTGAAACATAAAAGGAGATATCTGAAAAGCATCTACAACAATGTGGGATGCTTCCAGAAAGAAAGAAATATAAAACTGTTTACTTCATGGCGATGTTGCTGCTGACTTTTCTGGTTGAATAACATTAATGTTCAATAATAATTACAGTAGTAATAACTAATGCACTATTAATGTTCCTCATGGTACATGGCATCTGTAAAGAAAAAACAGTAAGTTCATATACCTACCACAATCAACATACTTACTAATGAATCAGGTACCCATAAGATACTCATGGCACAGTTCGGCTGGGTGGGTAGCCTCTTCAAAAGTGTGGCTTCTCAGAAGCTGCTAATTAGCCACATATTCAGAAAAGAACAGTAACAGGTGAGAGGCTTGACATTAATAGCACCATTATCCTCTTTAGATCCTTGAACATTCTTCTAATTTCCCCTTTGTGTAGCACATGTATAGCTCTAATGCCCAGTAGCAAAGGGTGCAAAAACACTTTTTGCCGTTGCTTTCTGAAGGGAGTGGGAGGAGATAAGTGCACTATAAGAGGCTGATGACACATACCCAGAACCACACATGGTGCTTTTTTTGTCCCATTACATACTGCGAGCTTAACCCACAATGCAAGAGGGCAGCAGGAATAGTAGGATAGGTGACAAAGATGAAGCTCCCCACTTTATTGGGGATGCACTCCATCCATTTCACACGCCAGTGTGGACATGCAACTTCATCTTTACAAAATTAGGTGCTAAAAATCAACTTTAACAAATTTGACCTACTCTCTTAAGCCATGTCTACACGTGCACGCTACTTCGAAGTAGCGGCACTAACTTCGAAATAGCACCCGTCACGGCTACACGTGTTGGGCACTATTTCGATGTTAACATCGACGTTAGGCGGCGAGACGTCGAAGCTGCTAACCCCATGAGGGGATGGAAATAGCGCCCTACTTCGACGTTCAACGTCGAAGTAGGGACTGTGTAGTCGTTGCGCGTCCCGCAACTTCGAAATAGCGGGGTCCGCCATGGCGGCCATCAGCTGAGGGGTTGAGAGACGCTCTCTCTCCAGCCCCTGCGGGGCTCTATGGTCACCGTGTGCAGCTGCCCTTAGCCCAGGGCTTCTGGCTGCTGCTGCCGCAGCTGGGGATCCATGCTGCATGCACAGGGTCTGCAACCAGTTGTCGGCTCTGTGGATCTTGTGTTGTTTAGTGCAACTGTGTCTGGGAGGGGCCTGTTAAGGGAGCGGCTTGCTGTTGAGTCTGCCCTGTGACCCTGTCTGCAGCTGTGCCTGGCACCCTTATTTCGATGTGTGCTACTTTGGCATGTAGACGTTCCCTCTCAGCGCCTATTTCGATGTGGTGCTGCGCAACGTCGATGTTCAACATCGACGTTGCCAGCCCTGGAGGACGTGTAGACATTATTCATCGAAATAGCCAATTTGATGTCGCCACATCAAAATAGGCTACTTCGATGTAGGCTTCACGTGTAGACGTAGCCTTAGTGTATACATACCCTGCATGTCTCTGTAAGACTGGGCTCAGCCAGCTCCATTTCCCCTGTACAGAGCACTCCCTTCCTGTGCCTCCTTCTCAGTCTTGAGCTGATGGACTTACTGGCTGGTTAGCTCTCCCAGTCTACCAGCCTGATTATCTGATTAACCTGATCAGCTTTCTCCAGGTAGTGGAGAGGTGAACTAATAGGTGTGGGAGTGATCAGCCTGCAGATTCACCTTTAATTTCCTGCACTTCACCACAACCTCGTAGAAAAATAAATCTACTTTGGAGAGGCTATATTTACTTAGCTTCATTTTTTAAAGCTCCTTGTTGTCGTTGTCAGTCAAATATTTTCAAAGGACAATGGGATGTTTTCCCCAGACTTTTGTTCTCAGATTGTTAAATTGGACCACAGAGCTGGTGTACTAAAGTCTTCAAATCACAAGCTACAGACATTCGTAAACAGATTCCTGAGGCACTTTCTTCACATAAAATGGCAAGATTTTGTCACAAGTGAGGAGCTTTGGAACAGAGCAGGACAAGAACTAATTGATGTTCAAATCAAGAGAAGAAAGTGTGGATGGCTAGGGCATACTCTCAGAAAACCATCATCCAGCATAGTCCATCAAGTTCTTAAATGGAACCCACAAAGAAAACACAAAAGAGGAAGAGATCAGACAATGTGGAGATCTATTAAGACTGAAGGACAACAACTGGGGT